>NC_081251.1:91557767-91865433 GCF_030490865.1 Poecile atricapillus
TTCATACTTGTGTAGTTTGAAGGTTGTGGTTTACGTGACTAGATTCACTCCCTACTGGGATATAGGCCAAGATAGTCAAAGTGATTGTTTGTTTTGAGCACCTCCATTTTTTAAGGGTCCAAATCAGAGAAGTTTTGGAGTAGGGAAACTCAGTTGTTTATGTGGTTTGTCAACATGACATGGAAAGACAAAGAAGAAAAAATATGTGCGATCAAAATCCTTGTTCACTTTCCATAGTCTCAGTGTCTGAGTTGAGGTGACAAGATTTGGGTACTGCTGTCCTGGAAACTGGAATGTATACCTGGCCACGGTTCAGGCTGAAGGAAGTAAAGTTGATCAGTGACATATCCCTGTCTTTGCATTTCTCTTCCCTAATCTCCTAATTGCCCTAGAGCTTTACTGAAGATTTAGATGTGGTCTTCTGGTAAGACAGTGGTGAGATCAGTGCTGACTGTACCATATGTGGAAAAGGTATATATATACAGCTACACTGTATATGTATTACAAAGCATAAATAACCTATGTAGTCAATTTCGCTGCCTGTGGTGTGGGTGAAGCTACCCAGTGCAGGGGTAGCAAGAGGACATGCCTTCTAAAAGAACAGCATGAGCACGGGTGCTGTCAGAATACTTGGCTTAGAACTAACTTTCCCCTCAAATTCTGTTCTGCTGATACAGAGAAGTACAGTTTGTGTTGCTGAAGTAACTGCGTTTACAAGAAATACTCGAGCATAATACTTAAAAAAAGTCCTGGAAGCATTTCATTAGGTTATAGCTTTTTGATTGTCTATTTTTAGGACAAGATGTCAGCTGATACAGTTCCTTTAAAAATGCACTTTGGATTAAGAAGAAGAAAAAAAAGCAGCATAAGCTGTGAAGTCTTAATTGTTAGAAGTGCAACAATAGCTTAAAAACAGACTGTAAAGCCTCGTCTGACAGCTGGAGGAAGGGATACTTTATTAATAGTTGTAAGGAATGGGTGGATAGGGCCTGAAAAAGGCAACAGGGGATATAAAAAGAAGCTTTGTAATATGAAACCATTGCCAAAATGCCTTACAGAGCAATTTATGAGAGAGCCTGCGTCACATAAGCACCAAGTTAATACATGGTGAATGGATTATACATTATGGAGCTTCTGACTGGTGTGCATCACTGAAAGTGAAGGTACACCAGTGCTGCAGCCCAGCTCTGCTGTGGCAGATCATTTAATGGGCTGGAAATGGGCACACAGGGCTCACTGGCCAGCAGCCTCTGCTTTCATGACTCAAAGTTTTTGTCTGGCAAGCTCCAGATGACTGGCCACTATACTTGCTATATAGCCATCACACTTCAGTATTTTAGTCAAAGTCCCCTAAACATCCTTGCAACTGATAGCCAAATTGCTCTGCTAATGTGACCTGACACATATAACTCCAACACTTATTTCCTGTGGGAGGTGGCAGGGAAGGTTCCTCTCTACAGAGATTTCTTGTAGCTAAAATATCTCCAAATTAAATCCCCAATTAAAACACAACTGCATGTTTTCTGTGGCCAAGAGCTGACTGCATAGGATATAATGGGAATTCAAAATCCCTCATTGCTCCAGCTTCGGCTACAGGGCTTCTCTGATTCCAGACTGCCTGAGTATCTGACAGAGCAGTGTCCCGTATTAGACTATGATTGTCTGTTTATGACAGATCCAGAACACTTCAATTTACTTGTTATTTAAAAAAAGAAGTCCTTAGGTAAATGTCAATAAACCCTCCCCCAAACTCCCAGAATTTGGGAAAGCCTTGAAAGCAGAAGGACTGCAGTCATGGGGAAGTTTTGATCTCATTTGAAATCATATATCCATAAAATCGCTTTAGTGCAGACTTCCTGTGTCATGCCGTGCTGACTCTGTGTGAGATCTGACATTGTTCTTTGCTCTTTAATAACGAAAGCTCAGGAGGGTGGGGAGAGGGGAAACATAAACAAAAATGTCAGCCTGATTTTTAGCACTGTACAAATTTAACCCAAATTGCCTGTGCCAATCCTAATCCCTCCTTTCGGGTTTGTCCTTTCCATGTGGGTCAATGGCAACTCAATTCCTGATACATCAAATCCAGAAACTTGCTGAGGCCGTCAGTATCTCTGGCAGCATCACATGGTGCAGATGACATTTCTAATGTCTGTGGTACATGGCAAATTAGTTCTCAGGATCAGAATTTTCGGTGGATATGTTATCAATGTGGCTTCCTTTCTCTGCTGCTCCTCTCAGTTGCAAGTGACAGGAAACGTTACTTCTGTTCACTTTAGCTTTAACCATGTTGTTAGGTTTGTTTGTATGCTGTTTTGCTTTTCCTAGAAGATTATTGTCTTTTTTCACCTGTGATCTTAGCCAGTTCACAGTGTCAATGGGAATTTCTGCTCCTGCTACTCTGCAGCATATGTCCATTCTAAAGTATTTATTTTCTTTTTGTGTATTGTACAAAGCTGGTTTCACCTTTGATAGCTATTTTTTATTTGCAAGGGGAGCTGGCAAGCTAGGTATTTTCTCGAAACTTTTCCTGCACAGCCTTTTTTCTTTACCCTCTTGCCTTGTCTGGGTGGCACCAGCACTGGGAACAGCAGAGCTGGCAGGTGAGCCTTTTTGTTGTGTTTCAGATTTACTTTGAGTGGTATTTTGAAGACCAGCCCTGCATTCATGAGATATGTCTGAGGTTATAGGTGAAGTAAAAATGCAAAGGTAGATATTGCTTGTGGCATTGATGAGGAGAATTGCTGTTGATAAGATGAGAGAGGAATTGCATTTCCATTAGGTGTTTGGGATTGTCTTTTGCTGGATTCTTTACTTTTCCATACAAGAGAAATGTTTAAGGGCCTACCTGTTCAAATGCTGCTCAGGAACTTGTCCAGCCTATTTGCAAAAAGAGGGTGATTGCATCTGCACTCATTGATAATTTCCAGGGTTAGAATCCATTATGGTAGACTTTGTGGAGTACAATCAGGAGGAAAGGCAGGGACAAATTCTCTTTGCGGCACCCATGGGTAAGATATATACCCACAGTTTTCTTATTAAAGCCATGCTGTTGTGTGACAGGAGGGAGAACACCCCTCCTCATCCTGTGTCAAGGAGCATATACTTATTGTTTCTGTTGTCATAGCCTGAAGTCTGGTTGGATTGGCTCCCCCTTTTTGCTCAGATATGCTTTTGGTGATCATATGTCCTTCCCATGAATACTAGATGATGTCATGCTGCTCCATACTGAAATATGTTCATCAGAATTTCCAGTTTGCTCCCAGGTAGGCCTTCCTTACAGTTTTCTAAATGATGAAAAGTTGGTGTAAGGTGTGTTGCCATCAATGCTTCTGATCCACAGAAAATATCAGTTACATTAAAGGAAATAATTCAACCTTATTTGTTCTTTTTATTCAGTTTAGGTTTGAAGGGTGTTGAGTGTCCTAGCTATAAGAACATGTTATTGCTTTTGTACATTATTGCTGTTGTAATCCAGGAGAAACATATCAGGTCCTACTCATTACTTAGCAGACTAGAAAAATTTAAAATATAAGATGTCACATGAGGCTGAAACTGCAGTCCATCTGTAGGGAGACTTCTTGCTGCTGTGGGAGAGGCAAGGTGATGCTGTGCTTTGAGAAACAGCAGGACCATTACTACCAGTGTCAGAGGCACAGTCCTGGTATATAGGGGCCCACGCCCTAATTTTTTTGAGGTAGTCAACTCTTAAAGTTATCTCTCTGTCTTTGTTGGCCTTTTTACTACTTTTAGACATCAGTTGTCTTTGTGAGTCTTCTTTATGGTTATATTTGCTAAAAAATGCAACTGGTTTGGATTCCCCACCTCAATAACTTGACTGAGAACCTACAGTACTTGCTGTTCTCCCTCTTCTTCAAAGCTAGACTACAATTAATGAAAACTTGCAAGTGGTTTGTTTAATACACTATTATTTTGAGATTTTTTCTCTTCTCCCTCATCATTCCGACCTGTGAAGCTTCCTTGTACTGTCTTTCTTTAAACATTATGCAGAATAAAATATAATTTTGCTCCTTGCTTAGACTTTGAACTCTTTGAAATGAAATCAAGTGAGTTTGCCTGTACTTAGCTGGTTGGAATCTTAGGAGATTCTACTATTTTGTTGTGTAGGGAGTGCCACAGCTGATTAAAATAGATTTGGTCTTTTGTCTTTAGATCAGTAGGTTAATTTGTGATTTTTAATCTAGAGCAGTATCACATAGTTGTAAGGTAGCACTGCACACTTCCATAGGAAAAAAAACCAATCACACCTGATTTAGCCTAATTTAGATTTGTAAATCTTAGTAATTACTTTAGAACATACCTGAAGTGAGTCTGTGAGTGCAGCTAGGCTATTGACTTTCCTCAATTCTGCATAAGTGGAGAAGATAGAAAAATACAAAGTACTGACAATTTCATCACTGTGTCTAAACCCAGGACTAAATATCGTAAGTCCATATATAAATATATATGTATAGATGCAATTCTGCATGTTCTCCATTGGTGCTTACCTTATAAGTTACGAATATGAATTTGAACTATACTACTTATATATACACGTGATAAACTTATGATAAAAATTAGATGCAGGCAAAAATGCCTTGAAGAATTTGTGGTCTGAATGATGAGATATACCCCATATGAATGCCTACAGTGTGGTAACTTAAGTTCATTAAGTTCATCAGATAGTTTAAGTTCATTCATGTCCTAATAAGTGGTAGCTGCTCTAGGAAGCCCTCTAAGCTTTCTATAACCAGACGTGCCACTGGTAATCTTTCCAAAATGTGATGTCAATGGAGCTGCAGCTGGTTAAAGGGCTATGCAGGGCAAAAAGTGGTATTAGTGGCTAATAAAGGCTAATTCTTTTGCAAGCAAAATTAGCTCGCTTCACTAGCTTGTTATGACTTGAAGTGTCTGGCCGTTGAACTATGCATCTGGCTCATTTGTTGCTCTCAAAGGGATCCCACCCTGACAGACAGCTGTACTGGACTGGAAAAAAGTAGCCCACATGAGTGAGAATAAGGGGACTTCAGTTTGTGGGTCTTTAGGACAGTAGCAATCCATGTCAACAACCTCCGTAAGAAAAAGAGATGAACCCAACAAGGAATGTGCATGATGTAGGTCCCAGCTCTGGGCACTAGATTTCCTTAACTAACCAGTTACTACTGCAGAATTTTGTGCTCACAGATGCTGTAATTGATTCACGTGATATGCAACTACCTAAAAGACACAAATATGCATTAACTGGTTCCAGCAACCCTAAATAATCACTAGAAACTTGACTTCCAGTACATTCCAGATACTGTGATACTCTAAAGTGATTTAAACAGCACCAGAATAGCCTAAGCTCTGTGGATGTGTATTTATTTTTATTCACTGGTGTTTTGGGGTAAATGCCACATCAGAGTGTTTTTATTACAAAGTTCCTGTTCCTGCTCAGTGCAGCTGTACCTGTTCTAAATGCCTTCATCAAAGGCAACCTTTTCCTTTTTTTCTTAATCTCAGATCAGTTTACCAAGAGCAGTTGTCCATGACTTCCGTAAGCTTGCCCTGCAGAAAAGCTTTCTTAAAATTCTTTCCTTCTCACATGCTTAGAAATGTGTGTGCATGTGTATAAACATGGACACATGCATGTGCCCATGCATATTTTAATCTGTTTCTGCTTCAATCCTACAGCCTTGTGCATGGTCAGACTGAGAAAGGACTCATGGAAAAGGTTGCTGCCAAAGAGCAGCGAAACTCTTTCTTCCTTGTGTACTTCCAAATGATTTGAACACCTTCTTTATTTATGGAATGTTTCAAATTTCTGGGCTTTCTGATAACATTACATAGACAAATGTGCACTGAGGTTAAGAGTGATTATTTTTTTACTGTGGTGTTATTTTGCAGGTAATTTGACACTCAGTGTTAATACAGGTCATCCAGAGTGACAGGTTGGTGATGTTGCCTTTTGTGCAATTAAGCCCTTGAATGTTGATCCTGGATTGAGAGTTTATAGAAACCACATGGAGATATTGGTTTATGCTGTTAAGTAAATTTTGGGTCCCAAACTTTTACTCATTATGAAACAGTATTTGAATTAAAAGGAGACCTTGGACTAATGAATGAGTTTGTCTACTGTAGCATGCCTGTGACATTGCTTTCTTTGCACCAGAGACTCCTGTGAAGTGCTGGCTCCCTGTTTTGGTGATACTGGAAAGGGAAATCTTTCGAGAAGACCCATAAGTCCAACTTATCATGGCAAAAAAAGAGCAGAACTTATATAGAAATTGAGGCTTCAAATTGGACGTTTTCATCTGTATTATTTTTATTCCTTGTGAACTTTCTTTTGATTAGCCATCATTTGGTACAGCTTGGATGCCCAGCCTTGTGGTAGGCTGAGAGATGATGAGAAACAGTAATATTAATGATTTTTGCTTACCAAGGATCTCAGGAAATCATGCAAGAGGAAACTCCCAGTATTTTCACACCAAAAGGGATTTTTCCCAAATATTAAAAAAAAGAAAAAAAGTAAAGGCTATTTGATCCAGACATAAAGATACACTCAAGAATCTTGTAGAGCATAGTCTAACATGTTGTTTAATGATGACTTTTCACGTTGAAAATATAATGAGAAACTATAAAAAAGAGATCTTGTAACAACAGGTGTGACAGACAGGAGAACTGGAGCTAACATTGGACTCAGAACAAACCTACCCAGTCAGGGATGCATTTCAGGTGGTAAGTTGCTTGCCATGGCACATGAGAGGTTGGTGCTGAAGTGTTCCCCTCTGCTTAGATGCCATCACAATTAGATTATGGCACAAATGTGTTAATGCTGCAAGCTATGCTCAGGCTGCAGGTGATAGTCACTCCTCTGAATCTTACATATAGAAAAAGTATTAGTACCATGTATTACCAGCAAAGATTTGTAGAAAATTTCTAAAGATACCTTGACTGAAAAGTCAGAATAGTCTGTTTCTTGCTGAATCAGTTTCTCTGTAAGGAGACAAACAAGTGCTGAAATAATGTAGGATGTGACATCTTCCCGCCATTAGCAGTATTCTTTCTGTCAGTTTGGGTCCTCCAGTAGAGTAAATCTCAAGTTCATTAAGGGGAGTGGTAGGCTGGGATGCTTTTCATCCTTTACACATTATAGTCACTGTGGCCAGACCTGCTACCTGTCCTTCTCCTTTGTCTGCTGAGAAAATTCAGCTTATATGAATATTCTTGATTGTGCTCTGCTGTTATCACTCTAGCTCCATGGTTTCAGTTCTTCTTGGTACCCCTGTTATCAAAAGTAAAAGTGTTGCTGAAACTTTGTTTTTGCTTCTTCAACCTCGCTCATTTCTTCTACTGTAATGCAACATTTGTACTTTTTGTTTATGCATTTCTGTCTTTAATTCTGTGAAGCTGGTTTTGTGCAAAAACCGTGCCAAGGCAACAGCTAGCAGTGATGCAGTTGCCCCAGTGCTAAGCTGATAACACAAAGAGCTGCAGCATTTCTACTTTTGTGCTTTGAACTCGTTCTCTTGGAGCTGGTTTCCTGATGTGTCTCATTAGCACTGATTTGCTTTGTTCCTTGAGTGCAATTCCTCATTTGGTAAGAGTTAGAGCAACTACATCTCCATTTTCCCCTAGCTTAAGCAAAGCAGCAGTAATGGCCACCTCTCCCTGTTTTTCCCTTGGCAAAATTCCCAGAAAGATATGTGCTTAATTGTAATTTGCTCTCTGTGGTCAGCAGTAATATCTCATCTTTTAGTATCTCAACAGCACCACTATATTTAACTCTGTGTGCTCTGAGGCCTCACCTCATCTCCTACAGAGTAACCCTGTATTTCAATTAGGATGAATATATGCAGCAGAGGTGTTCACATTTATTGTATATACAATTAATTCCTCTGTCGTTTGCTGATTCATCAGCTTTTCGTGGCTTGAGAACAAACAAAAAATAACTCACCATCTTTTGGAAAAATAATATCATTTTCTGGGGAAGGCTTAATCTGTGCATCTAGTGTATCTTACTAAAGCTGGTTTTGAATTTTAGGTAGATAAGCAACTTTCTTGAAGTCAAAACTCTTCAAGAGAAACCATGAAATGACCAGTCCATAAATCCAGGAGTGGCACAAAAGTGGGAATGTGAAGCCTGCAATATGTTATATGAGTTTTTTAGTCCAACCTACCCTATTTCCACCCTGGTGCTAAATATACCTCTGACATACTTGCAAGAAAAGAAATACTGAGCTTGGACATCAGTGTTTTTGGCAGAGCAACAGGCACCTTTAGATTTAGGCTTAGTTTCATTTCTGTAAATTTCCTTGATAGTACATGAAAAAGAAATGTCAGGTTATTGTATTTGCGACTTTGGTGGTGAAGTTTGGCAAATATCAGACCATCTTAATAAAATGTTGAATTTTAAATCTAACACTTATCTTTCCTATAAGTAAAACTGAAAACTTTCATTCCAGGTACATGTCTTGCTCTTCAGGAACTCCTGTCCTGCTTAAGAAAAATAAAACTTTCATCTGAAGTACATTAATAACTGTTGTGAAATAAGAAGGTATTTCCAAAATGTCTAACTTGCCTGCAACATTTGCATCAGCTAAGTCAGCAATACTTTGCCAGCCACTGTTGTATTGTATTTTATTCAGGAGACAGATAACCAACCCTGTATGTCCTGGAATGAGCCTTTCCCTACTGTTGGTCATGTGTAGTTTGTTTTGTCATCTCTCTAACCTCATGGAATGTAAGGGAAAGTGATACCATTGAAAAAATCCAAAGAAAAAAATTCAGGTTGAAATTCAATCAAAAATTCAACTTGAGTTTTTCTGTGTGTGTAAAAATTGAATGTTGACATTGAAATATTATCATCCATATTTTCTGGATTTCACGTCTTTCACCTATCCCCATCTTTATAACCATGCTTGGTCATCCCCATACTGAACTCTTGGGGAAGTGTGTGATTTGCCACTTTGAACAGAAATCCATCCACTTTTGTAAACAGCACCTCATAAGGAGTTTGTGGCAGGTTCTGAAATGCTCCTGCATTAATGATAGGACTTCTGGTTTTGAACTTTTATGTGTAAGTCTGCTTTGTTTGTTAATACTTAACTAGGGACGATTCCTGATAAAAATATTAATGTAGCTTTACAGCAAGCTTTTCAAGATCTCTTTTAGAATCTCTTTCTACTGTCATTCAATGAATAGTTCAAGTCTCTTTTAAAGGCTTTTATCTCAATGTTCTAGTTAATTAATCTAAAACTCATTTTAAATGAGTTTTAAAATATTAAATATTGGATATAAGTTGCTTATGAAATCAAGTAGGTTTTGTTAATGTGATTTCAATGTGTTTTGTATAAACAGTAAGTTTAATTTAATAATTATGAATGTATCACAGAGGAGTAATACATTTTATAGTTTTTTTTTTTTTTAATAAGACTTAACATGCTGCCCCAATGCATGTGGATTCCTTGCATCTGAATCTGATGCACGTCCTGGGGGTAAGGACTGGCATGTGCCACATGTCAGACCTGGTTGGGTCATGGCTCTGGTGTGGACGTGCTCGCATCTGATTGAGCATTTCTTTACCCCTTCTTTTCCAACAGCAGAGCCTCAAGTGGGAGGACCAAACAGAAGGGGAACATCCTTCTCCCTGGCTTCTGTGGGGGACATTTGATCCTCTTCAAGATTCCCCATGAGGCTGTCACCTCAGAGGGGTTTGCAGGCTGTGCTCTCAGTGTGTCTGTCATGTTGAGATCCCAACTTCAGGGTGAGGAGGTAATGCTGCCCTGGAGATGCCTGTGGGCAGCATCAATGTGGGGCAAATCATTGCAAGGTGATGAGAATTATAAGTCTTCTCCATGTTAGATCAGGTAGGCTTTATAAAGTTTGTGAAGTTCTGCTTTTGTTTTTTCCATTCTAGGCCCTACAGTGACCTTACTGTTGGCTGATTCCAGAGAGCCAACTCATTATTCTGAATTGAAATTTCTCCATCTCCAAAATCAGAGGTAAGGATCAAAATATCTTGAGACAGTGGGATGGAATGTACCATGGTTATTATGATTATACTGCTTACTGTTAATATCAGAAGGGGAGATAATCTGTTCTTACATTCAGAAAGAAGTAAATGCCATGAAACTAGTGGAATGGTAACAATAGCCTGAGGAATGCTGGTAAAATACCAACATGACATGGCTTGAGTTAGAAGTATTACATTTTTGCCACATGTTAGGAACCACTAACTCTGGTGGCTACTGTAACTTATTAAGAATTGTATGGGAATCTGTTTTCAATATCTGTTATTTAAAAATATCTTGGATTGTAACACTGGAAAAGAAAAATAAAATATATTTCCTGAAATCTGCCTCAATGCCATTTTTTCATTGTCCAATTTCTGATGTTCTGTTTTTTTGGATTGTTTTCTTTCTTTTTTTTTTCTTTATTTTCTTTTTTTTTTTAATATAGTGATTTTATACGCAATTTCATCATTTTCCCAAAGAACTGACTGTTATCAGAGGTCACATGCTGAAAATCACCTGTGTAGTTTTACGTGCTTTGTTTTATTTTCAAAGAGACTATTAAGCATTTCAAGGAGAAAAATTAATCTTTTTTGTTTTCTGTTGTACAAAATAGTAAGGAAACTTGACTTGTTTTCTCTGTGCTTCTGCCATGTCTGTAGATTTTTTTTTCTCATAAGTATTTGAACATTATAGCTGAAAGGATCTGATTAAACATGCTAGACTTTTTACAGTTCCTGTGGCCTCTACTTAAAATGCATTAAACATTTAAAACTCAGCCTAACTAAACTGGAATGCATGTTTTAAAATAAGGATTATCTTCCATATTGTAAAAAGGAAAACTGTAGAGCTACAAGTGTCATCATGGCCAATTTTCTTTGTAAAGAAGAAACAGCTTTAACTTATGGACAATATGGTTTCTGCCCTGTGGTCTTGAAAGCTCAGTGAAAAGAACAGGATATCACTACTCAGTCCAATTTTTAGCTTGGATACAGATTTCTGCTGCAGCTTATTTCTTCCTCATATGTTTTAGCTTACCACCTATATAAAACCTTTGAGGTGCATGTGCTTGCAAAAATGTTTTAAAGAGGTGAGGTGAAAGTTTAGAAGTTCTTTAAAGGAAGCTTCTGTGAGGTCTCAGACTGCTTCCGTATTTGTCAGTGAAAGTTTTACCATAGACTTAAGTGGCCAGACTTGGATTAGAATAAATTTCATTTACATTAGTTACTTTATGTAGGTATTTGTATTTTATATATATTATGTAGGTGTAAGGCTTTTAGTCTCCCTGAAACCTCATTCAAATTAGAATTTGGTTCTCCTGAACTGTACTAGGAAGGATTCAGGAAATGAATTGATTTGCCTGATTTTTCTCCTTTCACCCACCTAAGAGCATATGTTCTGTCATCCTCTAATGATATTTACAAAACCTGCTCATGCCTCAAATGACACCATATTTAACTGGTTTGGTCTAAAGGTGGCAAGATCCAGAGTTTCTGAACCTCAAAAAAGCATTGAAAATATTCCCTTTTTAAAAAAGGGATTCTGGCCTCAAAAGCATCACTGCCCTTAGATGTGATATGGAAGAAGGAGTGAGTCTGTTTGTAGGCTGTACATGATTCGGTAGGACTTGAAGATTAATTATGCCATCCTGAGAGCACTTTAAGCCTTCCAGCAAGGTGTTCTGGTCAGGAGGTGAGGAACACCAGGGTGTACTAGCACCCATGTCTGCCAGATTGTCCCAGGGCTTGACAGGTTCAGTATCTACATGTGTCTATGTACCAGTGCCTTTCTAAGGTGTGTGGGGGGGGTACTTTGTTGCTTTGCAAGGCTCAGGTGGATAGCTTGTGTGGCCAGAGGTTTGGCCATATACAGATTGTCCTTAGTTGCTTCCTCAACTTCTGTGCTCAACTTCTCGTTGAGCCTGTGCTTCAGTCTTCTGGAGGTGGCTGAAACAGATAGGACCTGAATGATAACAGGCAGCAGCCCCAGAGCACAAGGTTTCCTGCTGTCCTAATGGCCATGCAAATATTTCATGCAGGAGTGACTTCAAAGTGTCTTTTCTCTAGACTGCATATCAATGCAGCTGTACCTGAAAGTAACATTCCATCAGAGAGCAGGCTTGTCTGTCTACCTCTATCAAAGCCTGCAGTTACATGTTCCATGTAGACATTTAGGTATGTGGCATCTACAGCATCCTCCAGTTATGATCCCGTGGGAGAGACAAATCTGAATGCAAAAACAGGTATCCCAGCAAGTCCAAACTTTTCTCAAAGTCAGGTGGTATCTAGTGGATCTTCAAAACAGGAGCAATATTGCAGGGTGGCTTGTATATAGTAGTAATGCCTAGCAGCAAGTTATCGAGTAGAGAGATGGAGGCACAATAAGAAACTTGCAAGTACAATAGTACAATCTGATCTGGGAAATTTTATCCTCATTGTCAGGAAAACAATTCTCCTAGATGGCCTTGATGGCATAAAAGCACTGTAATTTTAGTAACTTTATTTTGGACATCAGAATTTCAAACCCTTAATTTTTGTGAGGTGATGTCATGTGATGTGAGGTGTTGGAACAACTGTGTATGCAGAGTTTGGTCTTTGTGGCTTCATAGAATTACTCATACTTCCTTTATTTAAAAAAACAACCACATTTCTCACATCTTAAAAGTGACAGTCCTACAATGAAAAGAGGAACAAAGTGTTCTTTGAACACATTGCTCCCAATGCACATGCAGGGGTTAAGGGGTTCACAGCTTAGAGAAAATGGCATAGTGGCTAAAAGCTACCTGGGAAAGGTCAGCTCTGAGGCAACTGAGTTTTCTATTCAGTGGTCATAACACTCCTACTCTAAAACAACTTATTTAATTCTTACTACAAGGAATGAATGGCCAGATGAATCAGTTCTTTTATAATTGGAATTTCCGAGTTACTTTTCATGGTTGGAACTGAACTACAGAAATGGTCAAAAACATTTGAATGGTCTTGGCACGTTTGGTACTGTGTTACTACTGACAAAATGTAAACAATTACATGGTAACTAGAAAGATGCATGCCAGGTTAGTAGTATGAGAATGCCTTGGCAAATTAGACTAATGACTAGTTCTGGTACAGCTCCCACTAGTCACATGAGCATGTTTGATGGGAATGTGATGTGTCCAGAAGCTTGAGCAAACACGTTCTGAACCAAGTGCTCTCATCCCATTAACAGAAAAGACTCCCAGAGTCACACTATCCTGATCCACCTTTCTGTGTGTTCATGCATCCTGCTTTCTGAGCCATGAAGCTGCAATAACCAGCCCCTTGCTGGTTCAAAAACAGGATAAGCATGTATTTAGAGGAATTTGCAGAAGCTATCAAGCACTCAATACTTTTGATTTAATGATCACTTTGTGAGAATCTAATTCAGGGCTAAGTCTGCCGAAGAATTTCTGTATTATAATACACCCAGTAGAATTTATCCAGAAAAGAATGTACTATACTGTGCCAAGGACCATGACTGGGTACCTTGGGAGGGAATATACAAAACTCTGCACATACCAAGGAAAAAACTGTGGGTGAGTAGGAATTGTTTGGAGGAAAGGTAGGACTTAGCTCGCTTTACCATTTTCTGCATTCAGGTCGCAGTTCAGCCTCCTTTATCTCGAGATCCTTGGCCATGAACTGAGTGTGGCAGCTTGGTGCTGCATGGCTAACAATCTGCTGTAGTTTTCCAACATAAAACCAGCTTCCCAAAGCATTTTAGCTAGTTTGGGACTCCAGCATCAGCTCCTAAAAGTACCTCCTCTTCCAAAACGGCAATTCATAGCCTACCGTCCTTTTCTCAAAGTTGTCTTTATTCTCTTTGAAATAAATCTCTCCTTTCTTGTCTTAAGTGTCTTGGAGTGGTTACAAAGACACCAGCCTCCCAATTCAGTGACATTACTGATTCTGATGTACTATGTAATTTCTTTGCTCTCTAGAGTCAGTCTCTCCTTTTGTCTCAACAATCAGCGTCATTCTTTTTTTCAGTTCTGCAAACCCTAACATTTTCTAGAATGATGAAAGGTCCACATAATCATCTAGTATAACAATTTATGCAACATAATCCATGGGAATATACATAATGAGAAAGGAAAACTTTAGTCTTGTTTATGGTCTTTTATGGTTATGTGCTGAAGTACTGTAACTGGTTTTAGATACTTGTTTTAAAAAGTTGTCTAAATCTTGAGCTATGTAAGGAAATTGATGGTAGGCTTGCAAAATCAGGCCCACGGTATGATGCTGAGATTAATTCAATCATGTTAATTCCAGGAAGTTTAAAGTGACCTCTTATTGTCTGCAATAGAGTGTAAATGAAAAAGAGATGATATTTGATTATTCTCATTAGTTAAGAAAGCAAGTAAGCAACAAGAAGTGGCTTGAAGCATTGTGAGGAAAAATTTAGAATTATATATCAGGGAAAAGTTTATAAACATAAGAACTCATAGCCAAGGAAACCAGCTGCCAAAAGAAGCTTTGGAATCAGCACTGGTGAAGATATTCAGGGCTCAAGTAGACATCCATCTATCAAAAAAGGATAAATCAGTCCAGCCACAATATAGGGATAATACAAGAGAGTTTCCTGCCAAATTTCTACCCCAAATAGTGTATGATTTAGTTGGAATGGAAAAGGAAAGCACTTTTTTTTCACTGATATAATCGTAAAAGTGCAAATTATTCTGCCTTTTAAAAAAATATTGCTAGTGACTTTTAAAAAAAAAATTCTTTATCATAACTGTAGTGTAGATTTTGCTCTAGTTTGACACATTGACTCTAGCTTAGAATGTTTTTTTTTAATTTTAAACAATGTACTTTTAGAATAAAAAAAAAATAATCTTAAAATGAAAAATTGTTTCACGTCTTTTTTCATAGTTTTCCAGATGTAGTCAGATTACTCATACCAAGCCTAAGGAAAAACTGTCAGTAAGGTATTTATTTTTTGCGGGTTTAATTAGAGGTATGAAGGCTGGTAAGACTGGAGGGTTAGGATAATAATGTTATAAAGGCATGTCACAATTTCAAATACAGGCCAAGAGGGATATTTCCCATTCATTACTTCTGAGTTACTGTTCAGATGGGTGTTAATGACCTACTTCTAGTGGGTAGGCAGGCAACACTCATACAGTGGAGAGTTCAAGACTGAACTGAGCTGGCAGACTGAGACTACTGCTCATCAAAAGCTGGGGTTCAGATTTTTAAGCATATCTGAACATTCAAGTAGTTGCCTCTTGCAATTTTAGGGAGTTTAAAAGCAGTTACTTTGAGCTGAAGCAAGCAGAGTTATACCTAAGCTCTTTACAGAGAGTATCATCTGGAGCACTTAACACCTCCAAAACTGTAACTTAGCACCCTCACCAAGTTTTCCATGAAACTGTGATTCACCACTTTTCCATGCAGCCTCAGTAAGTGTCTGATTTCCCCATTGTTTATCCCAGCACATGCCGTAAAGAAGATGGATGGCGGTCTGCTGGCTTTCAAGTGCTCTGCTGCAAGCGTAGTCTCCTTTCAGGGCAATGTCTTCCAAAACATCAGTCATATCAGAGAGACCAGCCTGGCACAGAGATGAAGCAGATACAGTTTTAAAGAGGCTGCTTCAGAAATAGAATTTGATTTAAATAACAAATGAAACTTCAGACTGAGTACTGAGCTTCTACAGATGTAACAGAATTCAATATTTTCAAGTTATAAATACCTTGCATTCTCTAATTTCTACTGTAAAAATTAGTGCTAATTTCTAAGATATTGAGAGCTGATTGAGAGTTGATCAAGCCTAGTTCTCAAAAGCAAGTCTGCAATGTTATCACTGCATTATGAAAATGTGTCACATAATGTAGGGAAGGGAATCATGAATATCTGCTATCTGATGTATACAATTGAAAAGGAAAATCACAGAGAGAAATCATCAAGCCACATTAGCCAAAGAGAACAGATAAGTAAGGGTATAACCCTGGAACTGTAAACAATCAAACAGAGATTACACCTGTGTGGGATTGTGTATGTTTTTTAGAAGTGAACTAAAATGTTGACGGTAGAAAATTTAACAAATCTAGCACTGCTTATCACAGAAAATTTTCAAAATGCTGTATGGATAGGATAATAATCATTAATGTATATTAAACAAATGCTATTTCTGTGTGTCACTTGAAACTTCTCTACAAATGACACAACTCAGAAGCAAGGAAATGAATTGTCCTGGGCTCTGATTTGGCTCAGGTTCATGTGTGCATTTTCTGCCCTTCCACTCAGCTTCTTGCCATGATGTGAGGGTATGGATGCTAACTCTGAAACAGAGAGCATGTGGAAATTGCAGGCCACATAACTTTCTCAGTCTTGCCTGAGAAAGTGGCCTGGGAAATCATAAGGAGGAATTAAAACAATCCTCAGAGACAGAAAACAGCCTTGCAGGTGCTGTTCGTCTGTTCCTTGTTTTCTTGCAAGAGAAAGTCGAGGAGTGTGTGCCCCACTGACCAATGATGGTGATGCGTTAGTTTACTAACCAATAAGAGTTTCTTTTCTGTACTTTCCACGTATCGGTCTATAAAAAAGACCTGAAGTAATAAACTAAGAGAAATTGTCCTGATCGACTCCAGAGAGAGTCTGTGTCGTTCTTCTCGCCGTTCCTAACAGAGCGACATGAGGGTGTCCCCAGCTGTGTGCCACAGCTCCCACTGCTGCCTGGCACCCAGCACAACCTTCTCAACCACCACAGGAAGCAGCTCATGCTTGTGCCAGTCATCTCTCTCCTCCCTTTTGAATGTTTCTGTGAAACCTCATGTGCTCAAGTTTGTAAATATGGCCATCAGATACAACTCTACAAACACTCACCATCAGAAAACTTGCCTTTAAATGTGTCAGTCTCTATTTGCCGTGTTCCTTCCCCCTGCGCCCTTGAGAAACCACGATCACAGGAAGAGTGCACCATTTCCTCCAAAGAGGAAATTGCTGCTCTCAGTATCTCACATTAACCTAGAATCTGCTCTTTCAGTGTGCATGCACTTTCAGCTGCACAAAATGTGAGACTGACCTGTACATTTTAAGTCACTGAAAATAGGACGTTTTGGTTGAGGAAATAGTCAAATCAGGTTATCACAAAACAAGAACTTTTACAGCTGACTGTTCAGGCAGTGCTGCTGACTGCTGAGCTAGCTCTTAGTAAGAATGTGCAAATTGTGCTATTTTTACTTGCTACTTGTCTAGTACTGGACTAATTTGGGATAATTTTTTCTTGCATATAGAGATATATATCTAGCAACAATTATTTAGAGGAATTTTCTGCAGCTAACAGAATTGTCACAAGAATTCATTGAGGAGGAAGAGAGAATACCTTGCTGAAGGAAGCTTTGAATGGACTTTAGAAAAAAGGCCCAAATACATTCGACATTCCCCTCAAAATACTTACATTTTTGTCCGTGAAGAACACACTTCATTACCCTTATCATGCCACTTCATAACTTCTTGTTAACTTGTTGTACTTTACCCACTCATCTAGTTCAGTGGTTTTTATTCCCATTTTCAGCCACTACTCTTTCCCCATTTTCAATCTTTGCAGTTTGCACACAGACACCATCTGGCTTCACCCGTGGGGTTTCCTAGACAAAGGCAATCTAGTTAGCCTTGTGAAATCCAAACCCCAGGCAAAACAAAAGCTGTAGAAAACTTCCACAAGACAGGCTTTGTCAGTACTCTGTGAAGGACAACTCCATTGCCCAGAGAAGCTGTTAGAACAGACATCACATCTTAAGCACTAAGTTATCTTCTCAACTGTTCTACTCTTTTCCCCAAACTTTTCCTTTCAATTTACTGGAATTACTGCCTGTCTTTTCTGGTCAAGAGAAAGTTTGACCACTGTGTGTGTAATTACAGAACTTCAGAGTAGAACATCATGTAAGAAACTGTCTGTAAAATGCTTGGAGTAAAGTAGATTAAGAACAGATTTACTAAAGAAATTAGGAAGTCATTCCAGTGTTCTTTTCTGTTCTAAATAACATAATGAAAATAAATCTCAGAGGCAAGGTTCTGGACAAAGACATTCCTTTGAAAACAGACCACAAGATTCTGGTCTTCTTAATGGAGAAAACAGAAAAAATTGGTCTTGGTTTGGGACTCTCAAAATGCTGATCCCTTTGAACAACGTGGACAAGTACAGAATGTTGTCCAATGTATTCATCCTTGAACAGAAAGAAACCAAATTTCTGTGTGCTTTGACTGTCTCATAGGAGCAGAAAAAGAAAAGAGCACTTCCCTTTCATTTTTATGTTTGCTATGTTCCAAAGTTTCTAAAGGAATTTATTTGGGCAAGGCATTTTGATGCATGCATCTGTTTTGCCCTGAGAAATTATGATCCAATTGCACAGTTCAGTGGTTTTAAGACAGATATTCTTTTATTTCAGGCTTTGGGAATCTAAAGTCAGTAGGTAAATGCATATCTCTGTATTTCACTAGTGATGGCCACAGAGTGAAGATTGAGGTGATTTTTCCACAATAACACAGCCACCCCAACCTTCTTGTAACCACCCAGCTTCTAGCTTTCTGTTCTTCATTGTTGTATTCTGTTGTTGGTCCTGTCTTGATAGTTACTCCTGTGTAGCTTCACAGGAAGAATGCACATCACACTCCTGCTCAGACAACATAGGCCCAGGGAAATGAAGAAGAGCAATTTTTCCATTATTGTAAACTGCAAAAAGGTAGAAATAAATCATCCCCTTCTCTGGTAGTCAGAGGATTGAAGGGGAGCGTGTATGGAACAGTAGCTAGGTAGCAGTGATATAGATGCTAACTTCCAGTCTTGTTAAATGTCCTGCGAAAAGCAGCATATATTGCTGTCTGCCCTCAATATGACTGAGGTTGCATGATATTTAGATGATAAAAGACTCTAATGTAAGAAGTAGGTAGCATATTAAATATGCTCTTTTTGCTTTAAAGTGCTCCCTAAAGAAAACCACAATTTCACTTTTGTTTGATGAGCATGCCATGATGGCATTGGTAGGTTTAACTTTTGAAATGATTGAAAAGTAGAAATAGACTGTGTCCTGTTAGCAGGGAGCAATGTCTGATACCAATTATTTCAAATTTTGCAGTCTTGAACTGTGTTTTTGTTATGTTTTGAGGTTCCTTCTAAAATGGTGGCCTTTACAGTCAACAGAGAAAAGTCTTGTCAGTGTTCTTGTGTCAGTTAATAAACTCAGTTATTTATCTTAGTTACTTAGTTAGTTATCTTAGAAGGGTGACTTTTAAAAGATGTGAGATACAAATCAGAAATCTCTTTCTAATCACAGTAGATGCACAGGTTCCTTTTGAGTTGCAAGGAAGAAGTTTGGAGCTGGAGACTACAAATATTTGAAGTAATTTTCATGTTAATTTTTCAAATTTCCAAGGTATCTCAGGTGCGGCTAATACTAATACCAGGCATTGTCTGTTTCTCCCAGTATGTGGCATGAAAGTAGTGCGGTCACAGAGCTATGCATTATTTACATGGTGTCAACATGCCAGCAAATGGTATGGCAGAGAGCCAGATTAAATCACTTTTGATTTTAAATACAGAACAATGAATAATAATGTTGTGTCACACTTGAGGACACTGGAATCTGGCAAATCAGCAGTAGCTCACTGTGTCAAGCTCATTTGGATAGCTTCTTCCCTTCCTGAATGATCACAGAATCAAAATCAAGGTTAAAGGACACTGTATAAAGCTGGCATTTTTTTATTTCCTTCCAAAGCAAAAGATTGCACCCAGGAAACGGACACTTTTTGTTTGCGTTCTATAAAGATGTGTCATGAGGTCACTGCCCTCATGCAGGAATATTTGCTCCTGAGAATGGGCAACCACCCCGTGGTGCATGTTTGCCATCAATCTTTGTTGTCTCTGTAAGTGGCAAATCCGGTATGATTACTTTCATCTGTTAGTTTTTGCAGAATCTACTGCAACAGGTCTACCATCTCAAACAGCAAGTGTATTTTTAAGAGGCAATCACGTTATTTAGAATAGGTGCTTTAAGGGTTTGAGGTCTTCCAAGAAAATCTTGAGTGCTGTTCTCAACCATTGCTTCTGCACCAGTTTCTGCACCAGCTCTGATTTCCATATAACCCTTAGAACTGGTTCATCTTTCTGGCTGGTATCAATTCAGCAAAATAAAAACATGGATAGCTTTCTACTGGTTTAGTAATCCAATTAGATTCATCAAGGAGTCATGTGGAAATGAGAAAGTGGAAGGGAAGGAATAGGACTGCATGTCAGGGAGAAAAGGATGCAGGGGAAGTGAAGGGAGCAGAACTTTTGGATGAATTTTACTACATTGTCGAAGTTCACCCTAGAATATTTAATGGACAGGAAGGGAGCTTCTAGAAGGTTAAAAGAAGCATCCAAAATACAGGGATTCATTTTGCCTTCATAATACCCTTTTAATGAAGCTAGAACTATGTATGCTCATAAAAAAAATATTTGCTTTTTAATTTTAAAATATAATGAACCATTGGAGTCTGTGCACAGTTCTTTCAAGTTAAATACTTAATTCAACATTCCACTTCCATTTCCTGGTAGAAAATGTTTTATATGAAAGTAACTTTAACCTTTCAGAAGGGTTCATTTACTGTTATGTTTGGTATCAGCTTTCCAAAAAACGCAGTCTGCGTTTGGCGTATTATAGATTCTGGTTTTAATATTGGTTTAGGAAAAAGAAGTCATATGGCATAATTCAGAAATAAAATATTGCAACAGAATTCTCTCTATACATGAACACACCCCATGAGAGAGTGGTTTAAAGTCAGTTTGATCACTTAAAGCCAAGACATGGGCTCAAGCTATCCATGAACCAGCTGGTAACAAATAACACATTCAACTCTCAGACACAGGAAGCTGTTAGGTTGCCTTTTTATAGACAACTACAGCTCTGCAGGTCTTGAAACACAGGGGAATATCATACAGACTTTGAAAGAATTGAACACCTTCCATATGCACATAAAGAAGGGTAATAAAGATGAAAGGCCAGAACTGAGCTTTAATTTCTATTTTTCTTCTTTTGATTTATCATCTGCTTCTGCATTGCTACAATTTTCTTCAGCCTAAAATTAGGGAGAAGATGCTTGAATTGCTTAGTTTGATCAAATCAGTCAAACTTAGGCTTCCCTCTCAGCAAGTGTAACAGATGCTAAACATGAAACATTAAAGTACATTCTTGCTTTCTTCATGTCTTTATTGTGCATTCATTTCTGAAGTGCTGATTGCCGTAACATTCCCCTGCAGTGGGCAGTTCCTGGCCATGGGTTGCTGTAGTCATGGTAAGATGGGCATTGAGCTGGTAGAGCTGTATCAAGGTGACTCTGAACTAGAGGAAGGGCTGACTACTTTGGTGCAGGGCCATATAAACAAATCTGGGTCTCCTTTGGGACCTTAGCAGCTTTTCTGCAAGTACTTCAGAGCTATCTCAGCTGTCAGGTTTGCTCAGGAGTCACTGCACCATGGTTCATTGCCGTGTACGGATGTATTCTGGGCGTTATCCTCTGCAGAAGTCTGTTGTCAATAACCACTTCTTACAGAAGAAAAGGACCTTCAGACAGGCCTGGCCATGAGTGAGACAATAAAAGCTAATCCTCTGTGCTTCTGAGCCTCAGCTTCTAATAAAGGACTCAGAACTTGTAAGGAAGGGTGAAGCTTCAAAATAAGTACAGATTTGCAGAGGGAGAGTAGATAAGAGGGTTATAGCCCACCCATCAAGACCACCTGGTCTTAATACATGGTAGCAGTCAGCCTTTGTGCCACACACTCTTTCCATATCCTAGCCCTCTTCCAGGGAGTGAGATTTCCAAGAATGCTGCTGGCAATGTATGTGTCAAAGTCAAGTGCACTACAGAGTCTGTCAGTCATATACAACATTTTTTATCACCCCCGTAACTGCAGCAGTGAATCTGACAGTGTTGGTCAGAAGCTTAACCTTAGTAAAATAACACTTATGATAGTTAATATCTGATGATGAATGCATGTCCAATATTTTGAAGATGGAAAGATCTGCAAAAATGCAGACTATTATTTTATCTGGAAATATGTTCTGTGACATCCCAAAGAGTATTCACATTTCTTGTTCCTTTTTTGTGCATGTGCAGTTCTCATGAACTTTCAGCTATGAATCCATATGGGAATAATTTCTTTGTGAGAAGGCGGCTTCCATTCTATCCTGAAAAAAAACTGCATGAAAATCACAGAAAGCTACAGAAGAAAGTACCAGTCATTGTTTGAAAGTATTGTGGCCTATGGAGATGGAAAACAGAACATGGATTTGCCCCCAAATTTTATAAACTTCTAGAAACTCTTCTAGAATGAATGAGAAACAAATACAAAAATTTGCTTAAAAAGAAATAAATCTTAAAACCTTGTTGCTTTTACAATGAACAGACCGGCAAAAAGGATGTTAATTACTTTGAATATCAGTGTTTAAACAGGTAGTGTTATTCCCAGTATTTTTTGGTTTCCACCTAGATTAATGTTACTGCTCAGTTGTTAACAATGAAGTTATCAGCCACAGGAACAAATGATGAAGAGGAGGAGCGAGCCTACCATTTCTGAGAGAGGTATTTTATGCCTTAGAAAACAATGCATACACAGCTGGGTGAAATTATATTGTTGTGCTACATGAAATGTCCTATGTGGTCCTTTCTGGCCTTAAAAGCCACAGTCTACAATTTCACAAATACTTTACAAAGAACTCCTAGAAGTAGTGATAACCAGGGCAACAATCTGAATTCATCTCCTGATTTGGAGTTGATTATGCCAAAGTGTTAAAAAAATTACAGACGTTAATGTTTCTACATGTTTCTGTCACAACATCTCATATTCCTATCATTATTTTACAATATTGGAAATTTGTTTTTGGGGTCTAAAGAGACAATTCCTCTTCTCTGAAGAGCAGAATGTGCTTTAGCTCATGAAAGAATGTATAAACAAGTAAGCATGCAAGCTGCTGCTTCCTGAACTGATCTATTGCAGTTAAGAAAATCAATAAACTAGACTCAGTGAAATGAAAGACATCCCAGGAAGGAAATCTGAGAATATTTCTCATAATTGCAGATGATTTTTTAGGCTAAGCTTTCATTTTCTTCTCCTTGTAGAATAATCTAGCACACTGTTTAAAAGATTTTTTTTCCTATAGCAGTCCTGCTGTATCGTGGAAAACAGGTTTTTTTTACTCCAGATACCAAGACCTTTGGGGCAGCAGGCACTGCAGAAACCCAAATTCAGTGGGATAGTTGAAGGTTTGGTAAAGATATGCCCAACTAAACAGCTGGACATGAGAAGAAATAGATCTTCAATGCTGAGTGGGTTTGGCAGCACAGTTAGGACTGCATAGTTGGGATGTCCTAGATAATCCTAGAAGAACTGAAAAAATATCACGGTATAACTTTTCAATCATTTCAGGGAAAGTTGATGATTTTGTATCCAAAATGGAAATGCATAATTCCAGGGGTACTTTTTTAGGTTTCAGATTGTAGTCAGTGGCTAGTTAACTTTGTGTCGATGTCTAAAGAGCCTTAGTGGCCATTTTCTTCTATATATGTATGTTGTGCCTAAAAAAATATCTCAGCTGTCCCTCAGATGGAGGGCTGTCGTCAAGGCTTGCTTTAGCCAAACACTGTGTCAGTCAGATACAGTGATGAGAGAACAATATGAAAGAACCCAAAGGAAATTTGATAGTTTGTCATATAGCAGCACTCAGATTGCTTTATCAAACAGTATTTTCTGGTCTTTAGTTTTGTAAATTTATAACCTGAACTGATTGAAATAAGTTCAACTTTCTCTTGTGACTGTGTTCTGTGCTTTTCTGAGAAGATTGAAAAAGATGGCTGCTGAAAAAGAGGAGCGGCCTCTAACTGGTCTTCAGTTTTTCAAATATATAAAATGAAAAAACCCCACAATCTAGTTTGCCATCATAGTTCCAGCATCAACAGTCACTAATCCATTCTCTATGCAATGGCCATAGTAAAATATAAGTGTGTATATTTAATGCTTTGGTTTCATTAATCAAAAAGAATAATTTGGGGTTGTTTTGGTTGAAGTAACTCCTTGATTTTAGTCTCCTAAGGACTAGCTGTGTAGTTGTTTTCAAAAAAGTATAATAATATAAAAGAAATTTAAAAAGTCTCTAAACATTTAAAAGGTTGGAGAACTAGACTATGTTTCCATTTTTCAGGGGGATTTCAAAAAGTAATTTTTGAGCTGCACTGCAAGGAAACTGGGAAGTGCTTGAACAGCTAATGTTCCCTTTGCTGTGTGGATATACAGAACAGTTTTCTTGTCTCACAAGTATTCTGTTGATTTTGAAATTTTAGGCCTGGCATGAGACTCAATGAATATATGAGTGACTTGAGAAACAAACAAATGTATTTCATTTTAATGGTGACCCCTTTTTTCTTTTTTTAACCTTTTAATATAAACTAAATTAAGTTTCAACAGGAGAAGATTCTTTCAACCACAAACCCAGGAGTTTTTGTTTTAAAAATGTTGAAATGGCCGATTTCTAGAATTTAAAATCTGGGGCGTTTCCTTTTCATTTTTTTTGAGGACAGAAACTTCTTCTGGGAATAATTTCAGTTTTGATGAATTGTCAGTTGTGACCATGTCTCTTCTTATGAAAACCTTGTGTTCACTCCCAACTTTAAACCCAGGCTCCCAATATTTTCCAGAAGTCTGAGGTATGATTGCTTTCGTTGCTTTACTGATGCATTATAATGAGACATAGATTTTGGGCAACTATCTTTAATCATCGGTGCAATAAGACAACAGCAGGAGTATTCTGATATTAACTGAGATTCTTCTTTCTCTACATCTACTTGAGAATGGAATAGTTTCTGTGATTTGTGTTCCTAAGTTCCACATATATGGTGTTTCATGTCAATTTTTGGTTCACAATTTGTAAACAAGTAGATACAAAGTTACATGTGTGCTAGAAATGAATTTCTTATCAGGCTCCCAGGGAATGGTCACAGCACCAGGCCTGACAGAATTCAAGAAGCATTTGTACAATACTCCTGGCACATGCTGACTCTTGGGGATGATCCTGTGCAGGGCTAGGTGTTGGATTTGCTGATCCTTGTGGGTCCCTTCTAACCCAGCTTATTCTGCTGTGACTCCTCCTCAAGTAAGCTGTGCTGTCTTGTGTTTTCAGGGACAAATCACACTTCTGATGAAAGTGGGTATTGGAAACTTCCCATTTAAATACCGATTTATAGCTTTTCAGGCTTGAAAATTACCCTGTTGCTTCAGTCTTAGATGAGAATGAACTGAGAATAACTAAAGCAGATATAAAATTTAACTAATAAGCTATATCACAAGTTTTCCACCAAAAATGGTGGAGACAGTACATAGGAATTCCTGTCTTCTGTGGGGTTTCTGGTGCATTACTCAGTCAGAGTAAGTTCCAGCACAACCCATTCTGAAGCTGACAAATGGTGTCAAGGATGCTCTTGTAGATATATTTGCATTCTCAGGTTCTTTACTTTCTCTTTTAATTTCTTTTCTTTCAAGCAAAGTTTTGAAGTTATAACAAGTAGGTTGAGGTCCTTTTGGAGTCTGATTAACATTGCCTCTGGGATCAAGATGTCTTAGTTTCTGGACAGCTGAAAGGAAATACATTGTTTCCACTGAAGTGTGTCTGTATATCCTGAGGAGGATATATTTATTATGAGGACAACTCTTCTGAGCTGGAGGAATTAACAGTGGTCTCTGCAAACCATCAGCACTTCTCTGTAGTCCCAGAGAGGAATGATGCCTCACGATGCATCTTTTTCCAATAGTTTTGAAAGATCTATTCCACGATCCTTCCAGCCTTGGAAACCAGAGTTCTTTTCTATTTTCTGTGCCAAGACCTCCTTCCAGCCATATTGCAAACTGGCAATGCATGAAGAGCAGTTAGTGGAATATCCCATTAGCCTAATATATTACAAGATTAAACGCCCCGCTCCTATACTAGCCTTCATTGTCAGAGAGCATTCTGCGCTTCATCCCATGCTGTCTGTGCTAATCAGTAGCACTCTTTTGCTAACCAGTTCATTTTGCATTGTTTCAAATCCCAAATCTGAAGCATAGCACCAGTGTTATTTTTGGGCTGACTGAGCACCAGGCATTGTAGAAGATCAATGGAGAGATTTTGGCAATGGAGTAGGGACCAACAGGGGTGTGTGGTGCTTGCTGCCCTTTGCACTTGGAGTTTTCACAGGAGGCAAGGCTGTGCTCCTCTTTCTGTCAGGCACAAGCAGCATGCGTTTGAAGGCACAGGAGATTTTGTTTTCCTGCTTCTCTCATGCACCATGAAAGTGATTAACTGCACTTTCATTTTGAAACTGAAAAGGAAGCATATCAGCTTGTGGTTCTGCTGCTAAAATTTGGTTCAATGGCAATTCTTGTTTCTGAATCCTGATGATCATTTGATTTTCTATCTGCATTCCTTCAGACAGGAAAATTTCAGCAGCTGTTATCTGACACCAATTTTACTCTCTCTGTTCATGTCTATAGAATAAGTACTTCTCTATAAAAAGAAGAATGCTTCTTGTACACAATTGTATGGCAATTAAAAAAAGGCAGTTATTTTGAGGCTAATGTTAATGGCATTTAACTGTATTATCTACTTGGTCTGATTACAGCTGACTCCTGGCACATCCTGAATCTACATCTACCTAAAATAAGTGTTAGAAGTCATAGAAACCTTGTTGAAAATAATATTGTCTCTGAACATCAAATAACTTCTCCTAAGCCTAGTCTTAGTACCAATATTTTTATTGTGATCTAATATAGGTCTCATTGTTCAAAACATCAACTCTGACTTCTCACGGTTGGTTCAGAATTAGGTTTGGGTTGCAACCTCATCCTGTTGTTGAACCTTGCTCAAGTAGTATATTTATTGTATAAATACTTAGGCATGATTGTTGTCAATACATAACATGCATCCCACAAATTGGAACAGTGTCCTATAATCATAGAATGACTTGGGTTGGAAGGGACCTTAAAGATCATTTAGTTTTATTTTAGAATACAATTAAATGACTTTATAATTCTAGAAGGTATATAATATTTTGCAATGTTGATTCAAGTACCAGTCAGAAGAAGGAACAGTACTGATAAATTCTGTGAAAAGTTAGGTTTAATTATTCATTAGCAGAAGCACTTGATTCCAAATTGCTTTATGTTGGCTACATTCACTAAGAAATTATGCTCTTGATTGTTTCAGCTATTTGAACAATCTTATAGATATAATACAAGCTAAATACAGGCCCTTTCTGTTATTAGGAAATCACATACTTGACACTTGAAGAAAGACCAAGTCTTTATGCTGGGACATTTTTCCCCCACCTTTGGCGGCGCACCTAGACTTCCCCATGTTTTTAGATGCACTACAACTCTGTTGTAACAACTCAGCTCTGTTGTTATCCTAACAAAGTTACCTACTCTTGTGAACTGGCGATGGTACCTCATCCTACCTCAGCTTAAATTCTTGCATGGCAGCTTAGGATTTTGAGTGAAGAAACCTGTTTGTAATGCAGCTATGAAGGGCAGCATTTCACAGTGACACACAAGAAGAGATTTATTTACTTAGGAGATATTACTTCTATGCATATTTTGCAAAACTTCAGGGAAATAAGTAGCCTTCTGTCCCCTTCCCCCCTGTAGAAAGAAATTTGACAGCTGTGAGTGGAACAGACTGAAGCCATTTTAGAGATGGATATTTAAATTGTACAGCATTGATGGGATTGTTTAATAAGTATTCTGTCTTTTTCTTTCATTACATGAGGTTTTGCTTTTCTTGGATCACACAGATTCTTGTAAAAATGTAACAAGCTACTATTCTGAATATGCCAAATAAGAAACAGATGGATCTCTTTAAAGAATAGCCTATCAGTAATATTAATGGGATCTCATGTTGAGGAACGAGGCACCTCCCTTTCCTTATGCCAGACTTCTTGGCCTGAACAAAGAGGCTCATCTAACAATGACTTGCACATGGCAAAGGAGAGGAAGGAGGTTTTGATAGCTACAATATAAAACATGGCATTTTTTTCTTCTCAGAATCTATTTTTACATTGGCTATTATGCACAAGATTTCCTGTGGTGGGCTGATTTGAACACAAGGCTTGATCCTGTTGTCAATGTCTCTCTCACACCACAATAACTGGAGTAGTGGAGATCCTCTGACATAATTGTCATCCTCTCTGTTAATACCATGTGGGGCTATATTCAAGTAACTAAGCAAGAACCTTCTGAATAAAGAAAATTCCAGCTGGTGTAGGAAACAATAGGATGTACATAATACTCCTTAGACATCAACTTATGCATGTGAGAGAGGTTTTGCATTACCTTTTCGCTTTAGCAGAAGTGGCCCTGTACTCTACTGTTCTCTTGCCTTGTGTCACCTTTCTCAAGAAAGCAAGCTTAGTGGTATCAAAGGCTGAGTACCTCTTCATGAACAACAGCTTCTCATAAGACATAACAGATATATTTCTGTGCTATGAACTATCAAAACCGGACTTACCTGCTGTGCTGAAAGCTGGAATAGCAGCTTCAGATATAAATATGATTATTAGAGCCTCATGATACACTTGGTTTTTCAACCCCTGGTTTGTCTGTGAGACAGCCAAGTGGATAAAGGCACATTCAGTGATTCCTATAGCCACCCCAGCTATTAAATGGATGCCATGGGCAAAGCATGTGAGTCACACAAAAGATGTATTTCAGAAAAGTAAATGAAAAAGCTGAGGTGTTTCTTTACAGCTGTTATTTTCTTTTATTTGGGCTATTTCCAAAGTTGAGCGGATGGGCTGTACAGCACTTGTTTGTTGATGAAATGATAACTTAATATAGATAAGGCACATACATACTGTTATTTTAATAGAAGAAACAAGGCCCACATTTAAAAGGGAAATATAGTAAACATTCTTTTGTCCTGGTCTAGTTATTTTTCTAAACTTGTGCCAGGCTGAGGTATTTGACTTCTGAAGCAGAATTTTTGCAAGAATCTGCAAGTCCCATAATACTTTTTCAGTAGCTGTTGAGTAAGCCAAAGGTCTGTGGTCAACTGGGCATTTTGGAACACTATTTCTTTTCATCAGTCACTGGAGTTTTTTAAGATGTTGTATTCAGATTAATGACATTCATGTGCATCTCATGATTATTTCTAATACATTTTAGAATAATTTTTAAGTAAATTCATCCAGTCTTGTTCTGTAGATGTTATTGCCACTTCTATCAAAGTGCAGTAAGATTATTTGTTGTGAACAAATAATTTAGAGATCTGAATAGAGGTAGGTGTGAGTACCACCATCCATGGTACTGAGAACAGTTATGCCAAGTTATTGGTCTGGGGTGCTCTCAGTGAGAACTCCCATCCAGTGATTTGGTTTGTAGAATTTCCATGTTAGAATGAAAGAGTCCACCTTGCTCCCTTGTGACCTATAGCAGGAGTCCAGATAGAAACATCCATTTTAGAGAGGAGAGATTAGATTAAGGAGTGAGAACTGGTGTGAAAACAAATAATATTTTCTTCATAAAGAAGTCTGTGTTCAGGATCAGTCTGATGTGAGGCAACAGGAACCATCTGTACTTAGACCTGCTGCAACAACAGCCATTACAACCTACTCCAGGCCTTCCATGCTTTTGTCTCCAGCATTTCTGGGATACTTCCAGGTGTCTTAGCTGGTGTTCATTAGGGACATTAAGATTGGCTCTCTGTAGGAGAGAGTTTCCTTTGCAGCTGGAGCAAATAAAGGAAACCAAGCAACTGCTTTGGTGCTCAGCTGTGATAATGGTGGGCTGAAGGAAGCTTTGGTATCAGTAGGGTGGAGGGCAGAAGCATTTTTCTTACCTTGAAGGGAAGAATAAGGCACACATGGAATATTGCCTGTTTTGTATTTGGCATTCTTTTTCCGTAACACCAAGTGTCCTGGTAGGACAAGATAGCTTGCATTTAGAAAACTCCCTAGAAAGATTCAAAATGGTTTGTCTCTACAGAAGATAAAGATTGCTTAGAAAATCGAGCTCCTGCCTGATGGGATGTTTGAGGTTTCAGAGTATATGTAGTTTATTTTTGTCTTGAATTAGAGCTGAGTTAAAAGTGTTTGCAGAAAAAAAATTGAAATGTTTCTCTTTGATACTATCAGATCAAATATAAGAAAACAAAAAACCTCTCCTTTCAGAGAAGAAATGCTGAATATTTGATGATGACAATATTAATGACCTTTGAAAATGCATTATAAATCCAGGGCAATGTCAACATTGGTATTAGTGGTGGATAAGTTTGTTTAAATAGTATTTAAGGCAGCTTATTCATGAAACACAATCTTTTAGATGTTTAGAAATGTCTTATTATATTATTATGCTCAGAGCTTATAGTTATTATACTTAGAGCTGACCTGTTGCTCATTTAGTTGGAATTGAACAGTTGTTCTTGTAGTCCATGATATTTGCTTTGAAGGAAGAAACCAAAAAGGGTAAAAAGGGGCATTGCCGATATCTTAGTTTCCAGGGAGGAGGTACCAATAATGTTCAGGTAGATATCCAAAGCATTAGGCCTTCCTGCTCAGAATGATATTATGATGACTTGTTGCACTGTGAATTGTAGCCAAAAGAATCGTTGTTTAGTGTCTCTGAACAATGCTGGTACATATTTTGCGAAGAACAATGCTGGCCATGCTTGTTCATGGGATAGTCATTAGTAGTTTGATTAGCATTGTTCTGAAATATAATTTTCTAGCCAAACCCAACAGTCTTACCCTCAATCCCCCTCTGTGAAAACTATTCTAAAACTCTGTAAGGCACAATGAAGTTTTACAACCATTTAGTGAACACACTTTTGTTTCTGTACAATAAGGGGAAATCTGTGAAGCGGTGAGCAACCTCATCCCCTACTAAGTTCAAGAAGAAGCACCAGCGCTTAAATAGTATTTAATATCTCTTTCTAAGAACTTGTAATTCAGAATTACCAATATAACAAATGTATCAAAATGCTCTCTTTCAGCAACGAGGGAGTGTGTATATTTTAAACAAAAGACTCTATGCCATACTGATTTGCAAAAGCCCAGGTGATTCCATGGGTCTAGCTCCCAAGCTGAAGAGGCCTGTTACTGCAGCAAGGGCTTGGTACCAAGACAAGTCTGAATCTGTGCTTCAGCAGTGCCTGGTGGAAGAAGTGTTCTTTTGCTTTGTGAGTTTGGGGTTAATTAGTATGAGTGATTGCCTCTGCAGCCTAATTTTTTGCATCCAAGATCAGCAAAAAAGGTAAACCATAAAGTGAAAAGACTAAAGTCATCTGCAGATCGTGCAGCACATTAGAATTGAGACTTCCCTGCTTTTGGTCTGTTACAGTGGTCCTGACCATCATCATCAACAGGAGTAGACCTGAGAATTATAGTATAGTTCTCACCACTTCTGTAACACTTATGTGTTTCTCCAGAAAATTAATCTTCCTGCTATGGTGGATAACAACATAGGTATGGATCTATTATACTCTGAATTTTTAATCATGTCAGGTGAAGAAGAATAGGAAAGGTGTAAAGAAAATTTAGCTTTGCTTCTGTGTTCCAATGCTGGAAAAATTACTGAGAATACTGAAAGATGCAAATGGCACATGTGCCATGGTGGAGTGTGCATTTTGCTGGTAATTGCTACAGTTTTTCAACCCCAGGATTTTTGTCATGTGTTACCACCAACCTGGTATTGTCTGAAGACTGAGAATGGTGGATGTCGAAGATCACCTCTGTTATCTCACTAAGCTTCTTTTTCTGTCCTCTCTGGCACAGCTTTGTGACACTTCCTGCCAGCATCCCTGACATCACTTCTTGCCTTCAAACCTGTATTCTGACTAAGGCATACAGTGGATGCCTTATAACGACATGTTTCAGCAGATATGAAGAACAGAGTTTTCCTAGCACATCTCAGGTTCAAGTCCTGATCCTTTCCTAACATGCAGTCCTCACAAGTATCTTTAAGGCTTAGGAAGACCTACATGTGAGAAAAAAATTTTTCTTTTCATTTGGAAAGCTTCAGCATAAGGATCAGGATTTAGACTGTTGTCCCAGACTCAGAGCAGTGCCAGACACTTTAGACTGCAAGGAGATGCTAGGATTTTGGTATAGACCAAATAATGGTATTGGACATGACCTTCTTAGAATCAGTTTCAAAGGTAATCAAGAGGTAGCAGAAAGCGTAGCTATAATTATCTAAAGTTGTCAGTGACTAGAGGATAGGAAACAAAGAAGTGAAAGACAGAGGCAGTGGGCACTTCTATATTTTAATATATCCAGGCAGCACTGCTAGAATGCTGTACATGACCTCTCGTGTAAGGCTGAAAAGCTCTCTCTTCATGAAATTAAAGAGGCTTGTTTCTGCTGAAATCCTGTGCAGACAGAAAATGATGGTTGCCTTTTCTGTTGCTAAGAAAAGCTTGCAAACCCTGATAACTGATCTTGCAGTTTTCACTTCAGTGCCAATGTCTTACTCATGTGTCCTGTGTTGGCAGACGTAAGACACTTATTTGAGCTGGAAAGCTAGAGCAGCACGTATGAGGTGTCTGTTTTTCTGGTTAGAACCTGGGTTTGGCTTGCTGCAATGTTAAATTATGAGCATTAGCAATGTTTCAAATCTGCTAAACCAGAAACTTAACCAGCTAAGGTCCATGAATGAAAGACCATGCACTGCTGAGTTTTCACTGTAGTGGTGCACGGGGCAGGTGAAATGGAGTTTGCAAAGTGACTGGCTGCAGGGTCGGTGTGGAAGTTACAGTTGTTTATGGAACAATCTGTAAATGTGTAGCTTCCATGACTAAAAGACAACATTAAATAAGAGTAACAATGCATAGTGACAGTAACAGCCAGAGTAACAGGTCACAATCCTGTAAATATATCCCCTTTCTTGTTTCTGCCTGGACAGATTACTCTGACACATCTAGATTATAATGAATGCTTGACTGCCTTTGTATTTGAGTTGCACTTGATCTCTCTGGAGATTACTTGATCTCTAGAGATAATAAAGCCTAGATATACAGCCTGGTGGTCCTCCATGCCAGCCTGATTCCTTCAGGTGCCCATAAATGGAGAGATTTATATGACCATATTCCCGGATTACACATGATGAGGTTCCAAATCCTTTAAGTCTTTTTGTTGTATATTATATTCCATTGTTCTGTCTTGCTGTCTTGCATATGATCTTCAGTGCCTGTAGCTTGATCTGATTATAGCTCAGGATCCTGATGGTCCCCATGGCATATACTGTGTGTAAGTGGCCCATATAGCCATGCTTTTCTCTTCCAAATCCTTGATCCAAATGATCAGGAGGTTCCTCAGGGACCACTCTCATATTGAGGCAGATATGACCTTACAGTGGTCACAGAGATGAAGGAATAAATATGGCCATAAATAGGTTAAAACTAGAAGAGTTCTGTGAAAATGGTTATCTGACTTGCAGGAGAATTGCACTCTGAAGTTAGATGAGGGTGACAGCAGCAGTATCCAGTGTAAAACAGCATTTCTTTCTTCACATTCAGGAGTGGTAAAGGGGCCTTAAGCTTATTTACAAAGGAAGTGGGACATCCAGAACCATAATTTCCAAACCTTTCATGACTGGAAAAGAGGAATTAAGGCCTGCAGCTCAGTGAAAAGGCAGTTCAGGGCATAGTGAAGTTCACAGACAATCACAAGTTTTTCCAGAAGAAGTGGGTGTTCTGACTCCATTAGACTGAGTTAAGTCTGGGCTGCCAGAGCCAATCTTTAGTCTGTTATGGGTCAGTGGCCACTTTTAGGTCATTTTACTCAGATTTCTATCACTTTATGAATCAGACAGTATGATGTTATCTATCTATGAACATTTCCCACACAGAAATCTTTTCAGCAGCCCATAAGCTTGTCAATTTGGGTAAAGGTAACTGTTGTCAGAAAGGCACAGCTTTATTAGGCTCTGTTAAAATTGGAAGGGATTTTTTTTCAGTCAATTAGTACTGAGGAAAAAAAGCAAAACCCATGTCTTCCTCAAGCACAGCACACCATGTACTTCTTATTAAGGACAATTTGTGTGCTGAGTGTCACATTTCAAACTTCAGTTGTTTTTGCTGTTGCCCTATTCAAAAACAAGTATGGTTAGAGCTTCATTACAATGGGAAAAGTGTGTGTGTGTGTATTTTGTTCCCACTGTTCCATAGCACAAAAGCTGTTGGGAATTTGCTCCCATTTTAACAAGATGCACTGGTGGTGTGTTTTGTTTTACCTTACAGCATAGAAAAAATTACTGTCAAAAGTGGGTACATGTCTGAAACAAAGAGGTTAACGAAGCAGTTATTTTCCAATTATAACTTGTGTTGTTGCTATGTAGTAGTTGGCTGAATTCTTCAGCTATAGATCTCAAAGTATATAAAATTAAAGTTAAAATTAATCTATGTATTCCTGGAAGCTCAGCTGAGATCAGATTGTAATGTGAGGTAGTATGTTACTTCTGTAAGTAGCTTAGTGGCTTCTGTGTTTCACTTTTTGTGAAAAAAAGTGGGTTTTTTTTATCTTTTTGTGGCTGGATATGAGGCTTTTAGTGTTCTCTTACATTATTCCAACCACATTATATAGGGTGAAAGGGTTCATGTACATGTCTAATTTGACAAGATAGATGAAGTGAAGGAACCAGTCTTTATTGCTGAGATAGGAAAATGAGGTGAGGGAGACGTATGCCAAAGTTCAATCAGATATATGTGGGCTAAGGACTGAGGCCATGTCTTACAATTCCCTTAATGATAAGAGAAAGTATTCCTGTTTGGTTATGGCAAAGTAACACAGGTAATGTGCCACACTGAAGTGGTGTCTGTTAAGGTCTTTTGGAATTCCCCTCTCTCCTGCCCTGCTTATTCACAGTAAAATATATTTTCGTTAACAGTGATTCTGCAGTGCTTTTGTACTATATGTACAGGAAGCTGAATGAGTGTCTGGGGACCTTTTAACTGGATCTATAAAAAGTCTGTGTCAATAAAATCCTGTCAGATCTATCCTTCAGTACTGTGATTACAGAAGAGGAAAAAGAAAGGTATTGCTCAATGTGACTGCAATATTCCAGCGTGTAATCTTCTCCTGTGTGGTCATGTTTCCTCAGATAAGAAAAATTGCCACTCTGGTGTCAGTGGGGATGGGGTCACTGAATGGGAACAGGAGCGTTTTCATTTTTTTCACAATGGACAGTTGTTTTTTGTGTTTTCCTGATTGGATAAGCTATGTCCATGGTTACTGAACAGAGTTTATTTTTGTAGGAAGTAGGTAACCATGTTTGTGCACTGGGGGTATCAGGACACAGAGGATTTGAAAGAAAGGGTGCAGAGGTCATCAGCAGAGGGGATAGGATGAGGAAATGCAGTGAGATATATTGTGTGGATTCTGGCATATACTTCATGGGATGCTTCCTTTCAAGCAGTGGTGAGCAAGAGGGGTGAATAGAAGCTCTTTGATAACAGAGCAGCAGGGTGAATTCATTTCAGGACCAGCTCTTCACCTTGTATAAAACAGTGCAACTGATTTATGTCCACAGAGGATTTGGCTTGAAACTTTAATTGCTTTCTTGGCTAAGTTCTGTTTTCCTTATGAGTGCTCAGACTATCAAGAGTTTTGAATATTGTATTTCCCCAAAACCTCTCACTCCTGCCACCTTATTTGTTCATTATGTTCTCTTGAAGAATTGCTGCAGAGTAACTGTTTCTTAGGTCGAATAAAAAGTGTGTCCAGAACTACAAATGGATTTTGGAATGCCTACAGCATTCCTAAATTTTCCGTCCCTGCTAAGTGACCAGTAGAATGCTGACAGGTTATAAATGCAGAGTTAATCTTACTAGATAATTTATGCCATTGCCACACTCTTTGTATCCTGTGTTTCCACATTCATCTTCAGGTTTCCATATTGCTCCAGGTGTAAGTTGTGCTTTGACCTCATGTAACATTATTGCTTAGAACACCAATTAAACTGAACGCAGCTCATGGGTGCAAAGCTGGGTGCTGGGGAGAATGCTCTGAGCTCTGGTGCTTGGAGCAGACCTAAAGCCCTGTCCAAACACCATGATAGAAGTTGGTTTCTGCTGAGGGCTCAAGTGCACTTATCCTATTCAGCTTTAGGATCTAAGGGCCTTCCAAATTAACATCTACTTGAACCAGATTTACTCTTCCATACTGTGTCACCCTTGCAAGGAGAAAGTGATATATTTTCCCCAAAAGGTTGACATTGTAAAACAACAACAGCAAACAAAGGGTGGGCATCAAGAAGAGTATTTTTCAATTTTTTTTCTCAGGTAAGAGAGACTGAATGGTTCATATAGGATCATGCTAAAAAATTTGAAATGTGTTATTAAACTGAAATTTCTGACCAGTGTCTTAAAGGCAGGTTGTGAACTACTTTTGTTTCAATGTTGCTTTTGGCTTCTCGTATGCATAAGTGTATCCATGTTTTGTTACACTTCAATCATAAATGTTCATGGTAGAAAAAGTGGCTGTGGCATTATCAGATGTGACTGTATCCCTGGCTGTTTGTTACCACATTTCTGAACCAGGTGGTGGAATGGGATGCAAGAAAGCTCCTCATCTGCCTCCATGCAGAAGCCATCTGTGTCTGGTCTAGCAGGGCATGATTACCTAAGGGTGGCTGGCTGGTGTCATGGTGGAGTAAGCCAAAAAGCACACAGAGAGATGATTTCCATTATAATGTATAATAGGATATTGTACAGTGGGCTAGAAAAAAAATGTACTCATTAGATAACTCGTTGTCATATTATTCAGATCCTCCCAAAAATCTTTGAGTTTTTAGACCTTTGATACCTCTCTAGAGGTGGGTAGAAAGGTATTGAAATTACGCTTCTGACTACACTCATAGTAAGATAATTTCTGCATGGCTAATGTACCTGCTGGATCTGTAGCAGACTTTGTGTGTAACCTTTTCCCTCATCAGGTGCATGTTCTTGGCATTAGGAAGCTGTAATGCAGTCAACAGTTTGTGTTGTGCAATCAACTCACTATCCTTATAATAATGTCTAAAGTTGCAGAGTGTTTTAATACAGCACAAAACATTCATTGGTTCTTGTAGGGTGCCTGAGGTGCTGCTGGAGGCTGCAATGAAAGAACGTGAAATTAGGAATTGAAGTAAATTTTTGGTTCATGCAGTCCATCTGATGGAAGCAGATGGGTTGGAGCTTCCATGTCACTTGTCAGCTTTTTCTTTGATTGACACTCCTAGGGGTGATGTCAGCTGAAGTTTGCCCCAGTGCAGGAGGATTTATGATGATTTGTGCTGAATATTGTGGACTTGCTGCAGATAAATAATGGGTATTCAGCCTGGGTGGAGGCAGCTTCAAGGGGAGACCAACAGCAGCCCTGCAGTGCCTGAGAAAGTGCTGCCACTGTGGACAGCAGGGCATGGTGGGAGGGTGAGGCCCAGCAGGTATTTACTGAAACAGGAGAGAAGCAAACTGTAGACAGGAAGAAACCTGTTTTCCATGGGGGCAGTCAGGCAGTGAAGACAGTGCCCAGAGGGGCTGTGTGATCTCTGTCCTTGGAGGCTTTTAAAACCCATTTGGTCCCAGCCCTGAGTGTTCTGGTCTGACCACATGCCTGAGCCTGCCTTGAGCAAAGGGTTGATCAAGAGACATCCTGAGTTTCCTTCCAACCTGAAGTATTGTCTGATCCCCTGGCACCTTACACTAAAGAATTGTGTCAAGTAACTTCTTGAGGAACCCAATGCATTTTATTTTGGTAGAATCATACATCTTATAGAGGCTTTTATAGCACTGATTAAAGAATTCTATCCTGTTATCACTATATTGTTAATTATGCTTATGAATTAAAAAAACAGATGACATCTTAGCTCAAGGTTCTCCATTCCAGGACTCATACCCCTTCTCCAATTTTTTTCTCATCCTTTCTCTGTGGAAAACATTCCAAATAGAATTTAAAAATCCCCTGATTGCTTGGTTGAAATATCAATATAGAGGACAATATTAGTGGGTCTAATCTTTGGTTCCATTTCAGTGTTATTAATTTGTGTCCTTAAATTAGATGTAATGCCTTTTGTTCTCATTCAAAGAAGGTTCTACTAAGTCATTGGGACACATCTTATAGACTATGGGTTAATTATGGGCCACATGGGGCATATTATTTTCCAGACATAGATTGGACTGGCATCTGGAAGTTCCCATTATCTCATTATAAGGATTAATACTAAAAAATAACCTTGCTTGTTGTATAAGCAATTAAAAATATTCTTAGAAATGCTATGTTGCAGGAATAAAGTTACCAAAGCTAGAGAAAGAGAATAAATAGCACAATATTGTTCCAGATATCTATTTGCAATTCTGTGAGTTAAATCCCTGGTAGAGAATCAAGCAGGCTTTTTGTTTTGATCTTGAAATAATCTAATGCACATGGCTCAGTTTTTGTTCACCACATACAGGACTGGGTATTTCTTCCAGTCATGAGGACAGAGGATAAGATTTTGAGATCTTTGGCTTGTTTTTGGCACTTAAGTGGAAGAAGAACATGGCAGGAATCACATTCATACGGTGTTTGAAAAAAGAACTGTGTTATATCATGCTGTCACCTCTGCCAGTTTTATTTACCTAACCCTTTAGCTAATATCAGTGATACTTCAATTGGGCTATTCTTTTGGTAAGAGGAGATTTAGGCAAGTAAGGGCAGCAGAAGTAACTTAAATATAACTTGTTTGTCCCCACACAATGAAATAAAATCCTCTTTAACAAAGACACATCTTCTGCCTCTTTTTCTCATTCTCAAGGGTATTTTTCTTCAAATATAGTAAGATACTTATCAGAGAAAAAGAAGCGCACACAAGGAATAAATTAGTCTCGTATATTTTCGTTGCCTAAAAGTTGCACCTATCTGAAGCAGTTGCTTTTTCTCCTAAAATTAAGGCAGAATAACAGGTCTATCAATGCTGCTCACCCCTTCATAGCACTATCTAGCTGACTAAGTTTGTTTATCTTTCAGTTAGTTAAGTGAACCCCCACTCGAAGCGTGACAGAAGTTTTTTTGGTTTTTGGCTTTATTATTATTTTTTTTTTTTAGTGTGGTCATATTTTTTTATATATTGACCTGGCTAGGTGGATCTGAAGTAAATTAAGATGGTATTGTAGTATTTAAAAATGTCTTGTGAGTCATTACAGTGCATTATGTGGTCCAAGAAACATACGTTCTCCCAGCTATTAAAAATAACAAGCCTTTTATTGTCTGAAGTAGCAATCATCTGTTGCAATTTGTGTATTATGTAGCAGGTTCTTTCCTGCTCAACAGCTTTCTGAGCAGTCATTTACTTTACTGGGCCACAAAGTGGAATGCATGCCAACAACATGAATAACATAAAATAACAATAGTGCATACAAATCTATCAGTAGCACACCTTCAGCTCAAATATTTACTGTATGTAATGCCTTTGGTCTTTCAGTGCACAAAGAGTCTTTTGTCCAAACAGCCAATAGAAATTGTGGAGAATCACTTTATATTTTTTGCAGAAGGCACTGAGATTAGCCAGAACAGAAAAATCCCTAAGTGTCAGTCCTGATTATCCAAACATTATTCAGAAACAAAGATTTTGCTGTTATAGCTGTATTTTTTTTTAACAACTACACTGTTTCTCAGAAATAAGAGAAGTTCACAAAACATTTTACATTTCTAAACACACTTCTGCACCAATTGCTCCAATCTCTTGACCAAATATTTAAGGTGAACCTGTTAGTAGGGGTTACTGGGCCCAGCAAAGATGAAGTGCTGTTAAGAATTGTAGAACTATGCAGTCAGAATTGCAGCTGCAGAATACACCTGATGTGTTCTCTGTCTGAGATCTGAAAGAAATGGTTTAGTGGTGAGTTATAAAATGGGTTAGAAAGGGTTAGTTATAAAAACTGGCCCTGCTGACTATGATGGATATGCTGCTTCAGTGACACTAGCACTGAGGAAGTATTTTTTTCACCAGTTTTCTATTTTCAGTGGAAAATATCTGGATCTTGCTCATGGTCAGGTGGCTGAGACACCCAAATAACTTGCCCTATATGAAGTAGTCTAGTCTTATTAAGTTACTTTTTTTAACATGTCTCCAGCCAGCTTTGTGCTTGGAACAAGACAAGGTCCCCTCTTCTACAGGCCCCCTGTGTCTGACAGATGAGGCAACCCTCAGCACTGCATTACTTGTGTTTGACTTACTTGCAGAACTTTAGTCCCCTGCTTTATGTTGCCAGTAGGTCCAGCTTTCAGCAGACCCGTGCTGGCTCTTCAGATGTTTTAAATAGAACAATGCATTATTCATATGCCATAATATGAATTCATGGCCATTATGAAAAGGAAATTACTTCTACCTACATCTAAGACTTCTTCCATTGAAGAAAATTAAATGAAGCACTCAGAGATGGTTTTAATTGCTTACGACTCAGTTGAGAAACTTCTAAGAATGAGTTTCTTTTTGCAATGTAACTCGAGAGCTCATTCATTGAATGTAATTATGCTGTATGATGGATTGGGAAGTATGCATGGAGAGCTAAATAAGATGGAGATGACAAAATAATGGTAATAAAATAACAGTTCTTGGGCTATGTGATACTTCCTCACAGTACATCACCACACTGTCACTGTCTTTTAAAACAGACTAATGTGATCTTGTGGCTTCCTCCTGTAGCATATATTTAGCTAACAGCATGCATTGTCCCTCTCCTGGACTTTGGTGTAGAAGTGGCTTGGCTGCAGGCTTTGGAGCTCCCAGGATCCCTCTGGCACCTCTGTGGAGTGAATGCAGATGTGCATTCTTGGGGTGGACGTGCCACCCCTCTCATCTGTGAGACAGAGTGTAATTTCACAGTTCCGGAGAGGCCATGTCCCTGCTCTTTCCCTGCCTGGGGGCTCAGCTGGAGTTCAAGATGAAGCTTCCAAAGAGCTGTAAAGGCCCCTGGGCGCAGACCCATGTGTGTAACAACACCACAGTGACCCAGATAAGGCACTGAAGTTGTTTACCACTAATGAAACCTTCATGACTCTTTCAATACGGTGTTAGAAAAGGCTTTTATAGATTCTTTAACACAAAGCAAACACATTTTATCAGTCACATGAATGAATGTGTTTGCCTGCCTAAATTGCTGTATGGTAAGAGGGCAGTTCCTGTTAAACTGTAACTAGGAGGCTGGCTGGAGAGGAATCACTTTGATACCCCAGTTAAGTGTTCACTGGGGCCTACAGAGGAGGAAAATAGCCCACATATTCATAGAAAGTGACTAACAGAGGTGGAGGAGGTACAGCTTCAAAGAGAGAACAGGAGCACTTCTGAACTGAGTTATGTGGGGAGGGAGGGCTTGCTGCTGAACATTTTCTTTTCTGAATGCTAACTTTCGCTGTAACTTAAGAAACCCGACATGTGCTTTCCAGACTCCCTGGTTTTGTCTAGTGAGAAGAATCCCACTCTTCTCTTTCTCTTTTCCCACCCTATTCCAGATGTGCAGGCCTGCATAAACCAGCAGGATTCCAATTATAATGATACTTTCCCATTCACTATTCATCCAGTTTTTTCTTGATGTGAAAATGAAATGTGACCCAAAATAACCCATCTGGGGGGGTGGGGATATGGTCTATCATTACATACATGTGATTTATTTTTCCAGAGTGTTTTTAAATTATTTTTTTAAGTACTAAAACCAAACAAAACCCCGCAAACAAAGGTAGAACAAAGAATTGGATGTATGCAGGAGTTTCCTACTCAAGCGAATGGCATCTGTGGACAGGAATTATCTTCTAGATGGAAAAAATGAGCAAGACTCTGATACATAGTGATTGCTCATTAATAAAAACAGTATCAAGACCCAGAGTGATGAGACCCTGAAAAATGACTTCTGCAAACAATACCAGTGTTCTTGCTAGGAAGATACAAATTAATAACAAGAAATCTAATGACCGAAATTTCTGACACTAAGTCCTGGAGCAAAATTTTAATTTACTTCTATATCAGCTTTACTAGAATCACAGAAATATGTATAGTGTAGAATAACTGAAAAGAAAATATTGTAGTATTTACCCCACTTTAATACTGATTTGTGGATTTTAATACTATGCTGCTTTTCCTTTCTAGATAAGTAGTAAGGCAAAATGATCGCATTGCTTTTGGTAGTGCAGTTTCTACATCAGAACTGGTGTGTGTATAATTTTACAAGCTTGCCAAACAATATCAAGAGAAAAGTTAAAGTCAGGATTGTAAGATTATTTCAGCTCCTGTGCACTTTTCAGAACAAAAAACCACTGGTTTATAAAGAGTGAGATATTTTATTTTGAATCTGAGAGGAGGCTGGATAAAGGTATGAAGTCTTTGAAAGAAAGGTCAGAAAGGCCTGAGTCAACAGAGTAAGAGCCTGATAGAGCCAGTGGTCATCTAGCTCCAGAAAAATTGAATTGATCATCATCAATTTGAAGAAAGCATGGCTGGCCTTCTTTGCCTTTCTTTTGCTTTTATCTGGAAACCTTTCAAGAGTGTTTTTCTACAACAGCCATTTGGGTCTTGTTTGAAGATCAAAATCTTTAAAAAGCTTATTATAAGAGAGTCAGTAGCGAAGGTGATTTGGTTTTTGTTGCCAATCATAAGAGAGTTTTTTTAAAAATTGACTTACTGCTCTGACAATCAAATGCACCAGGATAAATAACAATAACATAATAAATAGCAATGTGCTGAACTATTGTGAAGTAACTTCAAAATCAGCTGTTTCAAATAACTTTGGCTCTCAGGTGTGGTTAGCACCTGTCCTGTGCCAGAGCTAGTAGCTAACCTTACAGTCAATGCAAAGGTTTCAGGAGATCCAGAAAGTTGTATCCTGTTTTAAAGCCCAATATATCCAACTAACCTCTAAAAACAAGGTGCTTCATGCAGACTTCTCTACCTGATTTTACCCCACTTCTGTACCTGAGAAATATTGGTCTCATTCTTCGTTCCATCACCTTAAGCTGCTGAGGTTTTTAACAGCTGCAGGTGGTCTCATTAAGGGATTATTTAGTCCTTCTTAAAAAGTCACTCTCTAATTACTGTATCCTTCCAGGAATATACAGGATGTAACTGCAACAGTGGTGGAAGTGAGGATGCATTTTCTTCTTTTTTTCCCCCTCTCTTGATATTTACTTAGTCACATACTTATTACTTTAAAATCCTACTTCTTGTGCATTTGGAGCAAAAAGAGACAGTGTAATCTTATGATAGGGGAAATCCATGTGGTTGGATGCATACATCTGCATATCTTCAGACCTGTTCACAAGTAACCAAATGTTTTAATAGGAGTGTTATGCTTTGTCCTAATTCTGCATACAAGACTGTAGGTTTGAAATAACTTTGTATTTTAATTTTTTTTATAGTATAAGTAGCATTTTTTCCTAGAATATTTTACGTCTAAAACACTGATGTGTAGTTGGGAATGTTTTTGTGTTCCCCTTGCAGGGCTAGTATCATTGTCTGAATTAACAATAATTTGTGCCTTTAGCAGTTTAAATGATTGGATTTGTTGCAGAACCTGATGCTCTGACCTGAGCGGAGACATATCCAATCATATGCAATCTCATGGGCATGCTTGTATGATTTTAACAGATTGGTTTGAAATCTAGCTCTTTGCCATTAACAAAAACTGGACTTAGAAGTTTCATGTTCATATGAAAATCCATGTTTACACTAAAGGAGATTTCCTAGCAAAGGGCCAAACTGTAAACCTAGAAATATTTGTTTTGTCTTGCAGTGTTTATTCAAGGAACTGCATAGCATAGCAAAATATACCTTCTGAATTCACAGCAGCCAGGAGAGTTGGTGTGGTATTATTGCTCACTTCTTCTCAATGAAACCTGATATTCCTTTTTTTTTTTCTAAAATATATTAGGAACTTAATATAAAGCAGCATAGGTGAGGATGGAAATTCTCAAAGAAAGTCTATTGGATCTTTGTGACTGGTCTCCTGATGCATAGCCTTTTTCTGTGCTTGCTGGCAGTACCAGCTCAGGAATTCTTTCTTTTGCAGTGGTGCTGAGCTACCTTATGGAATAAAACTAATACAAGTCCTCTCTTTCATTCATTCTGCTGAAAACTTTCTTCCAAAATTAAATGATTGAACTCTCATGTTTCCATCTGGTAAAACTCTATTGAGTTCAGTTTTTTGATGGCTGACAACTGGTGGGATAGGAGAAGAATCAGACTCACATATTCTGCTTTAGAAGCCTGATTCAAAACAAAAAGTCACATTTAAAAAGGCTGAGCACTTGCCCATGCACTTGACAAGATTTTAAACAATTAGGCAAGCAGCAATGGCTTCTGATCCCATGGAAACGGCTGTAGAAAAAAAAGGCCTTCCTCCATTGAAAAGTGATTAGTTTAAAGCATTCTGTCCCATTTTTGGCAGTTTGATGGCAGTTTCCATGGGGATGAGAGTAGAGGATTGCTGAAGTGTTGTCATAACTCCTGAAAATGACACAGATGGAGGTTAAATGGTGTAAATTATATCTCAACAGCACCTGTAAATGTATTAATTCTGGGAGAGGGAGAAGAGAAGGACAACAGCATGTTTTTCCTCTTTCTTCATAGTCAATGCATTTCTGATGAAAGACAACAACCAGCCAGAGTAAAATAAAGTAATCTTTTTTTGGCTTCTTATTCATAGTTCTGCAATGTAGTAATATTTACAGCTTTGAGAACATGAGGATCAGGGGTGTCAAATTTCTTCAAAAGTTGATATTGTTTTGCTCACTTTATAAACTGATCAGCTGAGTCAGAAAAAAAAAGGTTAAATTGCCAAAAGACCAGAAATCAGAAATAAAAACAATGTCTGCTCATTTCTAAAGGCCTAGCTAGGTGATTCTACCATTGAAATAATGACATTTTTCTCAGGACTCCTATCCCAGGGTCCTGGGGGCAGCAAGAAGTCCCTGTGTTGCTACCCAGACATGGATGCTGTAGCAAGGCTCATCTCTGTGGTCCTGCTGGCAATGGGTGCCCCTGTGCCCACCCACAGGCCTACATCCTTAAGCTGTGCCAGGGGAGGTTTAGACTGGGATTCAGGAAGAATTTCTTAACAGGAAGGGAGATTAGAGATTGGGATGCACTTCCCAGGAAGGTGGTAGAGTCCCCATCCCTGGAGGTGTTTAAGCAAGGACTGGACAAGTTAATGCCAATTAGTGTCATGGTCTAGTTGACAATGTGGTGTTTCAGTCATAGGTTGGATTTGATGATCTCAGAGGTCTTTTCCATCTGAATTGATGCCTGGCCTTGGCATCTCTGCATCCCCCAGCTGGTGCCCCAGGGCTGGAACTGCCCAGTAGGAGTGGGCAGGAGATGTTCATGTCACTCAAATCAAGTGCTGTGCCATTGTGGCTTTTTAACATCTCACCTGCCTGTGATATGGGGAAACTGACTCAAACCTGGTGCTCTCCTTGTTTCAGCTGATGGCTGAGTCTGAAACTGAAGGGTTTGAGTCACTGATGCTTTGATAATTTTTGCACTCAGTCAAACAGATGTGTAAAGGGACTTTTTTGAGAGGAGGAGGGCAAGAAGAAACTGCACCGCTCTGTCAGACCCATGCTCAGAAAAGGTCTTACTGTCACCCTTCTTTGTGTCTTTAATTGGTAACACTAAGGACTAGTTTGTGGCTGTGAATTATGAAGTCTCTGCATGGAGATCAAAATCTCTTCAATAGAACCATGACGTGAAAAAAATTGCTATGTGGATTACTCATGGAAAATCTAATTTTAAACAGTGTTGGTTAGTTGTGATTTGTTGGAGAGCTGCATGGCATCGTTCCTCTGGTCTGATGTGATGAACATTGAGGTACTACATATTCCATACTAGCTTGGAATTTCCTATGAAGGACATTGGATGTAATGAAGAGTATACTGGCCTTTGTTTGATGCTCTCTCAGTAATGCATTGTGCAAACACAATGTTTTTTTGCCTTGGGTATTTTTAACAAATACACAATTCAGCTATTATTAGTTCCAGTTTCTTTTAAAAAAAGTATTTGTCAATCTTAAGACATTTCAGTTCATCTTCACTCTTTTAAGTTGTGCTGTGGAACTGTACAGTTACAGCTGAATTTCATTTTAATTTCAAGCTAACTCCTAATCAATATTCAGAACATTTCTATGGTCTGCTTAAATCTATTTAAATGAGGAAATATTCTTTCCACTGTCCTATTTGGATAGGAAAAGACATCAATCATTTTACAAGTGGTACAAAACTCAGAGAACAAAGATTTAGAGGTGAACGCTGCATAATTGCTTACTGAATGACTCTTGACAGGAGTGATTTGTGTGTATTCACTTTCAAAACTCCATGTGTAGTTTTACTTCTCCATGAAGAGACAGTTTTGAATCGTACTGTAGGAGTGTCATTTGCTAAAGTCCAAACCTGAGTTTTAAGATTTCTTAAAAATAAATATTTCTGTTTTTTTTTTTTTTGATAGGTATTTAAATAATAACAGGCCTTTTTATAAATCAAGTAATTTTTCAAATTTAGCTGTCAATAAGTGGCACAAACAGTGACTTAATTAATGCCTCGTCTTGTAAAGTAATCCAGGAATTCCAGAAAATCTGTGGAAAGCATAATCACAGGTTGAAGTGCAGGGACTGTTATGGGGGAAAACATGAAGAACAGCTGTGATGGGAATAGTGATAATGCACCTTAGTGGCTGTTTAACTGAAAACAAATATTTATCCTCATTTCTGGTTAATTTTCATGCAGAATAGTAGTACCACTGCCTATAAATGGTACTACATTATCAAAGTTGAAGTAAGTGGAATTTTAGTTTATGCCATATTATCCAGTATTTTTAGTTATTTTCACTGCTGACTGAAAAGATCAAACTGAATATTATTCACAAACCTTTCACCTGCATCTCAATAAACAACTTTCTAAGCTGCAGCAAGATTGTCATGACGGGACACCTCAGTCACAATAGAAAACTCTGAGACACTAAGTTCTTTGCTGTATGCTTCTAAAGGAAGAGCTAATGCAATACTCAGTAAACCTTCTTCTAATAGGATATATGATTTAAAATCTGGTGAATCTTGAAGAATCATATTACTTCATTTACTATTACAATCAAGTGGTTTGTATGAATTATGTAGGATTAAAACATGGTGTGTTGCTTTTGTAGCACTTACCTTTTGTATTTTACATTTTTGAAAGAAGAAGAAATTTTGTTCTGACTTTTTTCCTTTGTTCTGACACATGTACCTGAGAGTTCACTGCTGTGAACAACTGAGAAAATTCTACATAAATTGCAGCCCTGTGGCAAATACATATCTTTATTGAGCTGCGTGAAATGATATTCTAACTCACTCTGGGAAAAAGGAGTTGTCTTTTTGGAGATTGGATGTTAGTGGGATGTAATCATTAGAATAACTAGCATGTCTATGACCTCTGAACAGAATGCAGTAAGCTAAAAATTCCTAATTAATACCAACCTTTTGGGCCTGCTCTGTATTTTTGTTATTTTCCACTTAGTAATAGACTCTAGACACTATCCAAAATCTTTCCCAGAAAAGAATGCAGAAAATATGCAGGCTAAATCTACAAATAAATGATTAAGCATACAGGAAAATCCTGCCTAAACTTATTTTAAGGCAGACTAGAAATTCTATTCTAGAAATTTATTTCAAACTTCCTCTGGTTTTCAGTGGCATTTCTAAAATTAGTTCATAAAATAATTTAGAATACTTGGATTTAAGTTACTTTAAAAGTGTTAACTGTTGGGGAGCAAGTACATTTGAATGTATTTCAGGCAACGGTTCTTTGGAAGGAGTGGAAACAAAACTTTTGGAAAAGTTTTCTCTCTCTTTGCTATTTCTGTACCTTATGTACAAAGACTGAAGTGTGGGGTAACATCAAGACATGAAGAGTAAATCCTGAATGATAAGAACAGACAATCTGGCTTTATTTCAGTTGCACAAGCTAATGAATTAATGACATAATTTATTTTAAATATATTTTATTTTTCTGTTTTATTCTTTATTAATAAGATTCTGCAGGGAAATTCTACACTGAAATAAGATTGATCAAGATTTATATTTTGTTTTTATCTTTAAAGACAGATAAGAAATTAATACAACAAGCAAATGTTCTTAAAGTAGGGGGTAGATATTTGTTCTGTCTGGTTTTCTTTTAAGCACTTTGTGACTTCTGAAAACTCGGCTGGCTTTATTTGCCTACTGTAATTCTGTTTCTTGTGCCCTGATCTTCAGTCTATGATTGTCCTTTTTCCAGTCAAAAATGAAAATTTTCTGTAGTTCTTGGATTTACATGTAAGGCAGACTTCACAGACAGGTCTCAGGATAAAAGCTGCTTGCAGATCTCCTGAGTCCTATTTTGTATGTAAAGACTTTATTTGCAAACAGTATCTTCTTCAGTATCATAATAAATAAAACAAGCTGAAAGTTTTAATGTTTAGAAAAGTAGAAAATACATAATCTGTGTAGGCATATAGATCTATCTAGTCTGCACATGTGTTAATCTATCCAAAATATCAGAAGTATCTTGGTTTTCGAGGCTTGCTGATTAAGGGCAATGAGAAGCACAATGAAATGTTTTGTTGGTGACTTGATATGATGAATCCTAGCAGTTGGTGCAAGCCATCACTTCTGGAAACAATGTTTGAATAGCTAAGTGTGATTGTGGTGCAGTAAATTGTGTGTACAGAGATTTCTAAATATAGATGTAGTAATTCAGAGTCAGTTACTGTCAATGCAATTCAAGTCAATGCAGATCTTAAAAATGTCTAAATCAATTTTGACAATGAAAAGAGTAGTAACAGAGAGTTTAGCAACCGTGTGATATGCTTTTAAGAAACAGTATGACTGTTTATCAATACCTCAGTGGTCTGTGATAGAAATTGATGTGACTGTCTTGATATCTGCATCTCTATATTTAATATATACCCATACACACAACACATTTTTCAGGTTTAAAATACAAAGGCCTCTAGTGGAAAGTGCTATCTATTGCCACGTCCTAAGCTGGCAGGGCACTTTGAGCAGCTGACATCTGCCTTCACATATAGGAAACTCTTCCTTTGCTGTACAAAACAACAGGGACCTTGTGTGCATTGGCATCCATTTTATCCCTTTTACTCTACCTTGCTTACTCCACAATGATAGTCTGAATTGGACCTGAGCAGGAGCATTCATTTGGTAAACTACTACAATTGAGAGAAACATGCAAAAAGAATGGGAATGACATTGAAAAACCAAACCAAAAAAAACCCCAAACATCCACAAGCAAACAAAAAAAGATTTATAGTGAGACTAAACCCAAGCTAGGTACCCAGAGAACAACTGGACTTTGTATTAAAGATTGAGGCAAAGAAGGCATTAAGTATCTCAACTTTTTCCTCATCCTTTGTTGCTGTGTTTCCCCCTACATTGAATAAAAGATAGAGATTCTCTTTAGCCCCTCTTCTGTTGCTAATGTGTTCATAGACACCTTTTTTATTGTCTTTTACAGCACTAGATCTATAGCTAAGTTTAATTCTTGTTAGGCTTTGGCCATTCTAATTTTCTCTCTGCATAACCTCACAGCATCCTTATCTTCCACTCTAGGAATCTCCTAGGCTGTTTCCTCTCTGCTGCAGTGCCCTTCCAGCAGACACCTGGTAAGCTGATGTCCTCCGCAAGAAAAGAGAAAAATTGTGAGACCTGTCCTAGCTGCTTCTGGAACATTCTGTCTAGCACCTCCATCCTGCTTGGGTGGTCTCTAGCACCATGACATCCACATTGTTGGCCTTTGCCCTGATTCTTACTCATAGACACTCAACCCATCATTGAGCTCTAGACAACCAAAACTGTCCCCAACACACAGGGCTACCTCCCTATCAATTTTTCTTTGATAAACTCTTCCCGTCAGAAGAGTTTATAGCCATCCATCACAGCTTTCCAGCTGTGTGGGTCTTCCCACCATGTTTCCTTTATAGCAGCTATGTCATAGTTTTCCTGCTGCACAATTGCTTCCAGTTCCTTCTGCATTGGTGAAAATACGCTTCAGCTGAACTATTGATCTTGCCATTTTTTTGGGAAGGACAAGCCCTAATTCCTATGTGACCATTCTCACGCACTTTTGTGGCTTCTAATGTATCAATAACCACTGTGTCTTTGGTGCTGCATGGATCTCAGCATGTGAAATTACCCACATTTCTTTTGAGAAGGTACTTTTATGAGAAGGGAGAAGGAAGAAGGTAAGATTTTTGGTAGAAAACAGATACAAGGAAAAGGTTTTTAGTAAATACAGTTCAAAGAAATTCAATCACATAATAGGGATTAATTTCTTTAAAAAAATCCATCTTCATGAAATGCATATATTACTCCTGCTGTTTCTTCACATATAGAGCGTTAGTGTTGTGCAGTTAAAGTGGCTTTTGTGAAATTAAGCATAAAACAGAGACTCATTTAATTTGTCTCACAAATTCATTTTCTTCTGCAAGGACTCATCAGAGCTCCATAGGAGTAGCATTAATAGCAGTTTTCAGTGTGTAAAATGAAAATATGGGTTCTAAAATGAATAAAAAATGGAAATCTGTATGCTAAGCAAATTCTCCAAAGAGTGATTATTGTGAATGAAAAAGTTTAAGATCTAAAAGGTATTTAGCAGCCTGTGTATATCTGAACCCTCACCTCCCCCTCCTTATCAGTGGTTCACATAATGCATTTGTTTTGTACCTCTGTGGTGCCTTCAAAGCCAGGGGGAAATACAACTGTGTAGGAGATGATGTCAGCATCTGCTATCAAAAGATACAGTGAATGTGTGTGTTTGGGAAAAAAAGGGAGAAGACACTGGCTTTGAACCCAAGTAAGACACCCGTGCCGTGACATTACTGTTTATAGATCAGTACTGATAGAGGAAAACAAATCATTAGGACCCTCACTTCTGCAGCAGACAAAGGTTTGAGCTTTCTGCAAACACTGTGAAGACATCATCTCTGAGTGTCTAGGGAAGCTTTATAAAAGCAGAGAGATGGAGGGGACACCTCTCCCTTCCTTCCTCCTATACACAGGGCACCCATCTACTACTGTGCCAGAAATAAAGTGGTTTTCTGTCTGCTCTGCCTATTACACCCTCTTTTTCTGTCCATGCTTGGGCCCAAATCCTCAGTTTGGCACAGCTCTTCCCAAGCCAATGGAACTGCCCTGCTCAGGAGCTGGCAGCTGAGGATGCAGCAGATATCAGTGTTATTCTTAGGCTCTCTGGCATGCTGACGGCAGAGAGGAGCATCATGCTGGTCTATGCAATCTTGGATTAGATGAGATGATTTTACAGCTTTGAAGCTGACCAGAAGGGAGTTTTGGAGAGGGGATGCACTGTTTTCTGGAAACTAGTCCTAGTTGTTTTGTGTTTACTTCAGAGGTGGAAATATAGGTTGCTGGATCAGAGTCAAATTCTTTGGGAAAATTCAGTTGTCGCAGGTCTGATAGTCTGAACTGATGTACTCCAATTTTGTTTTAGCAATTTTTTTTCCCTCTCCTAAAAGAAGATAATCCCAAATCTGGATTTTTTTGGTTGTTTTTATTTGTGTATTTTGTGCCTGAATTTCTGCCAGATTACAGCCAGGGGATACTTGAGCTGTTAGCCATATAATGGGTAAAAGAACTTCAGAAAGTGTATGTTTTCTGCCACTTAATAATTCTAAGGATCACAAAACTGCATCCAATGCATTTTTAGAATAGTCACATGGGAAGGAAAGTCTGGAGATATTGAGCAAACTAAAATCACTCACTAACTGTTTTGAGAAATTCTTCCACTTTTTGGTGGAATGTGGCAACTGTTAAATGGTACATGGCAACCACAGAGGACAGGATGGGAGACAGGAATGCAAGATTTTTGTGGGAACTTTGGGGGAAATATAGAGACTGCAATGCAACAAACTCCAGGATCTGTTTGTGCAGAGGAATGCACAATTGGAGGAGAATAGGAATAGGAAAAATAGACTTCCCCTCTGTGAAATGGATGTTATTTAAAACAATAGCTAAGAGTTTCTCAAATTACCAAAAAAAATTGTACTGAAAAATACAGAGACAAATACACTGAAGAGGGGGAAAAAGAGAGCAAGAGAAATCTCAAAACTAGCTGGATAATGCTGGTAATTTTAAGACTACTTTTTCTAATATGTGGGCTTTCTTCATATTAATTTTAAAAGTATATGGAAGAGAATTTTACCAAAATTGTTTTGATAAAATGTAAACCCATGGGGATTTCCAAGTGGGAACTTCCTAAATTAAACTTAAATAGGAGTTAAAAAAAATATTTCTCTTTTTAAGTTTTCTGCTTTGTACTTGAAGTTAATTCAACAGAAGATGCTAATTCTGAACCTATAGCCATATCACTAAAAGGCAAGATTCAAAAGACTTTTATTCCCACTTTTATCCTAGGATATGTGACAAGCTCTCAAAATCTTTTAGTGTACCTTTTACAAAAGACAGAGCCCTGAGTGTCTGGCTGTAAACTTTTGGGTACAGAATGCTTTCAAAAACCTGAGCCTTCTCTAGCTGCCTAATTAGGCACCACTTGTGAGTGGTGGAGCATATGAAAAATTGCTTTATGCCCCAAAGGTCAAAAAAGATGCCACTCAACTTCTCTTGGGCTCTCTAGGTTCCACTTTGTCTGAAACTGTACCTCACAGTTGTGGCTCATTGCTGCTTGATCTCTAGGTTTGCTGTGCTCCTGAGGCCTTGACCTGTGAGTTTCTGAGAACTGCTACTGATATTCCTTTAAATACCTGGAGAGCACAACTCAACAGCCTAAGTCCGGTGGTCTTGTATTGTCATATGCTTGTCCTTCTGGAAGTGCCACAGAATTTTTTCTATCTCCTTGAGTGAATTTAAAATGTGATTTGACTCAGGATTTTTGCAGCTGCTGCTCTTATGATGCTATAAAGTGAGATACATAGCATAAGTAAACCTGCTGTATTTGAAGAATCTTGCTCTCTGTGGCTGAACTTTTGAGCTTTTGTCAACTTCAGTGAGCATAGAAATCTGCTTGTACAGCTCAGGCTGCAATTTCGCAACCAGGACTGTTTCATTTTTCCATAATACAACATGTCAGCAGAAACATGAAGGGTAGAGCCAAGGGATCCTGGCTCCCGGGCTCCTACGTTTTCTCTGGACAATAGTTTTCCCTTAGAAACCAATAAGTTATGGACTAAGGACTGCTCAATTTAAGATTATCTAGGGCTTTATGGCTAAAAGGATTTTATTAAATAGGAGTGATTACTAAAGTGTGTTACTGTTGAGGGGGGTGAGGATAGTTAAAAATTATGAAAAGGCTTTGCTTGAAGCAGAAAAGCACTGTAAATACTTAAAAATATCTTTGCTAATGTTTTTATTTTAAAAATGGAAAAAGTGAGTCAGCACTGAAGGCTCTGTATTCACTGCTAAGCCCAAACTCGGCTGCTCTGGAGAGTCTCCCCATTCCCTGCCCCCATCTGTGCTTTTGGTACAAATGAATATAGCTACTCCTAATTTAGCTACATGCAGTTGCTACCTTTGCATGGGCTGTAACAGTCATCCTGAGAGATCTGCTGCTGTAAGACTTTTTTCTCCAAGTCTGTAACCTCTGTGCAAAAATACAGAGAAAATGATATGCAGGAATCACCTCTGGGTGATGAGTATGTTCTGTCTCTGGACTGCTGGAACAAGAAAGTGATGCTGGTGGAGCATAGCAGAAAACCAAATAGATTTTAATATACACTTAGACTTATTTATACTTGGTCCAGAGGGTAACTCACTGTGGTGATAGCTCTGGGCAAACCTACAGAAATGATTCTTTCTAAATGCCAGGACACTTTGCACTCTGATTCTATACCGCATTTTGTGTTGTGATAAAAGGCGGAATACCTGTATTGGAGGGTCCTTAGCAGTTACTGGGCTTATAGGAAATAAGTGAGAAATATTTTCTATTCTAATAAGTAGATACCATAGAGGTATGTATAAAAATATGGATTGCATTATCTTTTGTTTCCTAATGCCAAAAGTCTTCCTCCCTAGCATACAGTTTTTCTAAAGAAAAGCTATATTCTAATTTTTTTTTGATTCAGCACCTCCTTCGGGTCCCAGTCTGACAGGGTTTTCAATGCACACTGCAAGCCTAAGCGGAATGCACACCATGCTGTGAAAGAGATACATTACATAAGAGGCCTCTGAGGCTTACACAGAGCTGGACTGCAGTGTAAACTGTCTCCGGGACGGATAAAAACCATCTCGCAAACTAGGATTAGCACTGATTCTTGTCAGGGGCTCTTGATTTGAGAGAAGAGAAGGAAATTTGTGTGTGCTGTTTTAGGGAGTTTTAGCAGCTATATAAACCACAGTTCAAAATTCTGATGTGTATCTAACCATCAGCATGCCTGAACTGTGTTTGATAAAAGGGGCAATGAGCTCCAGTTATGTAGCCCTTACTCCCGCTGGTTCTCCTCTGCAACCAGAGAACAACCAGGACTATTTGCATATAAATCCTGAGCATTTGGCAACTTTGCTGCAGCAAGAGAGAAAGGGAAAGAAAGGCAAATTCCCCATAAGTTAGTGTTTCAGCCACAGTGCAGAAGATTTACTTTATCCACTGCTTGGCAAGTGATCCCAGCAAGGCAGCTGGGTGTCTGTGTGCCTGTCTACAGATGCTCTACAATGGCCAGAGCCTAGCATCTGAAGGACTGTCTGAAGTTCTGGGGTGATGAGTGGTTACAGTTTGATCCCCTCAATACAGTTTGACATTTGTTTGTGAGTTTCACTTTGTGGAGGGAGCGTCAGACCCTTCCTGAAGGTCACTCCAAAGCTCCTGGCCAGACATCCATGGAGAGACTTGCTTCCTGTGACAGTTCATTTCCAGTCTCAGTGCAGACAGGCTGCTTCCACTTTAAAGCCCAAAACTGCTTTCTATCAGCACATACAGGATGGGAGATGTCCTCCCAGACCTCCAGGCAGGACAAACTCACACGCCTTTTTAGTTCAACAAAAGTTGTACGTTACTGAGATTTCTGAGTGAATTACTGGCAGGCATTCAGATTACAAGAAAGAAGACAAATACTCAAAATACCTGTGTTTAAAAAGATGAAAAAAGTGGTATGTGCCAGAAACAAATCCCTGTAGTTACTGGCCATTTTCCTAAATATGGATCTGCATGGTAGAGTGGTGGAGAAATTGGATCATGTTAATTATCGAACACTTCAAGTCACGCCCATCACAATACCAAGCATTTTACTGGAGATACTCAGCACCTTAGGGACTTATAGGAATCCTCCAAGTTCAGTTTCAAAGCACGAAGGTAAATTAAGGAATGGATTTACAAGGAGAAGGATGTATTATCAAAATATTAAACCTATGTTAGTCCTCCACACCATTATATTTTCCTTCAACTTTCTTATCAAATTGTTGCAGAAAGCTATGTGTGAAGGCTGTTACACGAAGCTGTTAGATAGGGATATATAATGCATCCTTCTGATACACAAAGCTTTCAGAAAGCCTAGAAGCAAACTATAAAATGCTGCCAAGTATGGCCTGTTTCAGATCACAGTCTTATCTTTCAGATCTTCTAGATACTTTTAGACCGATTTTTTTATACATATTTGTGCCTCAGGTAAAAAAAGATTTAAAAAAAAAATAATTTAAAATTGTATCGGCTTTTTGTTCATTTTTGCTTAGAGTTGCAGATAAAGTTGCTGAACTTTTATCAGCCAAACCATCTTCAAAACATATTTTCTTTCCAGGAGAAAGGCCTACACACAAGCCTTTTATGGCATTGTGTATTTATAGCTCTAGTCTGTACTGTGAATGAATAGCTCCACAAAACACAATGCAGAGGCATTTGATGAGCGTGATCATCAGTCATGGAATCACAGGATCACAGAATGGGTCAGGTTGGAGGGAGCCTCAGTGGGTCATCTGGTCCAACCTTTCTGCTAAAGCAGGGTCACCCCAGAGCACATGGCACAGGACCCTTGAATATTTGCAGTGAGTGAGACTCCACAGCCTCCTGCACAGTCTGTTCCAGTGCTTGGTCACCTGCACAGTGAAGCTGTTGTTCCTCATGTTCAGGTGGAACTTCCTGTGCATCGGTTTCTGCCCATCACCCCGTGCCCTGTTTCCTGGCACCAGTGAGCAGAGCCCAGCTCCATCCTCTGACACCCTTCAGGCACTGACAGACATTGATGAGGTTCCCTCTCACTCGCGTCTCCTCGAGGCTGCACAGGCACAGCTCCCTCAGCCTTTCCTCCTAAGAGAAATGCTCCAGTCCCTTAATCATCTTTGTTTCTCTCTGCTGGGTCTGCTTAGTCCAGTGGAGGTCACTGTGTGAAAGGTATGTGGAAGTGGAGGTGTGTGAAAGGTGCAAGGAACCTGCTTGGTTTTCCATTCTCACACAAAGAGTGGAAGGGAAAGACTTACCCAAGTTTGGGAATGATTGAGGGCATCACCACAGGACTGGCTTCTCTGAACTGCTGCAAAGCCAAAACTCTGCCCTCATTCCTAAGTCTTGCACAGGTCCCTGCAGAGAAATGGGGAATAATGTCAGGACAAAGATGAGTCATGACTCGGGCAACTGGTCATTCAAAACTTTTCAAAAGGTGACGGTGGCTGATCCCAGTCACCTGCTGGTACTCTGAGACAAAACATGCACAAGACGCACTGGTGCTCCACCAGCCAGCAAGTTCACCATCTGCAATTCCTGCTAGTACTGGAAATAGCTTACATCCAGAAAAATTTGGGTGTCAGGTCTTACATCCTGCCTCTGTCACCCAGTGATATGGTACATGGTATTTACACCTCTGAATGCCCAGCCTGCACACTGCTCCCAACAGTGTCTTTCTAACGTAGCAAACTTTGGATGGCCTTTGTCTGCAGCCATATTTTCTGAGTCCATCTGCTTTATTGAATTCCAGGGCCTAGAGGAACATCCAGGCCTTAGAAATAAGGCTGTTTTCTTACAAAATGGAAGGATTACAAGAGATAGCATGTTTTGCCAGTAAAAAGGGAGATTGAAGTAATTGCTAATGTGAAATATACAAAATATTTCAGTAAATCAATCATACTCAAAATACTGTTTTGTATATAAACCTGTTCTAAGATAAATATTTAGCATTTTGAAATCTATACTGCTTTTCATTGGAAATAAAATTTGTCAGTAATTGAATCCATGATAGTAGTTGGTTCTGTACAGTTTGATATTTTATCTTTTAGTACTGGAAAAAATTCTAATATTTCATCATTCTTATTTATTTAATGTGTTTAGAGAACATGGAAGAATGCTGTGCAAAAGCTTGTTAGCAACTGAATGACATACCTGAGCTGTTTGGGAAAAAATTATTTGGCTTAAATGTCTTCCCCCACTATTAGGTATCTGCCTTTATCACCTCTGAAAGTGTGGGAACCTAAAAGAAATTAGGAATCCATTTTAGGTAATTAGTTCCTGTTATTACAGGCAGATTTTATAGGAATCTGGATCTCACTAGTTCTGATAGCAAGTGTAAAATTGTCAGTAGTAGCTTCCCAAGTAACTGTGAAAATCTGGTGTGTAGACAGAGTATCAGCACATAACTCTACTTCTCAGAAGCATCTTCCCTGTGAAATGCTATGTAAAAGTGGCTCTGAAACTATTTTTGGAGGGCATTTCTGTATGCTTCCTCTGCCACTTTATTCATCTGGCAACTTCCTCTTAATTAATATTGCATGCCAGTAGGGATAAACAAGATCCAGGTCCCAGTCCCTGCCACAGTGAACAGAAATCCTATCAATGTAGAAAGCAGAGCACAGGTTCCCTCTCTAGCAGGTGTGTGTAACAGGCATCCAGCTGTTTCAGGTTTTTTCTATAAAACCAGGCTTTATGCATTACATATGTAATTAGTAAATTACAGTTATAATGTGCAATTTGTCCCAGGAAAGGACTCCTGCTCCTCTCAGCTGGAAGAAAGTTTTGAACTGATGTCTCTTGGGAAAGCAAATGAGACCAAAAAGGGAACATTTAATGAAGCAAATGTACAGAAAAACCTGTGCAACATAAGGCCTCAAGTTGTCTAGACTTGGAATGAAGAACTTTGTTTTATTTTTCAAGTATTTTAGCAAATATTGCCAAAACAAAGCAGAATTTTATGAACAAAATGTCTCTCAAAAGAACATTAGGATAACTGTGAAATCAAACACGTACAAAAACCACAAAAGGATACAAAAATAAAAATTTTGTTAAAGAACCCCAAGAAAGAATGCACCTCTAGATAAAGTGGTTTGCAAATTTCTTTTTCAAATACAGGCAGATTTGCAGGCCCTTGTTATTAGAGGGTATAAATGACGCAAAGTGCAAGTCATAAATGTGTGTTGCTGTGAAAGATTGGGTGCAGTTTTGGGTGAGCTGTGGTGTGATATTTCCACTTGATATCTAGAGTCAGCCAATAGCAGCAGGTGGCGAGAGGCTGAGGAGCACAACATGTTCCAGTAGCACCTGAGGTTTGATCTCTGTGGCACGCTTGCTGTATGCTGCACAGAAAGCCTCTGTCAGGGCTTCCTTGTCTTTGAACTCAAGTGCATACAAACCTCAAGCAGTTTAATTTAGTTCAGATCTTCTGTAATGACCATTTCCTTAGAGGTGTATGTCCCTGAACCAAGAAATAGTTCTCAGATATTCTGGTGCAGGCACTGATGATTCTGTAACAGATTTGTATTTAATCCTTTATCTTCTGTTTGCATTCAGCAATTGTGCCTTCTGCAGGATCTCACTCCTACCCACAATAGTTACAAGTTACGGGTGTTCAAACACTTTGCTGAGCTGTGGTGCTTCTCTGCACAATTTAGAAAATCACCACCTCCATGGTCAGAAAATAGATAAGATGGTTTGTACTACATGAGAAGAAGGATGGATGTTTGTATAATTCATTGTGCAAAAAGAGAAGGTGTGAGCAGTGTTAAGTCAGGGATTGCAGATGTGCCTACTGTGCTATTTTACTGCTTATAACAAGATATCCTCTGGAGTGAATGCATCAACCTGGGAATGTTTTTACATTTAGGAATGGGACTCATTTCATTTCACAAATGGAAGGATGGTACCTAAAGGTCCAGTTTTGTTTTGGGTTCTTCGTCTATAAAATGTCAATCTTTGACAAATTGGAATGAACGTTCTAATGCAGGTGATGTTATATTTTAACCTCAGGGTATGTGGGGCTCTGGTGTAGTGCTTTCTTCACAGTGTCCCCAAGGCAGAAGATCAAAAATGATCTTCTGCCTTGGGGAAAGAGCTCATTTTGCACATGTAGCTGTAAATCCAGTGGAAGCTTTTTGTGACATCTTTCTATAGATGAAGCAATGTGGAAAAAGATCCTATGCCACTGAAACCTAGAAGAGTTTGTTTAGGTAGTGAGAACTTCATTTTAGATAAGTTTTGATCAGAACTGTCCTGCTTACTTCCTCCTGCACTTGGTTTTGAATTTTTTTTTTACTTTTTTTTTTTTTTTCAATATAAGTATGTGGGCAGTTTTTGTCTTTCTTTTCTTGGTTGGTTTAATTTTTTTTTCTCTTCCTCACAAAAAACACAAGTGTGCTTTTATGTCCTCAAGGAATATGACCGCCTCTAAATGGAACAACCACAAAAGTGGCCTACAGGGTTATATTTCAATTTTGCAGAACAAGAAAAGGAATAAGGATCTAGATGGGATCTGTACTTTCATCTATTTTAGGATGGTACCCAGGACTGGTTGCTGCCATACAGTTATTGCTGCCCACTGAACCTGTTGGTGAACTGTGCAGTCAGAAGCCCCCAGCTGCATCAGCTTGCATTAGTCTAGACTGTAGCTGCAGAGAAGGGGACCTGTCTCTTCACTATTTTCTTCTGATGACGTCTAATGCTGGCTGTGACTTCCTCTGGATGTTGTGGGTTTCAATCTGCTTTCAGTTTTAGTGGTTACATTGGTTTGTTACAAAGCTCTTTTCCTAGTCAGGCTGAGTGAATATGCAAGCTGAATGTGATAGGAGAATCTAATATCTGTTTTTAATTCATACTCCCTAAATCTGTGTGGTCATATGAGCCTTTTAATTTTCATTTGTATAAGTGAACAACTGAGTGAAAAAAACCTCTGCAATTTTCTGGTCTTCTGACACATTGGAGTAAAAAGATTTGTTTTTTCTTACTTAAAAGGCATCTAGCCACATTTCTGCATAATCTCCTGTTTTGCACTCTGAATTAGATCTGATTCAAACCCCAAATACATAGGTCTTACTATAAGATATCAGTTGAGAATTTTTATTTTCAGTGAAAGTTTTTTTTGTTTTCTTTTCCATTTCTTTATGTACCAAAAGAACTTAGATCTACATATTGTTTGCAGAATGCAAACAAATAATAAAGTAATAAAGACAGTCTTCTAAGAGTAATATAAATATGGATGATAAACATAAGTATATAAGATGTATATACAATTAAACTGTTTTTTCTCGGGTGAAATCTTGTGACAGCCAAAGAGAAAATGAAAAATGATGATAGGTGAAAAAAAAAATTATATACTTCTAATGCATGAAAACCTTCATCTTGTGCCAGGAGAAACGAGTGTATCTGGGTTATACTTGCTGGGTACAAAGTTGAAATGAGATTATATCTTAACTTACTCATGGCATTTTCAGTTGTTTCTGTACTGTATTTTTCTTTTTTGGTTTTCTTTTGGCATATTATTCCATTCCCTACAGAGAGCACTAATTGAAGAAAACATGCAACATTTTAAGTCAGGCTGAGACTAGACTGTGCCTGATTAAGGAGAGAGTGGATTTGTATTTTGTGGTTGCTATATCCTTTTTTTGAAATGTTCTGTATTGTGTTGAGTACCGACATATAATGTGAGACCTTTTCCATAGGGTGTCCAGGCTCCTCTGGGAGATGATGCCAGGGCCAGCACACCATTTGGGAGAAGATCTGTTCCTCTAGGTCCAGAAGGAAAAAGGCCCAATGCCTACACATAAGAGCAGTGGGCAGTGAAAAGCTCTGTAATTCCTGCTAATCCAGAAACAGAGTGAAACCACATAAAGGCCAGTCATTGTCCTGCCCTGGACTGCCGGGACAGTGTGGTATAGCCATCTGTAAGGACAATCAGCTTAAGCCAAACTCCAACATCCTGAGGCATACAAATTTCACATTTCTCTAGGAACCAACATTTTCACCTTAACCCTCAGCACAGATGTAGGTGTGAAAGCAATTTTGCTTAGACCAGAGAGGCCCCTTGCCAAAGGCAGTTTTCTGCAGTTTTAGTGCATTAAAACGGCATAGTTTGTGTTTATGATAATGCTGCAAATGTAACTTGTTCATGAGTTATGTGTCTTCACATAACATCACTGGTTGCAGTGAATATTTTAGAAAATATATATTTTCTTCTTCTTGTAGCAGAATTCAGGTGGAAATTACAGTTGTATGGTGTCAGTGTTGATAAATAAATAGCACTAGTCTTCCTGGACAACACCGCTCTAAAATGATCTTGGTCAGATACTACTTTGTGAGTTCATTGTGGTTGTGCACTAATGATATTAAGCATTCTAGTTTTGAGGAGTTTTATATTGTGGTTGACTGTACTGCAGAGATGCCATTCTTCTAGGTAGTGGTGGAGTCATGCTAGCAGCCATCAGCTAAACATGGGATGATAAAGCCACTGATATCTTGGTCATGTCTAAAGCAAAACTGCCTCAAGTCTCAAAAAACTCCCTCTTACCCCCTGAGTTACAACTTATCATATTGCTTTGCAGACTTTTTATTCTCAGACCAAGATGAAATTATGTCCTATAGCAATATTTAATCCCTTAGTAGTGTATTTAAGTGACTACCCTTCATTTTCTACAGAGCTCCCATGGCACAATAGTTTCTGTGGAAACTCGGAGCCCTTGCCACTTCGCTACACTATGTCAATAAACTGCTTTTGAGGCTACTGCTTTTGAGGCTCTGGTTTATAGATTTTGAATTGCTCTAAACATTTATAGCACTATGTAAAAATAATCCTTAGTCTAGTAATATTACCTTGTAACTAAAATAAATAGATAATTGAAAAACAGCCTCAGTAGAGAAGATTACCTTCAAAAGAGTTTTTCCACAGCACCGGAAAAACCCAAGTTCATTTTCAATTAAAAGAGGCTGCCTGTGAACTTTTAAGTAGTTTCCTCAAGTTTAGAACGTAATTAAAGCTTGTAATTTCTTTTTGGGCTAACAGAATATTTCAGTAGTTGAAATTGCCCTAGATTGATCATTGTAGTAAATGCAGATTACACTACCCAGCCATATCAAAACCCAGTGCTGTGCCCAATATCCCAGCATGATGGCTGTGTCAGGGAAAGGTGAAGCCCAGTGGATGCAGCTCAGCTGGTCCTGGTTGCCTGTTTTCAGTGACATCAGCATGGTTCTCTTACACCTCCCTCCTGACAAGAGCCAGATAGGAGCATGTGATGGGTGAGGAAAGCTGTGCTCAGGCTGGTCCTGCCTGAGGATGCTGTCAGGATGTGGGGAAAGGCCATGCCCTCCCCTGGGAACTGCAGTGCCCTCCCATGTCCTCCGGTCTAGGTACAGATTTTGAATTTCCTTTTCTGAATAGTACAGAATATGAACTCCAAAGGACTGAAATAGCAGAAGGTAAATTAAATATTATATGATTTTTGTTTAGTTATAGCCAAATGCAAAAGAAAGTGTGCATTTACAGTGTGCAACATATTTACTAATGCCTTAAGAAATGGGCTGATAATTCTTCTCTCTTGGAGAAATAATACTGTGTATATTCTACTTTTAAACTCCTTTTACTGAATGATTGAGCCAACCATTTGAGTGTGTGGCTTTGCTTCCACATAGCAGAGTATATCACAGAGCAGATATATTAAGTCCAGAAAGTTCCAGAAAGAGAACCATGATTTAGTGTGGTTCTGCAGCAGAACTTGAGTTTTGGCAAAACTTACGGTGAGTATTTAGGAAGCTCCAACATGGTGACCCTAAACTTTGCATTGAAATTGCAGGGCATGTTCCCACCTGACAATAATTTCATGCTGGGCAGTAGCACCGGTGCTCAGGAGAGCTGACTGACTTTGGTGTGGAACTGTCAGGCACTGCAGCTTGTCCCTCAGCTACAGTGTGGAGCCAAACAGGGATGTGCCTGGCATACTTCAGAGCAAGATGATCACACATACAAGGATCTTCATGCCTCGTAGTCACAACTAGGCCTTCCCTGAGACAGGAGATTTTGTCCCCTTTTGTCCTCTTTACCACTAGTTTGTTGAGGCTCCAAGTAAATCCTACAGCTTGCTGTAGAGTTTGTGGCTGAGTCTGGAACTGAACCAGCATCTTTGTGTCCCAGCCTATTGTCCTAGTCACTCTCTGTTCTTCAGAGTCTGACTCAGCACTCCTCAAATATCTCAATTTCCATTTCTCCATTTTTTTCTGATTTTGTATTTTCTCTCCCAAGCAAGCTTCTGGCTCCACTTCTATTTTTCCTTCTTGCCTCTCTTCATTATTTAATCTTTAAATATTCAGACAACTCAATGAATGGCAATATAGCATTGTGGAAAAACTGTTACAGTTGGATGATGTGACATAATCTCATTGCTTATTGTGTTAGAGATGATTTATTCTGTTTTATCAGTTTGTGAATAGGTTACCCTTTTCCAAATACTAGGATGTATTTTTTTTTTTCATTAGCTCACAACTGATCCTGTAAGTTCAATATTATTTTTTTTAATTTCTTCAAATTAGGCTTTTTTTCCAGGGAGAAAAAGAGGATACTGAGTTCTTTCTGGGTAAATGTATAGATTTTGCCAGTGTGCAGCAAGTTTGAGCTGGAAAAAATGTGGAAATAATAAAATGTCATCCAAGATGGAAAAGAAATGGAGGGATTCTTTTTAAGCACAGTCATAAGAAACAAAATTGATCTTTAAACTATCCCCTACAATTTTGGGAGAGGTCACTATAACAAAAACTAGCAAGCTGCAGTTGTAAACTATTGATGAGACCGACATTAAAAGGAGAGTTTGTTTTGGAAGATGATTTCACGCTGAAAGGCATTACTCTCAAAAGCACACAATGTTACTAGTAAGAGGAAATATAACACCTCACTTGACATCATTGCATTGTTTCATGAATTGTGCTTTTGTTTTATCTCCTTGCTAGTCTGGGAATATCTCTTCTTTACAGGTGTAAATTATAACATGTTGGCATTTAGCTGGCATCTTCTTGTTCTCTTAGTTTACAGCCATGGTCAGGGCAATTTGCTTTGGAGTAACAATTTGATTTAATGATACCAGCACTAATATTCTTCATAAATGTATTAGCAACTTCTGTGTAGGTACCTCTCAGTTTGGTCAGAATTAGCTCACTTCATTTTCCCCTTTAATCCCATTCAAACAAAACTATAGAGTCAGATATATGGTTCTGTATGTACATTATGGATGGGAGAGAGAAGGATAGTCCTAAAATCTGTTTTCTGTAGTCTGTTTTATGGACAACATACTGGGTTTATTACAGTGATAACAGTGTGTTTCACCTCTTTTTTCTGTCCATGAAAACTGGATGTAAGAAACAGACTTTTTTGTTTGTCATTTTTCTGGAAACTTTTCTCTATCTTTGATGGGAAGCTGCAATGTTATTTCTTGCCAGCAACAGACAAATCTTAATGAGGTATTTGAGGAGTCCCAATGGAGAACCTGCCACATATAGAGAAAATATAGATTATATGCAGGAAATACACAGGCCAATGCTTTGTTTTATGGATCGTCCTGTCACACATAACACGGAACTGTTCATGTAGTCATTTGTATGACTGTTCTTGATTAATATATTTCAATAGTAAATTTCTCACAGGAGACTAAGTAGTTGGTTTCATACAGGCATTTGAAAAGAGCAGTCCTGTCTTCTGAGAAAATTCATGTCCATTTTAGAGATTTATGCCCAGTTCTAAACATAATCGATTGTAGATTAATTTCTGTTTCTACGGTTTTGTGGTAACCTTTTCTTTCTGAAGACTCTACTTTTGAAATCTCTTGGAATTTGGGTAGGGAAGGATCAGAAGTTAAACCTTCCCTCCCTTTTCTTTTTGTCATGATGCTTTTCCTACTGTTAATTTTCAAACTTTGACAATGACTGGGCTTTCAGCAAGCCACTGCATGTTAGCACCCTCGAAACCCTAGAACTAAAGCTAACTTGTGCAGCTGTAGTGCTTCAGACAGTCTGAAGGGTGACTTGCTTTCTATATCAGGGTTATGCTCACACTGCTCTCTGGCAAACTCTAAAGGTAAACGCCCAAAGAGGGGAAGGCAGTGGCTGTGGGGTGAGCTGTAAATACAGCTGTCTGTGAATCAAACCACTCTCCCTCTCCCACCCTTTCTAGAAATCTATCAAGCTGGCAGGCTGCCCTGCTTGAAATAAATGTGGAAAATATTATGTAACTTTGCCCTGTGCGCTGCTGCGCTGACAGTGTATGCACTAGTCAGGTTTTAGTTACACTATCTGTTCTGGCTATTTATAGTGACCAGAGTCTTCTCTCTTTAAATTTATGCCTGTATTTCCTTTGCCCCCACCCTTGCATTTATGCTTTTTTCCCCCCCTTTTCCATCAACAACAGAATGCAACTCATCTTCTGCAAAGAGAAGAACAGCTTCAGCAAAGCTTAACGGCTATTCCTTCTTAAAAATAATACACCCCTCCAACAACAACAAAAAGCAAACAAAAACCCCTAACAAACTGCTGGATGAGGGATTTATCACCTCTGACTGTAGCCAAGCACTGAAACAGTCTCAGATCCCCTCCCCTAGAGTTATACGCTGTGTCAATACCTCCCTCTGCTGAAAGCTCTACATTCTTCCTCTCTTGCTTGACTACATTTTGCTGTGGCAGGACTTGCATAGACCAGAAGGAATCTGTGATACATAATAGAGCAACCTGCTTGCTGCAACATAGCTGCCCTACCGACATTATACCCTCTGGGCAGTGCATTAACTTAAACTATTTGTCCTTCCCCAGTGTGGCTGTTGGCAGACTAAAATCTGAGATTAGGAAAAGATGATAATTTGGAGTCAGATGACTTTCAAAAATACTCTTTCAGTAACTCCTGTGATGGGATTCAATCATTGTCAAGGGACATTCTGTTTAAAGACAATTCTATTTGACTGAGCCTTACAAATTAGTTTCCTTCAGTTTTAATCACTTAACTAGTTTTTGTTCTAGAAATAGTAAAATTACCATGTGGTTTGTGATCCATTGTGCTGCATAAACTACCATGTAAAACTTTTAAGTGTTGTATTACTCAAACAGATTGAATTATCCTAATGATTGGAAAATCTATGAATCATCTCAACTACAACTGGTGTGGTTATTAGGGAGCTCAGTTTGTCAGAGGCTGCTTGGGATTAGAGACTCAAGGCAGTCATTTCTCATCTCAGATTATTATACTATAAAGATTTTAAAGTGACCAACACATTTTATTTGTGTCTGTTTCAGGTACCCCAAACCGACATACTAAAAAGGCTAGTGATTTTGTCAGAGGTGAACAATTGAACTCAGTGGAGGATCAAGCAACTTCCTGATGTCTCAAGTTATGCCCCTAATTTTAGTAGAGGACTGGAAGCAAAAGACCCTAATTCAAACCCCTTATTTTTCTTTATGTTTATCACTCCCTTGGAAATCTTGGAGTGTCTGCCTGTGTTGTAGGAAAGGCTAATGCACTGCAAAGGCATAGCTGAGCTACAGCAGTTCACAGCTTTTTTTAGTTAATAATTTTTAATATTTCCTCCTTATGTTCAGTTGCTTCAGATCAGATGAGTTTTCCCTCTATTTGATGGCAAATGGCAAACAACCATTTTACATCAATTTTGTTCTAAAAAAAGTATATATTAGGTTGCTTCTATTAACTTTTTCAACTTTACTTTTTAATGTGTTCAGGGAAGTTTGGTAATGTTGGAGGTGAGAAGAATAATAAGGAATAAAGAAAAACAGAAATTCTGTGTACAGAAAATTGTTCTGATTGGATGGGGTTCAAAAAAAGCACACAAGGCAGAGCAAGGGCAGAAAGCAGACAGGAGGGTGCAGGAAGGAGCGCAGCTGTAGGGAATAAAAACACTTAGGGGAAGGTCATATAAGGAGGAGAAGAAATCATCATTATGTGGTGAAGTTTTCAGGAAGACGCTATTGTATGCAGGCTTGTAAGGAGAACTGACCTTAAAAAGGAAGAAATAAAGGACTACTTGCTATAAAAATGATGGTAGGAATTAGGCTTTGTAGGAAGAGAGGAGGGTTAGATTTAGAGTGTACTGTAAGTCTGAGGTCTTATGGGTCCCTGGAAGATGTCTTTTCCTAGCAGGAGAAGACTTGGTCAAGGAAGCATGACTTGAAGAAGGGTACCCTGTAGAGAAACAGAGGTGTCAAAGATACCTATGTGATTTATTGAGCATATTTTTTTATGGAGGTTTGCTCATTCTTAATTATGCTGCAGAATATTCTATTATTTCAGCTTCATACCTTGCATATTTATAACAGTTAGGAAAATGCTAGCGAAGTTATTTGCTTTACAGAAGGAAGAGCTTGCCATGCATTTGAACTTGACATTTTTTCAAAAATGCATGATCTGATATTAAGATTTTGTTTGGATATTAAGCCACTCATACACAGGTTTCATAAAATGCTGGCTGTGACCTGCTGAGACAAACCTGAGAAGCAGAGATGCAGAATTACTCAAATGGATATGGAAAAAGGGATCTTAACTGTTTTTCCTAGACTTCACTGGCATAGCCAAGTGAAATGGATATGCCAAGGTTTCTAGCATTGGGCTGGGTGTTATTATTGCTAAAGAAAAAGGCATGTTTTTTGCCTCAGACTTTTTAAATTTTTTTTTTCCCCCCAGGCTGTGGTGCACAAGGATGATTTAGAGAGAGACATGTAACTGACTGAACTTTTCAATGATTAATGTATGAGCATTGCTGCACTTTGGGTTAGCTTATTCTCTTTAAGAGTTTTAGATGGCTGTGACTAAGGTACAAGGTACCATTCTGTGCTTTTGCCTTTACTGAGATGCTCTGAGCACTCAACTGAATGTATCCTCTAAACAGAGCTAGATTTAAATGGGGGCAGACAGACTACAAAGTGTGCATCATCCTGGTTGTAACAGGGCAGTCAGAAATGCATCTGTAATGCTGTGGGTATGTAGTTTGGAGTCAGCTGGGTGACAAAATCTAAAGCAGTGACTCAGTGGGAATCTACTGCTGGCTTTGGGTCTTAGGTGCTAGGTTCAGTTCTGTGAGCTCTGTAAAGTTTCCCCACACTCCACAAGGCTCTTGAGGGATCTTTATGGAAGACAGATGAAATGAGGATATTAAAAGCCCTGTACTTTAAGCACAACTGAACTCAATTCACTTTTGTCACTATTTCAGACAAGGTGTATGTTTATGTAGGGCTTTTTGCTCAACAGAGTGCAACAGGATACTCCTAATGAAGCTACAGTTTTGGTATCAAAAACGTCTGGACTAGCTGGGCCTACAATGCAAGAAACACATGAATCTGCTGGATATCTAGAGTAACTTGATAGGGGCACACTTTTCTTGCAAAAAGCAGTGCCACATACTTCTACTGCTTAGTTTGGAAAGTAAAACAAGATACTGTAGGAGATGGAATGTGTATGAGAAGGGCTCATTATCAGTTATGCTAAATACTCAATGAAATCTGAGGCCACACAAATCTCAACTGGTTTCAAGTTTTCTTACAGTCGAAACTAAGATCAGGTTCTTCGAGAGTTCAAGAATTTCTAAGCAAAACTAGACCTGCTGAATGCATAGAACTTGAATAGCAACTTTACAGTACATGCTCAAAGCACTTGCTACAAATTAATAACTTTAATAACCACAGCACCCATTTGATTTAGAGATGTTTGATTAACCTCCTCTTACAATTCAGTCCACAGACAAACAAAAAAGCAGATTTTTTAAAAGGATTTTAGTGTGGAGTGATGCATTTAGACATTTCATTAGGGGACTAACCTCTATAGGTAGACCATCTAGGTTCCTGTCTGGCTGTTAAACGTGCACAAACTTTTACAAGTATTGTACTGAACAGGTTATCTCAGCAAAGTCTGACTGTGGTGAGAGTGAGATGATCTAACTGCAATGAAAGCTTGGGCAAAAATATAGGTCCTGATTTTGGTTTGTAAATTATTTTTTGTTTTAGTGCACTTGATCACTATACAGAGCTGTGAGCTATTAAATGAAGCATTTGCATACGACTGAAGATTTGCTCTGTAAATTCTATGTAATCCTGGTGTTCTCACTGTCCCTGAATCCAATGGCTTTAAAATGTGTAATATGTGGTAATACATGTAGTGATTAGGTGTGACTATTTGGGTGAGCACATTTTAATGTACGTTTTCTGCTAGTTGATAATTTTTGGCAAGAGTCCTATAGAAAAATGGGCAGCATTATCACACAGAGTAGTTAATTTGGATATATGTGAGTCTACACGCACATGTCCTCTCCCCTGGGTCCCCAAAGGAGTTATACAATGTACACGTGCAAAATAAACAGGATGGCTCCTTCATTAAGTGACTGAACAGGAAACCAGGAGAGTTAACTCCTATTCCTGATTCTTTGAAACTTTCTGCCTGCAAATCTGGGAAATCCACTTAGAAAACAGGCACGTGAAATCTATCAGTAAAACAGGGACTAGTGTAACTTTGTGGTTGCATTTGAAAAATTTAAACTGGCAACTAAAAATGTGGATGTGTCTTAAAAATGCTCTTAAAACTGACTTTGAAGCTTTGAAACACACGTCCAAGGATAGAAAATACTTTAAAGATATGCTCCAGGATTATAAAAAAAATGTTGCTTTGGCTGTTTTCCAATAACAAAAGCAGATTTGGCAGTATCAAAAGGCAGATTTGTATTTTTTCTGTTAATCACTCTTGAAATGTTTGTAGAACTCTTTACCAAAACTTCACTTTTTTTTTTTTGCTTGAAATATCCCTTTTTTTATATGGGGCAAAGGAAAAATGTTGCTTGTTCCCTAGCTTTCTTAATGTCTCAGTTTATATAGTTTAAGCATTCCACCAAAACAAAATAAGTCTTACTTTTCAAAACCACCAGAGGACTGAAACTTCTCTTATTCTTTATTCCAATTAATTATAGGAATATATTTTTACCTCCTCTGAATGCTTTAGGTGCTCTATTTTGGTTTTAGTGGCAGTGATCTACCATGGCTCTGCTCGTTTCATGGAGCAGGAATATTTTCAATCATGAAATCCTAGGAGTGCTAGGCCTGATGGACTATGGTTTTGTCTTGTTAATATGGCTTGGAAAGCTTTTGTGCAGTGTGTGTTCCTAAACTTTCTCTTTCCTTTTTGTGCAGATTCCTGGGTGTTTTACGACGTGTGAGCTCATTGTTGCTTTTTTGTTTAAATGTGTACTAGGAAGTGTCCCTGTTTCCTTCAAGAAAAGTTCCATGTATGTAAGAAAATATTACTGCTAAGTCACTACTCCTGGTTAACTGCCTCAAAAAAATAGATAGGATGGTTTATTCTTTGTGTCTTTGCTCTACTTAACTGCCCACCTTAAACATAAACTTTGGAATCCCCTAGGCCACTTTAGGCCATGGGAAACATGCCTTAAAACAGATGAGGTCAATACAGAACTGCTAGATCTTTGAACTTTTTTCCTCTTCCTAGGCCACAGAGACAACATATGTTGAAGTTTCTGTATAAATTTTTGAGTAATATTCAGGAATCCAATTTCTTCTTCTAAAGGAGAAATTCAGATGCTTAATGGATGACAGATGCCTAATGGATGACATCTCTTACTAGCTACAGCATTTAAAGTCTAATTGCAACCTGATCTGCTTCTCCTCTCTAGGTCTTCCTCCAGCTGAACTATCTGTCACCTTGCCAGTCCTTTAGCAACTCGTACCTCAGGCACCTATTTTTGTGCATCAGCTCCTCTGTCACTCCAGAATTCCAACTCTGTGTTTCCCAGCAGCGGGTTCTAGGAGGTGACCAGTACTTGCCTGTCCAAACAGCAGGGTGTCCGTTCTGTCTGTCTGTGTGGAAGGCTCTGGGCTGGCTTTGTGTTCATAAACTTTGATTGATAACAGCACCTGTGTGGCTGCCAAGGTCAGGCTGCCTTTGGGAGAATATTTTATCACCACGGGCACCTGCCTTGGTGTAAGATTTAGGGATGTGGCCTGTCTTTGATGACATGGTTCTGGCAGTCTGAAAAGACTTCGCTGCAAGACATTGGCCTGCAAAGTCTAACCAGATGACAGCTTTGATTTTTGATAGCTGTCGGAAACTTGGAACGAAGAAGTAAGTCTAAATTCCATCTAATGCATCAGTGACTGATGTTAATACCTAATAAAAGGTAATTAATTTTTCCCACTGATGAGTATGCTGTTTCTTAGGGCCTGGGATTAAAGAGGTTAGAAATTTGTTTCACTATTTGTGTTTTGTAAAGCAAGTGCAGGCACAGTTTTCACAGATTAGTACCTTTTGACTTGAGTGAGGAGGGATGGCTGGGAAGTCAGACCAGGTTGCTCAGAGCTTTATCCAGACCAATTACAAAGACCTTTATATAGAGCCTACACAGACACTCTGGCCAACCCACTTCACTCTCCTCACAGGGAGGAGAATTTCTCCCAACATCTGGTGTGAACTTCTCTTGTTTCATTTTATGCCCATTGTCTCATTATTCCAATACAGATCACTGTACACTACTGTGTTCCATCCCCTCAGCAACCTCACCACAGGCATTGATGAGCTTCTAAAAACCAACTCTTCTCCATACTGAGCAAGTTTGCGTTTCTCAGCCTCTCCTTGCTGAGCAAGGGCCCTAGCCATAGTGTCCCCCACTGTTTTATTAGCAGAGGAGAACTGAAGAACAGGGATCTTTAGGAGGTAAAAGGTAGAAGGACTTTCCAAGAAAGACTAGGGTAGATGGAAGGAAAAAGGAGTCTTTGAGAGCAAGAAGTCATTCTGCCAGTATTGCCTCCCACCCTTGAAAGACATGGAGGCATTATTTGTAAAGAGGGGCTGATACAGCCAGCAGTAGAAGGTGTCACACAGGTGGCACAGCAAGGAACAGAAGATAACGCACCTGGGAAAATACGTATGGCACTTTTTGGCAGGCTCAAAGGCAAGGTGGTGAAAGCTATGGGCTGGGCATTATTGTCGTGCTTCAAAACTTTGAGCTGAGACTGAGATGATGCAAAGACTTAGTCACAGTGATAACTTTTAAGAACTGGTATGAATTTAATGAGTGTGTTTAAGAATGCTATAGTTCTTTGAGGTGGTATTTCTATCCTTAGCTGTCACTTATTGAGACTAAAGCTGCAGAAATCTATATAATTTCTCTTGTGTTGCTAAGTATTGAATTCCTGAATATGTGCTACCCTTTCTCCAAATCTTGCAAGTTGGCACTTCATATTACTGACCTAAATTTAAAACAGGGGACTTAGAAGGAATTCCAGAGATTGCCTCTCAACTTTGCCAGAGCCTTGACACATCTCTGCAATGACAGTGCTATAATTGAATACAATTTGCTTATTCTTATCCTACTAAGGTAATATTTAATTAGAATGCTCTGCTCTGGAATAATTAGAAGTAAAATTTGTCAACAAGATGTTTAAATTCTATGTTACTTTATTCTCTCTAAAAATATTTTGAGTTGAGTTGTACTTGCACTAAGAGAACCATTTTGGAACAGAACACTTTGCTGCAGAGTCTGACTAATATAGGGGTTACATATGTTGGGTTATGTGGTATGTTTGAATATTTTGTGGTGGTTTGTGGTCCCTTGGTATCCATAAAATCACTGCTTGTACTCGTGACAGGATTCCTAACATTCATAAATAACCTTTACTCCTTCTTTTTCACTTCCTGATGGGTAACTGGTGTATTGCCTGAAACTCCAGATCCAGCAGAAGCAGTACACTGGAAAATAGAATTCTTCCTAGTGATTTGGGTAATAAAAATGTCAGTCAGGCTTAGGCAAGGATGCTAAAGCTTTTCTATAGAAGTCTGCGTCACAGGATAAATATGTGCGTGGGTTTTAACCCACACTGTTTCAAGAAATTCCTTTGGCTGGATCAGAGAGATAGTTTGGGTTCCATTAATGGATTTTAGTAGAAAAATGATACTGAGATACTTATACTGTACAAATTTATAGGTAGAGTGTGTGAAGGGGAAATGCATAAAAAGGTTCTATAGATGCTCTAAACAACAGAGGAAAGGTCGAGGGTACAGCAACTATTTAAAAGATGAAGACCTTCGGTAATTTCTTATAATGACTGGCTTAACTTGTGAACAGATGTCCTTCTGATTTACTTCACTGCAAGTAAAAACGTACTGCTGTTTCTAGTTTTCATCTATATAATCTATATCACTAGCCCTTGTTTTCATGGGGCACTTCCACTCACTAAATGTCTGCTAGAAATACAGTGCAGAAGAGGGGAAACAGTGTAGGAGGTTCTTGCAGTACTTGGAAGATAACTGTCTGACACAGCTGGTGAGTGAGCCAGCCAGGGAAGGTGCCCTGCTGGACCTGTTTGTGAACAGACAAGAACCTGTGGGTGATGGCTGGAGGCTGACTTGGTCATAGCAATGATAATTCGTGGAAAAGTAAGCAGAGGGATCAGCAGACTGTCTCCATGGACTTCTGGAGAGCAGAGGTTGGCCTGTTTAGGAGACTGGTTGACAGATCCCCCTTGGCAAGCAGTCCTGAAGGGCAAAGGAGTCCAGGAAGGCTGGGCATTCTTCAAGAAGGAAATATTAAGAGTATCTGGTTTTCTTCAAACCAGGTAATCTGTTTTTCCCACTGCTGCTTAGTTGCCCACTTGGCTATTGTTTCTCTCTGAAAAAGCATGCTGGCTTTGCAAATTTACCCACCACCTTGACTATATGCTCTTCCTGTGTGTTCTTGTGTCATGATTATTGGTGTATCAGAATGGTCTTGTATTTTCTCTATTTATGGAGATAGTAGAGAAAGTTGCCCAAGGATAAATCTGAGGAAAATAATTCTCAAGATCTGACAGGAATCTTCATGATATGCTAGAGGCCTAATTCTATCCAAATTGCTCATCTAAAGCACTAACTGGGAAGATATGAAGAAACATACTGGGCTTTGAAAAGGGCTTTTGAATCCTTAATTTTATGGATAAAATGTCTTTGAATTCAGTGGATTTACCCCACTCTGCCATGAAAAAGGAAGATGTGTGAATGTGACTGGTTAAATTTTTTCTTTGGAGTAAGAGTTCTGCTTTTTCAGTATATGGTTACATACTGTGCTAACTGTTTTCATAAAAATGTCAAGGGCTTCATGCCCTTTCTAAACTGGGACACTGCAGAACAATAACCAAAGGAACTGTTATGTTGATGGTCTTCCAATCCCTGTCCAAGCAGATCTTTGGGTATGGTCTCCTGCTGTTGTCATCCCTCTTTGCACGGACAGTAGCTAAGCCTATCGGTAGAGGCTTTGCAATCTGTAAGCACTCAGCTGCAAATTCATGATCTGTCTCTCATAGACAAAATGAGGATGTCTCAACAGCTCAGCTGAAGTGAAATGGGAACAGGAAGTCAAAACTGAGCCCATGTACCCTGGTGTCATCTTTAATTTGTTTACATCTAATAGACCTGTTTCTACTGAAGCTAATGGAAAAATTGATTTGCTTAATGGAATATATTTGTCTTAATTATATGCTTGTTTTAATTATATGTTCTGAATCTATTATCACCTACTTCTAGAAATCCCCAAGTGGGTGAGATTTCATTGTGCTGTTCACTGTAAAAGCAAATACATGAAAGCAAGATCGTATTCCAGGCAGCTCAGAATTTCAGCACTGTCATTTGAGAAGTGGACAAGTTGAGGGAAGCAGGCCCCCCCAAGCTCTCCTCTCCCTGTCCAATTTTTCTTTTTTTCTTTTTAACATTAAAAGATTTAAAAGTTTGGAGGAACTGTTAATTTTGTATCACATTTGGTGATCATTTTTTAAAATAAGTAGTCTTTTGCAGTAGAATTGAATGAACTACAGTTTAACTGCTAAGGTAGAGCATAAAACATGCTTCTAGCTTCCTAGCTTCTCACTGAGTCAATGAGTTTATATATTTATTTTAATTTCACCACTTTCCATTTCTGTCTGTGTGTGAACATTTATATGAATCTTTTATCTTTCCTATGTTCCATCATTCATATCACGGGGTTGCCACCAGCTGGCCAAGGTCTAGTTTTCATGGCTGTTGTGGTGGGCGCTGTTCAGGCACTGCTGCTCACCCTGTCCAGAGTGAGCACAGCTCCTCAGGGGTGGCTGTGCCGTCAGCAGCGTGCTGTGAGCACGCGGTGTTTCCACATCGGCCCGTGAGCTCACGAGTGTGAAACCGCACACGGAAACCACCAAATGGGTACCAGCTTCTGAATGTGCCTTCCTGTTTTTCTGCTGTTTTCTGACTTGAGCAAAGAGACCTTTGTTTTTGTTCCTTTTGCATAGCACGTCTCTATGGCAGTTCTCTCCATTCAACCAGAAGCGAGACTTTTGAGTACCACTGTAAATATGGTACTCTTTCGCCCTTAAAACCTGTAGGCCAGCCTCAAGCTCTTTGCTGAGCAAAATTGACTGGTCTCAAGTAGTAGTTTTGCTTGAATAAAGGAATGTAGATTTGGCTTTTTTTTATTTGTAATTAATATTTATGGCATATAATTTATTGTCCTGCTATGATACTGTAAAATTAATTTTAATGAACTCTTGATTGTATTATCCAAGAAATAATGCAACAAACCAGAAAGTATCTTAAAAAACCTAACCAAACAAAAACCAAGTATGAAAACCTACTGTGTAATTTACATTTTTCAAGTGGTTAAAAGTAAATTCAGACCAGGTCAGTGGACTCATCAAAGGTCTGTTTGGTCATATATAAACTGCCCTGTAGGAACTATTTGTTAATAGAATATAAAATATTTAAAATAATGTGTGGTACATCCACCTGCACAGGTTTTTACCATCTGGCTTTGTATTCATTTGTTTTGGTGAACTTCAGTATTAAAAAAGGAGTTGAATGAATTTATACTAAAATATTACATGCAAAATTGTAATTAAAAAATTCATTTTAAAAGCAACTTATATAAAGATGTAGGAGTTTCAATCTTGACCTCCACACTGGATAGCTTGCTGAAAAATAAGCTTGGCTTTGTCAGATGTTTTTGACTTGTTGGGTAAATTTCTTAGTTTTTGCCGGACAACAGCCCAAACAGTCATAGGCTTCTTTGTTTTTGCTTCTTATATAACTGCCATTGACTTTCAGGCATGAAAAATGGGAGATTGTATGTATTCAGAAGTCATATGTATAAACTTGCTGCCAAATAATTGAGTAAAATTAGGGGCAATCAAGTTTGCTAAGGGAAGCATTCAGTGCCTGGTTAATGAGAGAATCCACAAAGGATGAATTATATGCATTCAAACCCATTATGAGCTAGTTCTTGAAACTAAAATGATCATTATTTTACATATAATATTCAGTCCCTGTCCTAGAGGCAGGCTGATGGAAGGTTTCCCTACAGGGCTGTTCTGTGTTGTTTGCTGTTGCTGTGCAGCCACCGATCTCTGTCATCAACATGAACTGAAAGGGGTGGGCCATCTCTGTTACACACTCCAGATCTGTAGTGGATACAGACTTCCCTGCATTTCTTAGCTGTTATTTGTGTAATTCTCACATCCTTTTACTGCAGACAATTTGAACGACTCACCGGCAGGACTTTGGAGCCAGCTTGGGCCAAACAATAGTCATGGCAGGTTGTTGTTCTGTGTAGACAAGTACAAGCATGGAATGCAATCCAAACCTTGCAAGTGAGATCCACCAGTATTGATGCAAATATAGAAGCAAGGGAAAATGTGGATATCCAGGGTTTCATTCTCCAGACCAAAACCTTGTACTTTGGTAATGTTCCCCTCTCTTTGCTCAAGCAACCCTTTGTTTTCAGTTTAAAGGAATGTTTTTTAGACATATTGGAGCCCTTCAGGGATTCACTGGGTAACCAAGAACAGATCCCAGGTCCCTGCCACCAGCTTTCCAAGCAAAGAAAGTAGAAATTAGTAGTATTAAATTAAGAAATGAAAAAAATGAATGCAGATTAATCTGCTTCTTCTAAGGCTGGAATGAACTCAGATATCCTGTGGCTGTTGCAGGCTGAAGCTGTGAATGTGTGGAGCATGTTAAAATTTTCTTGTTTCGATAGTATACATGGCTTGACATGACAAGACATCATGGCTTGCTGAATGAAGAGGGACTAGGAAATGTTAACTGCTAAAGTGTCTTCAGGTACAAGTGGACTATTTTTTTTTTTTTTTTTCATTTGCAAGTGTAGTGTGGCATACTGTAGGTAATCTAGGAGGTAATTCAGGAACAACAAAGGCCCATCTTTGATGCAAATGGGTTTTTTTTGTAAAATGTAATACTCCTACTCCATAGAAGTGTTGGGGATGCACAAAGAAAAACATTTGAGCTTTGAAAGACCAATTCACTTTTGACACTCCTCGTTCTTAGGAACAGCTAAGCTGTTAACTGAACAACTTTTTCCTTTTCTTCCCCCTCCAAACTTGGTTTAGTTGAATATACAGCATGGAAAGACTTCAGCCTTGTTAGTCTTGAAATTAGAAATTTGTTTTCAAGTCATTATACAGAGAAGTCTCTGGGTGTAATTAAAGGTGGGACTATGTTCTCCAGTGCTGTAAATATATTTTCTGATTTTCCAATCTAAGTAAAACTAGAAAGAGAAATAAAATCAAAGAACAAAACCTTTGTTTTTTGCCATCCCAGTTTCCTGCTTTTGGTTGTCAATTAAATGGATAGAGGTACATTTACATACATTTATATACATACATATTCATATACTTAGGTTAACAATTTGGAACCATGAGCTCTTAAAAGTAATCATCTTTTAAGCCTAGCTTCAGCCCCCCACCCCAAAACAGTTTGAAAATTCGAGATTTTACTTTACAACCTGTATCATGAATCCTGAGAGTCACATTCAAGTTCCTTGATTTAATTTTTAACATAATGAAATGCTGAACTCCCTGAGCCCCTAATCTCAGGTAGGCTACCCAATGAGCTACTAATGATGTTAAAAGCTGTTTCTTTGGAATACATCTAGATTAAAACAGAAGTGGAGAGTTTGTGACAGATCCCTGAACTTTTTTGTGATATCCATGCAACAGAACATTGTTAATTTATTTTGTTTTTATTTTTCTGCTGTGCAAGATTTAACCAAATACATCAGTAAACAGCAACTGAAATGCCAAAATAAATTGGATGGAATTTTCTTCCCCAAGCAGTCCATATTGCATGAGAAGCCCTGAAAATTGTAAAGGTTCTACTCTTAAGAAATTTAATTACACATAGCTCTAGTTCAGCATTCAGTTTTATTGTAAATGGCTCTATCAGAAATTTTTTAAAAAAAATTATATTTCATAATCTCTGCTCTTTCATATTTTTTCATACTGCTTCCTTTGCTGGCATTGAAAATCTTTGTCGAATTTCTATAAAGGTGTAAAAGTGAGTCCAGGAAATGCTGAAGAAAATTTGGTAATAACTAATTTTCTATAAGCATAAATAACAGCAGGTTTAAATATTCCTCACTTTTAAGTGGTCATTCTTACACCTGGTTCTTTGGAGGCATATTATAAAGATGGGTTGGCTGTCAGTCATTTGAGACCCTTATTTAGGAGCAACTAATAGTAAAAGGAAATACATTAAAGATGAAGACCCTGGGGACAAGGGTACGAGAGAAGATTGAACAGCTGATGCCTTCGGGGAGTACAAGGTTTCTGTTGCTGTCTCTGCTCTGATGATAGTTAAGAAATGCTGTATGTTAATGTCAGAATCCATGATTACGTAGGTGTCTACATATTCCCCCCTCTTTATCCTAGATCCAAATTTTTTAAACGTCCTTAAGGTCTGGGCTTATATTTTGTTAATTAGAGTTCAGTCGGTGAAACTGAGAAATGGTCTTGCTTTGCTAACAAATCCTAGGGAAAGGGACAGTTTGATCTCATGGAGCAGAGGGTAGAATGTTGGTAACCTCATGGGCAGAAACTCCTATGTTGGTGGAAGGCAGTCCTTGCTGCCAATGTTTGTACTGGGAAACGCTGCTGCTTTTTGTTTTATCAGCTCGTTTTCTGACTTCCCTGCTTATTGAGATGTCTTCCTGAAAATTACCGCATCCAAATGGAATAATTTACAAGAATATTTGTAAAGATTCCCTGTGAGCCATCGCTCAGCGTGGGCAATAACAGCTATTTCTATTAATATGGGGGAGTTTCCCCAAGGCAGCTATTCATACTTTACAGAAATGTTTTTGCAACGTTCTGCACAGTCCCTTTTTTTATACTGCAGTAGAAGTTTATGGTTTAAACCTCTTAGAGGATGCTTATAAATAGCAAGGTGGATTGCATTGTATATAACAAGATGGATTCCCCTCATGTGAATGCTGTTAGTAATCAGACAGGTTTCTTTGTATTTTTATTGTATGGCTGAAGTACAAGGAGGTGCTAATTGACAAAGGTGTTAGTTAAGAAAAAGGTTTATAAAGTGTAATGTAATCCATTCAGAAGCAGTGTTTCCTTAGCTGTCTAGATCTTAGAGTAACTTTGTTTAAAATCTTATGAAGCCTCATACTACACAAGTATGACTACTTAAGTTATTCATGAGCTGTTGAATTCAGGTACTTCTCAATTTCAGTAGAAAGTCTAGAACACATCCTTCCATCCCCTTTTTTCTAAATTAGTCCAACTAAGTTTTATCTCTAACAGATGAAAAATAATTCTCAGGAGTAAACTTGAGAAGATTAGCTGCTACTTTGTGGAATGACTCCGCAAGAGAAAAAAAACCAATACAAGCTTCTCCTAACATTTGCTACCAATGGATGTTCCTCTGATTTCAGCAAATATGATCCTTATTTATCTTTATGTTGTAAGGTAATCAGATTGTCTTATAGATGGAAGAAGTATATTGTGATAGTAAATGTAAAGTCAAAAAGGCTCATTTGGGCACATTGTGCCCCAGAAATGCAATTGCAAAACCAAGACAGTGCAAACCTGAGTTCTAGTTGCAACTGTGATAGTGATCATCTCTGATCATGGGTGATAAATTTCAACTCTTACCCCTTTCCTGTCTTCTAAATGACTTGTATGCATCAGCCTTGTTCCTAAGGTTAACGTAAATATACCTAAGGGATGAAACAGTCTTAAGAAAAAGTTGCAAACTACATGAAAACCACTAAATCTCTTTCAATTGATTTGGTCTTCATTTGTTTAATGTTTCCTTTCTGTCTTCTCCTATCCCCTCTCACTTTTTTCATGTATCAGCAAAATAAGTGTAAAGGTGAGATGAAGCCTGGAGATTGCCCCTTGCATTGTTACAACTTTTGTCTCAAGAAGAAGAGTTGTCTTGAGATTTCCACAGCTAATCCTCTGGGTATATAGATCTGTCTGCCCTCTGAATTTAATAGTGAGAGAACTGAGAAAGAGCTCAAAAAATCAGGAGCAGGATCACTGTGTCTGTTATGACCAGTGACAATAATCTAACCCCAAAATCACCCAGTTCTTTTTCATTACACCCTTGATCCCACCTAGCCTTCCTTCTGTGGTCTCTACCTAGTTACCTTGAGTCCTGCCTCCTTACTGGAGAAGAATGGCAGATGCAGCTTGGCCAGCACCACCAGATCCTACTGTAACTGGATTTTCTGAGCAACTTGGTTGTGGGAACGTCAGAACTGAGAAACTAAAGGAACAGTAGAGTTCTGTGTGCTGGTGGGGATTGTGTCACAGTTCAGAGAGGATATATCTGCACTCTGGTCTCTGTGCATACCTAAGAAATAGGACTGCCTGAGATTTGACTGTAGAGCTGCCAATTGAGAAGTGCCAGCTGGTTAAAAAAGCCATTTTCTCAATATATTTTCAACATTTTTTTTCCTTAATTCTAGGAATATATTTACAGCATAATTCTCCTAGGATTAATGATATTTGGTTTTGAAACAACACATTATTATAACTAACTTATTTTGCTGAAATGGCTTTTTCTGAAGTTCCTACTCCTGTGGAAAAAATCAACTTTTTCAGGTGGCCTAATTGGCCTCCTGTCACACTAGATTTTACTCTAGGACTGCTCATTTGGCATTTGGGGGTTCATTTGGTTTGTCACTTGTAAAAATAAGAGACAAATGAGGTCCTTGAGCCTATTCCAATTTTAATTTTTATGTAAGTGCCTCAAAAACCCATAGCAACCAACTCCCATGTCAGGTTTTCTACTCAACAAAATATTTCTAACTTTATATATACCCACTTATCAGCTATATGTTGTGAAATCAGGCATAGCTTCACTCGTTTTGCAAGGTAAATAATTGCCATTTCAGAATCTTAACTCTGTAAGACATTGTATGGTGATAAAAAAGACAGTTAAAAATGTATATAGATTTTAATTTAAAATGCCTCACAAGAGGTCTTGGCAGCTTCTGTCAGCCTCTCATAGCAACAGCAGTGAGAAAGAGCATTTGGCTCTAACAACAATATGATCTCATTACATAGGACAGCAATATAGAGTGAAGAAACAAAACACTCTGTACTAATTTTAGGTTCCACTTGAATCTGACATGTATTTAAACTTGTCTTTACAGCATCCTCATTTGGCTTGAATTTCTTCAACAACATCTGATTTGAATGGATCCTCAGTGAACAGCAGAACTTCTTGGTGCTGCTCTAACTTCCTGTTTGCTAGTGGAAAGCTGTTACATTTATTCTGGTACTTTTCTCTTGCACATTTTTGCATCAGTATCTGACAGAGCAGAGTTTTGTCTGAAACTTGTATGTGAGAAGCCACATATTCAATCTTCCAGAGTTCAGATGACATTTCAAGTGAACTTTAGTGTTTTAATCCTGCATGTTAAAAAAAAAAATGTCAGTAGGAATCCACAGGATGTACCCCCTATTTATATGAATAATTTGATTTTATCAATTTTTTTATCATCTTAAGTCACTTTTAGACAATCTGTACGCAGTCAGTGAAGTTATTCTTACTCTGTAGCATATTTTGTGTTAGTACTGGGTGGAAATTCTGGCACACCATACCCAAAGCTGATCTAGCACCCATGTGCTGCTCCAACAGCTCAAAGAACTCGAAGTGGACTGATTTTCCTGGCAGGGGATTCCCCAGGCACAGGGAAATGTGCAGCTGGTGCTGCCTCTGCATAGCTGCCTTTCTGCATGAGCACAGTGCTGCAGCTGCTCCCAGGGCGCCTGTCAGGACCAGCCCCCAGCCTGAACACCAGCACAGCTCTGGGGCTGCTCTGACACTCAGGAGTTGTGCTTTTCAGAGTCTGCTCCAATCCTAAAAGTACTGGAAATCCTGCTTTAAAAATCAGAAAAGGGGGGAAAAGAACTCCTCCCTCCACAGTTTTTTGACTGCAGTGATCTACATGTGGTTTGGATTACTTGAGTATAATCTGAACTGTTTGAGTTATATATGAAAAATCTCTCTCTCATGCTCTACTGCATAAACCCAACACAAAAGCTTAGGACTTAGGATGATGGGCACATAAATCCTATCAAATTTTAGTGGAATTTAGGGTATTATTTGGTCTCTCTTGAAAAATTAATTCTAAATCTGTGCAGGATTAGAGGAAACTCCCACTGTGAACAAAACTTTTTTCTCAATAATGCACACCTTTTCCTGAAGCTTCTAGCCACTGTTACAATGTTCAAAATATCACTTCATGCCTGAGGAGTCTGGCAGAAATCTTTTAAAGTTCCCCTCAGTACAGTAGGCTGCAGACTGGTCTAATTTGCAGCAGCAATTTCTACTGCCCCATGAAACTTTGGATTTTCCTTTCATTTAAGTTAATAGAATTTATATAACTATATTAAGAGTTGCTTGAGGCAAAGAATATATTAGATAAAGGCTACAACAGAGGGTTTTCCTCTTTTTTTTTTTTTTTTTTTAATAGCGAATTAGGTGGTTTCTGGTGTTGTTTTAATTGAAATTCTGTAAAATGTATGTTTTTCTTAAGCAGTGAACTTCCCCTCTGTTTGTGGGAACCTTTTGGGCTTTAAAAATCCTAGGAGTTACAATAGCCATCTTAGACAATATTGCCAATATTTCTTCATTCTCAGTTACCCCACTCAACAGGACTGTTCTGCCCTGCAGAGTCTGCAACTACATATTGTCTGCCCTGTCTTTTGCTTTCAAGACAGGGCAGTTCACAGGTAGTGTTAAGTATTGTAAAAGTAGTTGCCAGGCATCTCTCAGGGCAGAAGAGTTCTGTTTGAGACAGTACTTGAGTTTTACATTGCTGTTAGCTGTCAGCTATCAGCTTGCAGCTCTTGTCCTGCACCTCTCCTAGCTAAGCTAGCTGCATTCCCATCTCCCAGAGGAGGAATCTCCCAGTGCTGTTTGGCTTCCACATTATTTACGCTGAAACATCCTTGTAGGAATGGAAAGAAGCAAAGGTCATGTTAACAGCCCCATGTTAAAGGTCAGCAATGCCATGGTAACAGTGGAAATCCATCCAGCTGCCTGCAGAAAAGTTGAACCCCTTACGAAGAGGAAACAACCCAAATAAACAGGGAGATAGATAAAAAGCAATATCTTAGCCCTGAGCCACGCGTCGAGTGGAAATGTAACGTTCGTGAGCTCGTTGGGTATTTCCTATACCTAACTTTGAACTGCTTTGCTCAAAACAAAAGCTATAGCAATAATTTTGAAAAATACAAGTGCCTTGTAAATGTTCTGCAGCTCAACCTGAGGCTTTCTTTTTACTGCAAGCATGTAATGCAGCCAAATGTTGTTTAGTATCCTTCCTGTGCCTTAAAGTGTGACTTTTATGGGTGACGTTATGTTTATGGGTCTTTGTTCATCCTCGGTCTCATGTACCCCACTGCTGCTTCCTCTGAGGCTTTGCCGCCACACCGCAGGGTGTTAATTTCCTGTTTTGAGTCTGTCACAGACAAATTCAGAGCCTCGATTAAAACACAACACACAGATACATGCTGCTGACAAAGGCACTAATAAAACTCTAAAGTTTAAAGGTGGCCCTGGTGTTTCCTCACCGAGCAGCATGAGGACCTTTCACCTCTTGGAGACATGCTGTTTGCAAGGGCTTCTTTTCTTTTTAATTAGGGCTCGCCTGAACGACTCTCAGCAAACTGTTCTAGCACTTGGTGTGTTTGGTTTATGGATGTATTGACTATAAAACATGCACAGCTCACTTGAGCTTTTCTTTCAAAAACACCCCCACACCTCAACAAACCCTAAACAAGATTTATCAAATTTACAGGAACTGCAAAGAGAGGGGAAAAAAAAGTCAAAAAACAAAACAAAACAAGGGCTTAAGCAGCAAGTGTGTTGATTAGGGTGATGGGTCTGGTATGTGGGTCCCTGCAGGACACATGCATGGGCATTTTCTGACCTCTTATCTTGCTCACTGAGCAGAAGGGGTGGGGGAAAATATGCTTTTTCTTGCTTTAGTGAAAATCCTTCCTTTTGCACTCACATTCACAAGTGGAAGACTTAAAAATATCATTTAGGCATGAATTTTTAGAGGGTTTTGCCCCACTTGTTTAGCAATGTTTTAGCACGCTTATTTTAGACTATCCTGTAGAGTCACAGATCTAACAAGAAAAGAACTTTTCCTATTATGCAGTACACGTGTTTTTTTCTGCTCTTTAGTATGATATGTTGTTCCTAGCACCACTGTAAAAGCCCTTCCCCCAGCATAAATTCTGCACATGTGTTTACAAGACTGCATTTTAAACTTGGATTTGTTCTAATGGAGGCCTTGCTATTTTTCTAGTGCTGGGATCATTTTTTTTCTTTTTCCCGTAAAATATTACTTATTTCTGTATCCTAATTAATTTTAACCTTTACAAGTATATTTGGAAGCAGAAGTTTCTTACCTAGTTCTTCTGATGTATGACTGCTAGTTTGCATGTCTGCTACAGCTGCTCAAATACCATTTCAGAGTTCCCTCAAGAGGGAAATTCTAGAGTTTCTCTAACAATCTTAGAGATCCCTCTTGCAATATACCTGATGTTTAGTTAAACTTAGGTTAATTATATGTAGAGAACAAATTTTGCTGCCTGATTTCTTGCAGATATGGCTGTGCCCTCTCCCTCATATTAAAGGAAATACCAGATCTTCATAGCCTTCAGACAGAAATGGCATTTAAAATCTTGTAGCATCTGACTCTGAACATCTCTCAGTGGCTATCTTTAAGATTGCCATGTCTTCTTTCTTCCTTGCCCTCCACTCTCCTGTGTTTGAGCTTACCTGAATGACTTCTCACCTCTTCTGTGTATTCCACTTCAGTGGTGCCCGGTGCTCACACCCAACTTTGTTTTCCCTGCAAAATCAAGTCCCTGTGTGGCTGCAAGGATAACAGCAGACCTGTTCCATGGAGAGGGCACCTGGAGGGGTAAGCCTCATACTGGCTGAAGATGTTGTGTGTCACCCTGTGCACTTTTTGCTGGTATTGGATGGACAAAGCCAGCTTCAAACCCCACATTTCCTCTGCTTTCCTGGTGCAATATTTCCTACAGCTCAGGCCCATAGCCTTTTGCTGTGCCTATGGGCTCCTGGACCATCTGGGTATGCTGAGTTGTAATAGAAGGAAGAAACTGCAGCTGCAACTTAGGTACTCCCTGTGATCTGCCCAGTAAGGCCTTGGTACATAGGTGGGGGAGCAGGAAAGGTGGTCTGGGTCACACCCTCAGTGGCTCAGGAAGTGACACTCTGTGCCTATAAGGACACTTTGCCAGGCCCTGTGGGGCAAGCCCAAACAAATTTTTTGTTGCTTTAAAGCAGTGTCCTGCAGCAAGTAAACAGGCTTTTGTGTGGATCTGTCTGAATCTTATTGAATCTATTTGAGCTGCTTTATTTCATTTTCTCCTTCCTTTACTTTTCTGTCAGTTGTGGTTTGTCCCCAAGATTTCATCTTTGTCCAGTTTACTTTTCTCTTTTAGGGCTGTTTCCACATGTCTTCATGTAGCTTGTGCTATTCCATCTAAATCCTCACCAAGGAGGGAGAAGAAAACCCAAACCAAAATGCTACTAAGAGCTGTTATGATGTGTGTTGTTTCTGCAAACTGTTGCTATCCTAGACTGTTGTTTCTGTGTTGCCTATTTAGATGTCAGTGTGGGCAGTCCATGGATAGGAAACCACTCTTGCAAAAGATGAGTATGTCAGACTTCCTCAGAATAGGTGGATTTTTTTTGGGCAACAAATGTGATTATTAATTCCATGTAAGGAACTGGTATATTTCTTAGTACAGACTGCACTCTGTACGTTCAAAAAGAAAAAGGAGCTAAAGATGCACTACTTCTTATAGGGCTTCAGGCTTCATTGTTGAAACACTCTCTGAAATTTGAATTCCAGCTAAGAAAATTTTGGCTTACAATTAAGCCTAAAGCTTTGCTTGTGTGCAGACAGACCTTTTGTGCTACTAGTCCTTTATGAGAAAAAAGCCACTGCAAAAGACGGCATAATCAGATATGTAGTCATTCCCTTTGTACTGACAGTATACCTAAGATGCAATGGGATGTGATGAATCTGTGCTCCTAAGGTGTATCTGGAAAGGGTAAGGAAGGAAAAACTACTACAAAACTTCCAGCTAAGTTAGAGCTTTCATAAGGCATCCTTAACTCTCCCTGAGGTTGGGTTCAGTGCATTTTAAAATATTCTCATATATTTAAAGAAGTCCATTTCTGCCTTCAGAATGTGTCATTGTTACTTGCTATGGCTGAGCTGACCTAAGGATTGGTAGGAGAATTAAGCTGTGAGTCTTCTGAAGCAGCAATTCTTGACTCTGCACTATATAAACACCAATATGGGTGGCAGCCCATAAATGAGATCTAGGCATGCTGCTATATATGTATGATACAAGTGTTAGACGAGTGTTCTGCATTGTTCAGTCTTTTTCTGTTCTGAAATGGTACATTCTTCATTGGTCATGCCTTCAAGGTTTCATCTATGGGGAATTGTACTTCATAGTGATAAGCTCTTTTATTTATTTTTTTTTTCAAGCTGGATGTTAACAGTGTGATAGCAGCCATGATATAGCTGGGATGATCTGTGCAAGAATGAGAAATGTGATTCATGTTTTAAATGAGTTAAATGTGATGCTTTCCATATGCAGGATATATATCTTTCTCTCTGAGTAAGACACAGATCTCATGCAAGTCATGGGTTCTATGTTTTTTACAAAACATCTGTGAGTTCTGACCTTTCTAGGCTTGTGTGCATATGAGAGAGAGCACTGGTGTGCTCACAAACTGCGGAACAAACTTCACAGAGAATAACAGAGTAAATCTTGGAATGCATGAGAAAAGCTAATGGAGCTGGAGGCCAGTGGCAACATGGGGTGACACAAAGAGCCTGACCAATTTACCAAGGCATTGAGCTGTTTTAGCTAGTCCAGCTGCAATGGAGGAGTTGTCAGGGTTTCTCAATTTTCTGAGTAATGCAGCTGCATAAAGCAATTCAAGTGCAAGAACGGTATGAAAGCAAAGCTTTGGAGCTGTTCCAAACTATTTTATGTTAAAGTCATACCTAGCACAAGCTGTGTCTGCAGTGCATGCACTATTGTCTAATTCATGAGACAGATCTGTGAGTGCTGACTGTCAGTGTGAGTGACACAGAATGAAGCACCATCATCATAGTGGGACATTAGCAAATTCCATAAATGTCAAAGGTGTTTATCTGGTCTGACCCTGTTTTAACTTGGACTATTGCCTTGCTTGTCTCCTAGCTACTCAGGGCTGCTTTTTTCCTCTTTTTGTCCAAGAGTGCACATTCTTTCTCTTTAATGCCTTCCCTGTATTACTAGTTTTTCTTTGTTAAACCCCTTTCAAACTTTGTTCACTTCTGATTCTGCTCTCCCTTCACTTCTTTGCAAACATGCCCAACCACCTCTTCCACAGCCACCCTTCGTACTTCTATTTGTAGCACTTTACCTGGTAGTCATGGTTGTCTACTAAATTATTTCCTGATATTGTCCTCTCCCCTCCTCCACCCCCTGCTCCCCCCCACCCTGAAGCCTCCAGTATGGGCCTTTTGAAGGGAAACTGCTACCATTCTTCCAGTTTAAAAAGAATGAATGGAGTAAAACCACACTAAACAATCCAAAAGTCTTGAGATGACATCTCCCTCAGATCTGCAGAAAACTCCCTGAAAGCAGAAAGTGTCTTTTGTAGTGTACAGAAAAAGTTTCTGATTGCTAAATGCTGCAGACTGGATCACAGCTCCATCACAATTGCATTAAGATGGTCACAGTACTGACTTGCTGTATCTACAATGAGTTAGATAACAGAGATGCTTTTGTCATTCTGAGAAGAATGGTTTCAGCGTCTCTCTATCAAAGTTTTGCTAATGTGCTGGAGATGTAACACAGCTGCAGAATATTTTTTTCTTGCATGCTGCAAGAATGTTCTTTCCATTTATTTGCACCTTGCAAGTTGAATTTAACAAAAATTCCAACATTCATTTTTTTGTTGGAGTCCAAGTAGGTGATGCAAGATAAGAGCCTAGTGCCAGGAAAATCACTGAATTTATGGAATAAATCTGTTGAGCTGTAGGCTTCTGAGGATCATCAGCCTGAACTTGCTGTAGATCAGCTTGATCATGCTGTAGAAGGCCTGTAACTGCTTCTCTAGAAGTCAGACAGACGCAAAAATATTTGATTGTTATAACAGGCTATGATACAAAGAAGATTACAAACTTACGTGCTCTGGACCTTCAGGTTAGTGAAAACCATATAGTTGCTGAGGATAATTTTGTAGCCCAATTAAAATCCTGCCAATATGGCTACAACAGGAGTCACTAGATGGCAATATTACCTGTACTCTTACAAATCCAAGTGTATGGGCGTTGTCCAGCCCTTGGAAAAGGTGTGCCTTGTTCTGTAGAGGTTTTCTGTAGTGGGAGCTCAGGCCGGCCATAGGGACTTTCCAACCCTTTCTGAATGGGGGGATTACTTGAATGCTGGTAGCTGCATACAGAGTGTCCAACAAGCCACTCCAATGGTGTACCCACCAATTTTTCACATAACTGTGCCAGAAGCACAGAGTGATTAGTGCGTATGTATCCTACTCAGCTGTGCCTGCTGCCAGCAGGGAAGTTGTAGTGGGGGGCAGACGGGAGGTAGCAGTCAACTGGAGGTATTTCTGTAGCCCCATTCACCTCAATCTGCCAGCAAATGTGAGTTAAGATCCCTTTTAATGTTTTGACTGGAGGCTCTACTGCCAGGGCTTCACATCTGCTACTACTCAGAGAAGCTGAGAGTATCCCTCTTCATTCAGGGCTTGGCAGGTTTTGCACATGGATCTGATTTTGTGTGAAGTTGATTTTAGGTATGTGCTGTAGAGGTTGTGCTAATCTACCAAAAAAAAAACAAAACAAAAAAAAAGTTAGGATTTCAATTTAGGATTTTAGTACCTCTGTGAGAAGTATGTTTAAGAATAATGCTCCAGATTTAGCTGTTTGCAGTTGATTGAGAAACTGGCAAGATAAGGTATGTGATATTAATAACTGTGTGCTGGACTTGGCTCATTTTGTTGAAGTTTTTTTGTTAGAAATCTGCAGCCATGTTTTAGTAAAATTTGGCTTCTTTTTTAAATTCAAATTTTCATTGACAAATTTATGCCTAGTTCACACATGTAATCTGAAAATCACAGAACTGTCAAAGTATGCAAAAAAGCCTGCCTTTCTGCCCTTTTTGCTGCAGATGTTGTTTCTATTATTAACTGTTTTGACTGAAAAATTTAATTGAAAAGATCTTAGGGGATCACCAACTCAGAAGAGTCTCAATGCATTAAATTATTTCTTCTTCATTTACATTTGAATGCAAAATAATAAGTAATAACATCATTGCCACAATAAAGAATATTATTTGGAAGAATAGATTAGTAGTTTTCCTTCTCTCCATATTGTTCAAAGTTTCCCATTGTGATTAGTTGTACTTTTTGTTCTTGCAGCCACATATCCTATCAGGAAAGCCCATCCCAGGCTCACATATGGGACATCCTTTGCTTAATTCCATAGTCAGTAGAGTAAGTCTGAGAAACATTAGTTTTCCCTTACCTGCATCATATTTTCTATTTGTGAACTAATTATTGAAGAAAATTCAAAGGCCTATTATAAGCAACACACTCTTGAAATGGGAAATACTGTTAGGAACTGCTTCATCTTGCAAATAAACAATAGAAATACAGACTTTTATTTTTTTCCCCCACTAAGGAGAAAGTAACTCACACAACCTCTTTGGAGGTCGTTGCATTTTCCCTTATCATCCTGAAAAAGAAAGAGGCTTCTGGAATATGAGCTATTGAACAATAGTATAAATTGGTAACCACAAAGCTGTGCTACCAATCTATCTTGCCCCCATCAGTCCCATAACCTCCCATGTTGGTGCTCACCTCCCTGGGTGGATTTCATACTTAGACTTTTAGGTATAACATCTTACAGGATTCAATGTAATATTTTACTAGTAAAGATTCATCAAAGCAGGACAACAGCTGATGGAGAAGGCATCTGTCTATCAATTGAAATTATTTCTCTGGCAAGTACTAACACAAAAAATAGGGGAAATCTGGTAAATCTTTCTTCTGAAGTGCTGAACACTCACCTGAAATACTAAAATAGTATTACAGCAGCAGCACCTATATGGGCTACTTGCCCTGTACTTACTAAGCTGCTGGATCCAAGTGGTGTTACTGAAAGCCCAGGCTGTGAACTGCCAGGTCAACTTGCTTTGCAGAGCCACCAGGGTTTTTCCTGAGTCTTATTTCACTCAGTGAGGGCCTCTGGTAAGCACTAGTGCTGCTACTCCTCATATCAAGTGAGGAAATTGAAATGTACTTGAATTAGAAACAGATGACTGGAATTTAGAGATGAGTTAAAACTGCTGTAAGCGAAGGGCAAGAGTGATATAATTAGTCTGTCTTGAGACTAGTTTGCTTATGTTACATATTAGAGTCCTTTCTTATAGCTTTAAAAAGTAATGAAAGAGACATGGAACCAGTGCAGATACAAACAGAATGCTTCGATTTGAGCTCTACAGTTCACTCTTAGATCCAAAAATGTCGCAAAGCAAAATTCCAGAGCCTCATTCTCTGCTGGTCCAGATCTTGCAGAGGTATGATTTCAGTGGAATCAGTAAGATGGTTTCAAACTGACAATGGAAGTAATAGATGACATTGGAATTATTTCCTCTCTGCCTGCTGAAAATTTGGCTAGGTCCCTTGATTAATAAAGAGAAAATAAAAATATATAATAGAATCTGTCTCCTTAATTTTGCACAAGTTTGAACCACTTGGATCTATAGGACTTGGATCTGTCTGTTTTGCAAGCTTGAACTTGATGACGATCTGTGGTGTTCTCTTTGCTGTCAGCATCCTTAAAGTGTATTAAAATGAAACTTTCCAAGGAGGAAAGTGGTCCCCATTACTTTTTGGATGCTTTGTCCAGTGCTGGCTGTGCTCCAGGAGAGTGGTGATGTTGACATCCACTGCACTGATGTGTTGATTGATGTAACACTGCTGAATGACTCGGAGAGCCTTGGTTTTCCAAAAGCATACAGCAGCTGAAAACAAAAAAGTGAAACAAATCCAGTACCAGAGTAGAGTTCAGATGCTAAAGACAAGCAAGGCTTGCTGTACATAACATTTGGTTCTTGCCTTGTCCTTCAGAGCCCTTAGCTGAGACTCTTTTAAGTGCTATGAATGGGTGCACTAAAGCCTCTGATCAAATGAACACAGAACTGCAGATAATTAATTCCTGTTACAGCTGCAGGAATTGAAGAATAACTTGTGCCAAAGTACAGCAGAAGGACAGAACAGTTTTATTGCTGCAAACATTAGAATGTTCGGCACATTCATGCTGCTTGTCTCAGAAAAGCCTAGGTGAAAGGGGTGATGGAAACACCCACTTTAGCGCCACAGACTCATCTTGTTTGGCCAAGATCAGTCTAAGGTAATGGAGAGAGCTCTGACCTCAGAAGTGGTTATGATGGAAGCAGTCAAGTTGCTTTGTGTGCACGATGTGAGATTGTCAGAGGATTTTGCAAAAAATCATGGAAACTTCTGAGTTTATTTTCAGGACCAGCACATTTCTTGCTTCACAGTGATCTGTGAAGAGGACCCTCATCTGGAGCTCCATAGTCATCTATAATTGTAATGGATTGGAGCTAGTAATAAAAAATTATTCACTTCATTATTCATTCTTAAAATACAATTTTGTTGAATTTCCTGTGTTTCATAGGAACATAAAGGTTGTAAGCATTTGGGTTTTTTTTTTTTCACTTGGGAAAATGTATGCCTTTCCATCCTTTGAGATATCTTAATTTAGACCTTAAAATTCTAGAAGATATTTTAAATGCCTTACTATTTTAATGTGAAATACATGCATTTAGCAGTGTAATTTCTTTTTATGGCTTTAAGTCAACTTTATTCAGGTCTTTCTAGAAAATTTCAAACTCTAGCTTATCACTTGGGATATCTTTTGTTTCTCTGCTTATGAAGCAAATTCTGATTTCTGACCGGCTTTCCATATAACAAGAGACTGTAGAGCATCTAGTCTGCTGCTTTTGATGTTTCTCTGCTTCTAGGAGGGTTGTATGTCTACATGGGGGAATAAAAGAAAAGTTGCTTTTCCCATTAAAGGTAGAGGATGTTTTTTGGTAGCAAGTTTAAAGCTTGTTGGCACTAATGCAGAGTGCACAGTCACAGTACCAACCTGCCCAGAGAAAAGGCAGCTGGCTGGGTGTTGTGCAGCACTGTTCAGTGGAATTGCTTGTTTTTCTGCCTTTCTGTCTGCTTTCCATCCCATTCAGTCGCAGAAGCTGCCAGGTTATCCTGACCCAAGTGCAGCTTAGACTCCCTGTTGGTGAAGGGTGGGGGTCACTGCATTTTTCCTTTATTTTGTTCCGTGCCCAGACTGGCGTGCCAGGCAGCTGGTGTGGCCTGACACAGCTGAACTCGCACTGCCCTCTCTTAAGGAAATGCTTGGGGCATTGTCAGCTTAAGGACAGATTTAAGTGTCTGTTGCGCTAATTAAGTTGTGCAAAGGAAAAACACTGAAGATCTGCATGTCTGGCTATTATGACTTTTCCAAGTAATTACTAATGTTTGACATGCAGGAGCTGCCAGTTTTTGAATTTCTATTTTGTTATTGTTAAATTACAGTAAGAAATTACTTTGTCTCCATAACATTCTCTAAAATTGAAAGTGCAATTAACAAAAAATCAAATTTTCCAGTTTGTTGCAAAGAGGCATCTGCGAAAATAATCTAGAGGATGTGATGATAAGCAAATTCTGCAGCTGTTGTGTTTCTGAGAGCTGATCTCAGATCTGTGGTCAGTGCTGATTTCGGTTTTCTACTTCAAATAGGAATTCAACTTGTATTTATGAAGTCTTATGCCAAAATGTTATATCCACTCTTTGAATAAGGAATGGATTTGACAGTCTAGAAATAACCTTGTTATAAATTAGGTCATTTACTGAACAATTCTTAATCAGAAATTTCATCGCTGTGCACTACTTTTTGGAGAGCACAGGATCTCCAAAACAGAATAGCAGTTAAAATCATATTTTACCATGGTTAAAATTAATTTAAGAGCTTGAGGGCAGGTTGTGTTTGAAGAAACATTTCTAGAAGAAAGGATGACTTGTTACCATTATTTATCACACTGGAACGTGTCGGCAGGGTGCTTTCCACCTGAGAAATTACCCTCTTCAGAGCTTCATGAGGCCTTTTGTAATGGTGGAGTTCAGACTTAAGGATCCTGGAACAAAGACAGCTTTAACTCAAGTTTGTACAATTAGGACTCTGTAGCATTACTAATGATTATTACAGTGTTACAGATTATCATGGAAGGGCACCCAACTATTATCTGGCTCCTTTTGAGAATCTCAATCCTCGTGCATAGCTTTCCACTAGGAAACATCTGTTCCTGAGTGGTCTGACTTTGAACCCCAACTTCCTATCACGTCCAATGCAAAGATGTCTCTTGCTGGTGCTTATTAAAGAAGAAAAAAAGAGAAAAGTATGCTTGGTTAATAATGCCATGCTTTGGGGATTTCACTTGTCATCTATGGGGTCATGGAAGAAAAACTTCCCCACAGTAAGTCATAATTTGATGTGTGTGTTTTGGGTTCTCTGGTGTTTCTCCACAGCACAGGAGACTAAATCCCTTCTTTTACTGTGGTTAGGCAGGGTACATTCTTTGAGCAGCATTACATTTTCAGGGATCTGGTTCATGTTTTCTTGTAGACATGTTTGGGGCTAAGACTGCCAGCTTTTAGGTCAAATCTCTTTTGATTGTCAGGGTCTATTGGATTTTTTTCTCTTCTACGTAGATTCACTGGACTATTAATTCCTTGAATAGGCAGAAGGCTGTTTCAGTTCAGACTGAGATGAGTTAGATGTCTCTGCAATTAAACTATAAATCTAATCTGATGTTGCAAAATAATAAAATACTTTGCTACAATATGTGTATATTGGAAGCTCCTAGGTTTGATATGCTCTTATTCTTTCTGCAAAAATGTTATGAAAATACCTTTGTTATTTCTAATCTGACTGGCAACAATATGCAACCTTGCTTCAAGCTTCCAAGCATCTCCCTTAACATGTGCCAAAAACTCCAAAAGCTGCATTTAAAGCTGTGATTAAAAACTTTCACCACACTTGAAAGAAACTTCTTCCCCAAAGAAATTGCATTATGATTTTATGGAACCATCAGCTACAACGTAATAGATAAGGAAAAACACAATTCCACTGCACAGGTGATGTTGTAGCACAGTTTAGAGGACCTGATAGCAAAAAGCTAGGATTGATAGTTTTATGAGTCTTTGTATACTTCTGTTCCTCTACAAGAAGCCTTTCTTGTTGGAAATCCAGTGAACTTTGATACACTCTACACTTTCTTAGGCTATAGCTATGTGATAGGCTACACAACATATATTTGGGTTGGAAGTTATCTTCAGTGTACAGTTTAAAAGTGGTCTAATTTAAATGGGCTCTAAAATGAAGCTGGTGCCTAAAGTCTAATCAAAGTTACTGTAATGATTCCTTTAGAGGGAACTGATTTTGCTACTGATTTATTTGGATGGGGATATTTGAAAGGAATTTTGAAAGATGTAAGAGAAATAACTGCATTGGAGTACAATTAAATCTGTATGCATAAAATTTGAAGATTAGAGGCAAAAATGGATTCTTTGAACTTTGTGATTAGAAGTGGAGTCCTTATTTTTTTCCTATTTAATACAAGCAGTAAAGAACAGCTGCTGTTCCAAAAAAATTAGAGCTCCATCAAGAATTGAGAAGATGAATATATTGTACTAGAGGAATGCAGGATGAGAAAACAAGGATAGGAATTGTTTGCCTTTTACTCAGAACCACATGGTGGTGGGAATGGAGAAGAATAATGGAGGGGTGGAGCAGAAGAGACACAGAGAAGAAAGACCTTGAAATTGGAGTGTAAAACTTTTGCAATATTCAGTGCAGAAAGACTACAGAAAAACAAAAGCTGCACAGGTATTCTTGCTTTTCCCTTTTCTCAGTGATGGATGTCAGGGCCTTCTTTCCAGCTCTGTTTCTGTGCTGTCATCACACCTGAGGGAATTTGGCCTCCTGCTACATGCAAATGGAAGTAGCTGATAAGGGCTGTGTGAGCATGTGCATGTAGCATGCAGCTCAGAGTGACAAAATTCCCCTCTATGTGTAGTTACTGAAATTCCCTTTTTTTTTTTTTTTTTGGTGACATGGAGGGTAGAGGAGGTTAAGTTACTCATACTGCCACCCTGTTCTCTGAGCATGTTTAACCTGGGGGTCACTTCAGGTGTCTTAACTGGGTAGTGATAAGGTTTGCTGCTTTGAATGCAATTGCTGGTGTTCAGTTTCCTAACACTTTGCTGGAGGCCTTCAGAGATAAATGGCTAAACACAAACCTACTCATGCTTGTACAATGCTCTCTAAATTCTATGTAATATCAACTTGAAGGCAGAAGGACTGAAAATTGCTAATTCTCCAGTCAGTAATAGTATTTTTTTAATAATTTCTTTATAGGGTCTATGAACAATATTTGAATATTACTTTGTTTACAGGTCATTCTGGATTTAAGTGGCTGCTCATGTCTTTGCCATACTGTACCCCATGCAGGCCTATGTATCTGCAAGGGTTTTTATAAAGTGTATATTGGAATAGATATTGGCTCCATAAAATTACTGTCTAGGAGCTTCTGTGTAAGTACTTACATGAGAAACAGCACTATCGCCTGTTTTCTAAGCATAATAAATAAAATAATGAACGAGTATTTATCATTTTAGATTTCTGTTCTTCTGGAGACAGGAAGAATCTCCAAGATTTAATCAAAATTTGTCTTTTCTGTAGTTAAGAGGTTAGATTTTATTGCAATTGTACCATTAGCTCCCTTATGTTTTGAAGTTTGTAAAACATTTGCTGTGAAAACATTTGTTTTCAAACAACCATAATTTGTGTTTCATGCCTCTTCAGTACAAATTCGTTCTGTTATCAGCGTGTCATTGTTGCTACAGTAATATCTTATGGATTACTATGACTACTTCAGGAGTCTGTCAGCTAGGAGATCAAAGTCCATTTTGAAGGCTGCTACTCTCACCTCTCCAGACTGGTGAGTGATCTGTACAATTGTTACAGAAAAAGAGTAACTACAAGAGGAGGTGTAAGACATAACTCACTGAGTTGTGGTCAACACCAGAGCTGCTTGCAATGCACGTTTGAATTGTTTAAGTTGGTTGTCAGCTATGTGGTATATTAGGGTTCAAAGATTTTTTCCCCAAGATATAGCGTTTGATACACCTGGTACAGTGCTCAGCTTTGCTTTGTGCTCAAAGCTATGCCATACTGAATTGCTTTGGACCTTATGGTGAAATAGGGAGAGACAAAGATTGTGAGTAACTTTCATTCTTGTGGATTACGTTAGTCCCAAATGGCTAAACCTCTTTGTCTTTGCAGTAGAGATCAAATCCAGGGGTGGCCCTCACTTAAGGAAAATAAGTAATTTTAAGTCATTGAGCTGGACCATGAATTTCGTGAGAGACAGCTCTTGTTTGGTTTGTAGGACTGTGCTGGAATTGCAAAGACTCTTGGCACAACATAGAGCTAAATAACAGCTTTGAGATTTGGCCCCTAGGAATTTCCTGTTTAAAAAATGCTGGGCTTGGCCATGAACTCCGTATATGCAGCACACACAACGCCAGATGCGTGTTCTCTCTTTTGCAAAACTGAGGCAACTGAAGGCTCTCCTGTATTTTAGCAGGATCTGCAGAAGCTCTGACAGCTGATAGATACCAATGTTGTACCCATAACTCATGAGTTGCCATAATTACATATATAGCAAAGCATAGCAATCCAGCAAGATCTGTAGCTTCACTTAAGATATCTGGAGTTTAAATAGAATGCAGTGTACAATACTTCTTTTTTCTTTTCTGCTTTATTTCATACTTACATAACTTTGAGTACATGTAACAGCAAAGCATGATTTAAAATTTTAATTTGGAGATAGGTATGCAAGGTTTCTGTAGTTCTTTGACATAAAGTACAAGGGAGTACCTGATTGCAGGATAATCTCCCTAAAACTGGTTCACCCTAAGTTGTTGTAGAAGCTGCTTCAGGATCATCACCTGAGTATCTGTTCCTAAAACAAAGCTTTGATTTGATTACAAATAATGTCTCAGACATTTAAAAGCACATCTGGTATAGTCCTGAATCCAATAAATATTTAAGGAGACATAAAAAAAACCCCAACAAAATCCAACAAAACTACCTAGGAGAAAAAAAATATCAACAAAATTACCTAGGAGAAAAAAAAATCAACAAAACTACCTAGAAGAAACTGTAAACGAGCTGGATGATTCAGCCCCTGAGACAAGAGGAGCTAATGACCAAAGAGTCAGCACAGAGAATTTGGGCAGGATTTTGAATGCTTTTCTTTTGAGCTCCTTGCAAATGCCCAAATGTAGAACCTCACAAACTTTCCATTAAGATATCGCACAGATAAAGTTTTGTACAAATGTATGGCAGATGCATTTTGCACCAGCACAGCGCAGGAGAGCTGCTTCTGTTGAATTAATCCAGGTTCCTTGGTAAGGAGGTACTAGGGCTTCAGCTGAGCAGCCTCTCTCTTGGCCTGGTTCACATTTTTAGTAGTAGTGGCTTTTCTTATTCCCAATCAGTTTTATGTCTGTCTCATAGTTATTTGCCCAGTCTCTTTAGGAGAATATTATTGGGCTCAAGTAAGAGCTCACAAAACTCAGTGTTTATCTATGGGCACAGAAGGTGCATATGCTAGAATTTTCTTAGGTATATATCCTGCTTGTCAGCAGAAGAATTTAGATTAACATTTCTTTGTTTCTTCTTGACAAGTCTGTGCCAATATTTCTTATCCGATCGCACATTTGGGTTGTGGTATGTCCTGGTGTCTTGAGCAGCAGCTTCCAAGTGGTTCACAGCTGGACTCCTACCTGAGTAAGTGAAAATATAACATTTGGAAATGGTCTGATATGTATGGTTATATCACTTTGAGGGGTCCTGATGGCCTTTTTAGTTCAAGACTTGAGACATGACTGTTTTATATCTGCTTACAAATTGTCTCATGACCTAAATGATACAGGGATCCTAACAGGCCAAAGTTCCTCATGTCATTCAATGCTGTTACATTTCTACTTCTTGGATTCCTTTTCTCACCTGGAGACTTTGTACTCTTCTCTTTTGAAGATGTTTGAAATTGCTGAAGCTTTCTCAATAAGTCTTCCTCTTATTCCTCCTTGCCAACTAGAATTAATCTTGTCTAAATAGTTTTAAGGTGTTCTGTCTGATATTTCTTCTCCCCTTAAGTATCATAAATGTTTTAAGAATATTTCACTGTTAACCCTTTGTGGTAGGAGAAAAGCTTCATATTTGTTGGGCTGTAGCAATAGTGAGATCAGTTGTAGTTGTGATAGAGAGTAGGTGTAGTTTCCTATTGGAGGTGTTTCAGGGCTTTGATTCCCCTTTACTGGTGATCATCTTGTTCATTATCTCTTCTTTTTCAGCAGTTCCTCTTGACTAACTTGGATGGTTTCTTGCCTCACTTTTTGTCTCAATTGCCATCTTTGACACCAGCTTATTCTGATGTGCTCCACAGTGGGCATTGGGACCTAATTGAGGATTCTAGACACCAATCAGTATTTAAGCACAGGGCTGAGGATGAGCTCATTTACTTTTAAGTCAGAAGCCTTGAAAACTATACAACTATTGAACTAAAAATTCTTCATACTATGTTTGTGCTTAAACTGGCAAAACCTCATGACTACTCAAAAGAAGGGGAAAAAAAAAAGATCTTACCCAACTACAGGATTATAAAGCACTCTATTTCTTTAACAAAGAATCACTTTGGGCTAGACTGGGTTTACTTTTCTTGACAGTATCTTGTCCCAAATTTTTAATGAGGCCTTGTCCATGTTTTCAAGCTTTGCCAACACTGGCTGAGAGCTTTAAAAAAATAACAAAACCAACAATAATAAAAAAGAAAAATAATCTAGGAAGTGTTCTGGGTAAATTTAGATTAAGGGATGGTGGCTGGAAAGTCCTTTTGTCACTACTCTTTACTTCGTTCAAGCAGTAATATATGTATGGAAGGGACCAATTGAACTGATTTCCCTCCACTTAAGGTATTTGGCAGTAGGCATATAGGAGATCTGCTTAAACCATCTGCATGAGAATTATGGATTATGTTGGGCTTCAAACTAACTTGGTCCACTAACTTGGTTGAAAACAGCCTTCTCCTTCCATCTATGCATGCACATTCAGGGTCTGATTATCAATTGACAGAGCTGCATGGGATCCAGTGTCCTGTGGGACAAGCTTGTACATTCCACAAGCAAAACCAATAGAAAGCAGGAGCATTTTAAAGGAGAAAGGGGGAAAAAAATCAGTTTCTTGACTTTAACTGCACCTTCAGGTGATTTTGGAGATGGACTAATGTTGTCATCAGGCTTCCTTGTTCCTCTACATATCATCAAATACATTGGTATGTACTGAAACCATAAGAAGTGAGAAACTTTTTAAAGTGTGTCCAAATGGGTCAGTTTCTCAACCCATTTTGAAATATGTTAAATAAAGGAGAAAAAATAATAATAATTAGAGAATTAAAGAAAGAAAATGAAGAAAAATAGAAATGGCAGAAAAAATGAAGGATAAATTACAATAGAAGTGAAATAATGTTAAAGGATGAAAAAATAGATGGCTGAGAAAGGTCCACATAAATATTTTATACACTCTTCACAGTGAATGAAGATATTCATTGAGTACTGCATCCTCCTCCAGAGCTGCATGCTAGTTAAATATTATAATTTCTCTCGGCTTTCTCCTCCTTCACCTCACAAGAAAAAAGCCGTAAAACACAGTTTTAGTGTGTCTGTGAATAAAATACTGCCTTTTGTTCTTTTTTTCCTGTCCAAATTTTGTGGGAATGTCAGACATGGGCAGCTGAGTCATACAGAATAAAACGGAAGTACAGTTGACCTGCCATTGTTAGTGTGTCCGATCACACCTCTTTTTGTTGCCCATACAAGAATTTTTCTTTGCACTGCTATTCCTCTCTACATATGCGCACTTGACTGTATTGAAAATTGGCCATTTTCTGTAAACTACCTAAAATTCATGGTAGAGAAAACTACACATAGACTGAAAGCATACTTGCAGGTATCCTTAAAGGTACCACACATCCAACTTCTACTTGTATAAATTTCACTGAGGCTGGAGAAGCAGCGTCAGTGAATGCTGAACTAGCATCATTCTACAACTGAATAATCATGAGATGCTATGATGTGATGTCAATATACATATTTTATGTGCAGCTGTCAGGAAGGAGTTGAGGAAGACTGCAGGTAGGCAACCTGAATCTAAAAGTTGCTTCTTCTTGTGTGCTGTTCACCGTGTAGCTGTGCCTGTAAAATATTGGCTAGGCAGAAAACTGCCATCCAAGAAAAAAACAGAGGACTATAGATAAAGATAAGTCTTGCTATTGCTAGGCAAGATTATTTAGTTTGTATTTCCTTGCACTAACAGGTGGAGATTTGGTTCAAAATGCAAAAAGAGCTGTGAGGGATTAGGATGCGATGTTATATAAGAAAATAATTATTAGAATGATATTTGCAAGCTAACAGTTTTACTTTTGAGGTTCAATGTTGCAGGTGCTTTGCAACAGAAGGGTAATGGATATAAACTATTAACTCAGTTTTTGGAACCTTTTGCTGTTGTTGTTCACTCTTTGTAAACAATTTAATTCTCTTCCACCTGCCTTTTCCTAAGACCTCATGGGTGCAATGGAGTAAAATTAGCTGCTGAAGCTTTGAAAGGAAGCTTCAGGAAACAGATGATGTGCTTTCAGGCTAGACTGTCAAAACACTTCCCCAGCAGATCAGATTTATTCTGTATTGGATATTCAAAAGGGAAATAGTAAATTATGTTGCTGTGTCCCTTGGCTGAGGAACAAACCAATTTGAATTTAATGCATTATGCTGGAACAGAGAATCCAGTATTTCTCTGGGGTGGGCTATGGCTGAAGTTGTTCACTTTGTCCTAGATTCTGGAGTGAGTGTCCAGAAAGATGATTTCATGTAGCTCTATAATGAATGGCATTTGGAAGAAGCTCCTTCAGGAATGCTAAAAATATCTTGCTCTAGTCTTTTTTTTTTTTTTTTTTTTTTTTTTTTTTTTTTTTTTTTTTTTTTTTTTTTTTTTTTTCCTTGTTTTAAGCAGGTCAGATGGCATGACAGGAAGAATTTTTTGAAAATAAGAAAAAAGAAAGGAGGTGTGTATCATTGCATCTATATTAGGGGTATAGGAAATTACTGTCAAGAAAAATTTCCTAGACTTTTTACTGTAATGGTATCTTCAGGACTTGATTTACAGTAACCTTTGTCCTTTCTTCGAGTAGGCATATTAAGGACAAGGATCTTCTGTCTCATATTTTTCCAGGCATCACTAACATCCATACTAATTTGCAATGTATTTCCCTTCCATATACAGCAGCAGTGTGTGGATACACTAAACTATTGCATCATTATCAGGAAAAGGGCGGGGTCATGCTCTCTCTGACCTTACACCTCTCAGTGCAAGAGGCTGCTGTAACTACATGTTCTGGTCAGATTTCAGAGTTCATATGGAAAGAAAGAATTTATTCCTCCCGTGAAAGAACAGATGGTGTGTGAATACTGACATGCAGGTCACAGTGGACCCTCTTAGGCCCTGAACAAGAGGTCAGACTCTGTGAACATTGTTGTGAAGTTCACTGAAAGGGACAGGTACAGGCGTGGGGGTTAAGTTTCCTTAAGGGAGTGGTAGCCTGGTTTGAAGTAAGGATAACCAAGAGGATTATTGGAAATATTTGGAGGCCTATGCATCTATCCTCTCAGAATGTGAGTTTATCACCACTCTTTTTAAATACTGATTTTTTGAATTGAAATCTCTCAGTTGCTTTGTATTTACATTTTCTTTTTATGTATGTGCTTTGACTCAGAAATATGCAAACCAGTTTTCCTTTGATAAGAATCCTCAAGATTATTTTTATGAGACTCAGTTTCTTGATTTTTATGTTGTGTCTGAAAACTGACTCATAGGTTTTGAAGGGGACTGTTGGGATCACCTAATCAGATCTTTTATGTAAGACTTCCTTGAATTATTTGTTTGGGACTAGAGGAAGTCTTTCAAAAAGAATAAAGGCAAAAAATAGTCCTGTCTCAATTTTCACTAGAGATTTCCTTTATTAAAAATAAGTTACTTTGATTTGTTGCATTTCATTCATAATAGCATTTTAAGGCAGTCTGAGTTGCTCTTATTTTCATATTTTTAAATTATAAACTTGCAAACAAATTTGATTAATGAGAAATAGAGTTAGGAAAGCCAATATTTGCTATGTCTATGTAACCTTTCACCACCTTTGGCTCTTCTCTCCTCTCTAGGTACTTCTGGTTAGCCCAGCTGAGCAAGGCACTACTGTGCCATGCTAATTCAGAAGGATGCATGTGTTGACTGCTCCCATGTCAAGTGGACTTGCTGCTGCTGCTTTCTGCCTGTTTTCCCACAAGTAGTGTTGGGGTTAGAAGCACAGAAAATAGGCCCTTACCTGTGCTGTCTGGCTCTGACACCCAAGAGAGCACAGATTTTAGCATAACACCATGGAGACAGCTTTTAACGTTAGGTAGAGAAACTGGGAATGTGAGTGTGTAAGGTAGAGTTTTCTTAAGTCACTGGGTGAGAGAGTTTAGGGTTTAGGCTATATTAGAGATGAAGAGACAATATGGAGGATTTAGGATGTTTAGGATTTAAGCCTTTCTCCTTATTCCTTCTTCTTCCTTCTTCATCATCTTCTTCCAAGGGTTTTTGGGTAATAATGAGTGATTGGATGGAGAATGCCGCAGTGCAGCACACAGGTGTCAGGTCATTGGGTCTCTAAGAAAAATAACTTCCTTGGCATTTGATTATTGGACAAATAGACATATAAAAGACCTTGAAGAGATTCTTCATTAGCCATTTTGCACCTCTCTATCTTAGTGTATGTAGCTCCTTGTACTCTGTATATATGTAATATAGATAAGGAAAGATTAAACACTAAGCCCAAATGTGAGAAAACGGCTTCTCTCTTGTCAATCTTGGTCCTGGGGAAAAAGAACCCAATCACCAGTGTCTCACCCTGACAGTAGAGATCACTAAATTAAATCTATTAGCCACAGTTTTTTTCACAAAACTTTGGGATTTCTTTCCAGTGTCTAAACTTGAAAATACCCAGCCAATTCCAAGCTCACTCGGGAGGGTGCAGGCAGTAGGGGAACAGCCACATTGGTGATGGTCATGGCTAAGCCCCATTCCCTTCCATGTCTAAATGACATCTGGTGAAATCTTGAGAGCTGGAAGAGTGAAAGATGTAATACTTCTAATTATGGCTTTGAATTGACCCCACAGATTCAGGTCTTCTCTGGCTCTCCTTCATGAGGGCTGGCTCCCCTTTTATGGAGGGTGTCTTTGGGAAGTTTGAAGTTGGATTTTACATATTTTGCTCTCGCTAATCATGCTGTCCATATCTTTCCCTGCCAATACATCATGATTTTTCTCTCTGGGCTTTTTCATGGCAACTGGAATATTCCATCTTCCAAATTTGTTTTCAAAAGCCAAATCTGTTGTATCATTTAATTTAGTAAATCTAACATAAATTTAGAATTCAGTACACATGGTGGACACAGAATTTCATAGACACTAAGATGTTCTATGACTTTTGGATTTGCTGAGAACTGTAATTGTAAGAGACACCAGACACTAACAAGTATGGAAACTAAGCTGCTGCTGTGTTGGTGAAGGAGAATTTATTCCTCCAGGTCATGGGTGAAGTGATGAAGCAACAAACTGAAGGGAGTCAACAGCACACTGCCCTCAAGCAATTACTTTTGGACTGTGGATATAATGATTTTCCATATGTTCCTGAAATGACCTTCCATCGTAATTATAGACAGAACTGGCAATAACAGTAAGAATTAATCTCATAAATGAAGGTGGAGTCTATTTGGGCAGTTCTCAACATTCATTTAAATTCCTCTGCTGGAGATTTAAACTGGCACAGGCAACTATTGTGGAGGTCATAAGAGCTGCATTTCCCCTGTCCTAAGATGGCCAGCTGGTCTGTTGTGCTGCATGTGTACATGCTATTTTTACAGCACTGTCTATTGTTGCCAGTGGTGATGATCCAGAGCACTCCTGCCCAATGGCAACAGGCTTTAGGAATGTAAGCTATTTCATGATTCTTTGCCTTTTCACACACAGAAATAAAAGTAATCATAGCCTTGGCTGGCTTGCATCAGGGACCATTAAAACAACCAAATAGAGAACATTGAACTCACATGCTGGAAGCCTGATTATGAATGGAAACTTAATTAAAAAAAAACTTTCTGTCATGTCCAAAATAGCAGAAGGCAAATTAATGTTTCTCTCTCTACTGTTTGATGTGACAGCATGTTTAAAGATCTACCATTTAATCCAGTGACAGGGATGACAGCCACATTAACAGAAAACAAGTACTGTCATCCTCTTTGTGGTATTGACTTTAAATTCAGTTGTGAAATTGTCCCATGGCTTGCAAAGGAAGGTGCTTGCATTGACTGTAAAGATGGCATTCTGGATTGTGTCCTATATATATACTATATGAGGAATAAGATATGTGGAAGGATGCAGTATGTTCTGAAGCATATATACAAACTTATCGCACTTTTCAGAAATTTACATTAATGTTGGGAGGAATTATTTATACATTATTAATTTTGGATTCCAGCTTTCTTTAAAATTGAAGTAATTTATGAATTTCCTATCTTGGTATGAGGCCAAATTCAGGAGAATCACAAAAACTATAAAAAGGTTGACTTTTTTTAGTCTAGGAACTAACCATGTTGACTGAAGACAGGTCCCTAATGCTTCAGCATGGCCCAGTGGTTGCAAATTGCAGCACACATAGCTCTTCAATGGCACATGGAAAGAAACCATCTGAATTTCCTTGCACTTCTGCTCTTGTGAGTCTTTGGTTAGTAACTGCTGGCATGCAGATGGTGATGAGCATCACAAGATGCTTCCACTTTTATATTGCCTAGCTCTTGAAAAAATTAATACCTTTACATAGCTTAAGGAACTCTGGATTTCTCTTTGAAACCTGTAACTAGTCCACAAGAAATTCAGTCCCAGAAACGTAGGTTTGACTTTCATGTTCTTATTAAAATACTGGTGTAGTTTAGGAAACTTTTCTTTTTCAGCACTAACCATAATGTTGCCTCTTTCCTGTGCTTGCAGATTCTGCTTTTCAGATTCTGCTTGCCACACAGAAGTGTGGTGCACACACACAGTTCTAAGCAGTACAAAGGTGTGAATGAGCAGCTGAGAGCAGAGATGGATTAAGATTACTTGTGCAATATTGTTGCTCAAAGTGCAAACACAAGCTCAAGTTCTTGCTGCTTCTGGTAACAAGTCCAGTTTCAGAGTCTCTGGTTTTTCCTTGGGAGGTGACTGTGGGAGGGAAAGGTAAAAGCTAAAAGGCATTACATAACTTAAAATGCTTTATGTCTTGAGTTTGCTGGAGTTATGACTCTGGTTTATGTGACACCTTCGTAACGAAGTCAGAGAAACAGATGAGATTCTTGCAAGCAGTGACAAACTCACTGAAGGAAGAATATTATCAATTATCCTTTGTTATAATAATGTGCCCCTGAGCAGGGCTCAGGGGATGTTTCTCTGGACCTTGGTTTTGTTGAAAATTTACACAATCTGGATGATGACACATTTCAAGTTTGTAGGTAACACCAAAACTTAGGAACATCTAAAATTTGAAGAGAAATTAAAGAAACATTCTGAAGAAAGGTGATGTATTTCTGTAGGAGTAAGTGCAGAGGAGGATGATGTGAATAGGCAGCATTACAGATGCAGGACAGAGGACAGTGAAGATAGTTGTTTAATAGAAAAGAGTTTGGTACAGTCTGGCTAAGGAGTTGAAGAGGCATCAACAGCGTTGTGTGATTGCAAGGAGGATGAAGGCAGGTGCTTTGGAAGGTTCTAAATGGTCACAGCTTTTCAACCTGCATAAAATGAACCTTCTGATCTCATGTTACTCTCCTGGCTTTAAGTTTTTGTTGCAGGTATAATCACTTGGGTAGAAGAACTAAAATAGAGGTTTAAGGGATTGAAGAAACATCTGCATTGAAAACAGATTTTCTTAATCTACATGATAAGGAAATCATAGACTTGAAATATGTACCAGGTAGCTGCAAAGAAGTCAATTTGGCAACCATGGCCCTGGCAGCTAGGAGATTAAGTTAATGGGCATAAACTAGCACAAGAAAGGCTTAGGTCAGTTCTCCTGGTAAAGACAGGTAGATGGTAAAGAACTGGTAAAAATTGTCTGGGGGAGCTGTAAAGAACCTCAAGTAATAGAAATTCCAGTAGATGAGACAACCATCAGGCAGGAAAGACATAGGTAGAATTTGTCTTGCCTTGGGGCAACAATTTCCTGGTGGAATAATTTCAATGACCTTTTGAAGTCTTTTGCAGGCTAATTTTTCTATTCATCTATAACCAGTTGCCCATTCTTTTTGAGCAGTAGTGTAACATGGCCAAACTCCAGAAAAAGTACTTATTCATATCCATTTTGCTCTAGACATGATCTACTACCCTTCACAAGTTACAGCTGATGCCTCCCAGGTACAATAAATCACTGGCCATGGCCAGGAGCTGTGCCCACTGGCACCATATTTTCAGTTGAGAAAATCAATGATATTACATAGAGGGAGAGGCAAGCAAAATGTTAGTACAGTGCTTTCTTTCAAGATCAAATGGACAAAAAATTATTTTTTTACTTAAATTGCTAATAGAAACATCATTTGGCTTGGGGGGTGTCAGCTTGAGAAATATATCTTTATCCATAATTACCTGTTTATTTTGTCATTTACGTGTTGCCTCTTTATAAAGCTAATAAGATGCCAAGCCAACTGTAATCCTGTTTAAATTTGAGATAAAAGGTGTTAAACAGACTGAGAATTATCACAAGTATTTGATTTCTGATACGGACCAAACTGATTTAATTTGTAGGATTCTCTGATCACTGTTCTTTCATTGTATATTACATTATGCCTTTGCTAAGCATGAATTTGTGGGAGCTATCTATGATTACTTCTGTGTGAAGATCTGATGCTGATTTGAATAAAAATGGAATGCAAGATGACATTCAGTATTTGTGTTGAACCTGGAGCTTTTTTGATGCCAAGGCTGGTGCTCTCTGTGGTATTGTTTCCAGGAAAACATGGAAAATGGCTAGACATGATAAAAATCAGTGCATATGTCCTGGTTCTCTCTTGAAATGAAGAGGCATGAAATATCAGAATGATTTGTGAATGAATTCCAAATAAAGCATCTGAATCTTTCACAAATCAAACTATGTCTCTTGAGCTTCTTCCATATTCCCCACATTTTCCATCTTTGCAAAGCAAAGTTGTCTAGTTGTAGTGCCTGCAGAAAAATTCTGTCACTTTTTTCTGCAAAGCTTTGTATTCAGGATAGAGTTGCTATACCAAACCATGAGTACAGCTGCCTGTGGTATTCCAGCTCATGAAGGCATCAAGTGCTGGAAGGAAAGGGGTTTGTGCTTAAACCTGATGTTTGTGATGGTGCATGTGCTGTGAGAGACAGTTTTCTAGAACACAGTTCCTCATTCATAAACTCTCACATAATGCTTTTAGAGAAACTGACCTTCTCATCCCTTGATTTCTTTTAAATATCTTCCGATTTAGAGGAAGAATGAAGGCTACTTCAGTCTTTTCACGTATGCTGTCTTTTCTTCCCTGCATCCTGAGGTATTTACATTTAAGAGGAAAGACTGAATTGCATAGGCTCATTAAATAGTTTAATATATGTATCCTGAGCTTGAAAGCTCTATATCACTGATCTTCCCTAGCCTTATACTAGGAACCACAGGGTCTTTTTCATAATACAGGTAGATCTGTGGAAAACTGATGCTCATTTTTCTTGTGGCTGCCTAATACTCATAGAGTATTTTCGAAGGCAAAACCAACATTTAGCTAGTTTAATGAGTCTGGATGAGTAAACAAATCCATCTTTTTGAGCTGGCAGAATAGGACTACTTAGGAAATTGTTTGTGGTGATGCTGTTGAAAAAGCAAAGATGCCTGATATGGCTGGTGAAAGAGCCTGAAAGTGTTATACGAGAAAGCTACTCTCACTAAACCTCAAAAGAAAATGATAGTTACCATGCTGACTTTATGAGGTGTGTCAATTCTTGAAATGACAGCTGCAGGAAGCTGTAGTGAGGCTTTTCTCATCTCTTCAGGTAGTCTTGTAATCCCTGAGTTGGAGTCTGTTTGCTCCTGTCTGTTCCAAGTTGGTGAAATTTTCCTATCAGGGAATTATGGTTGTGAGTACACAGTGTTAGTGTAGGAGTGCTACAGACCACACTGTGTGCTCAGCACAGTCTGAAGCCAGGTGCTCTCTCCTGCCTTGCACTGAGCCAAAGCATATGGTGTGTGACACTGGTGCTGGAGATGGGAAATGGTCCTTGGGAATAGCCATAAAGTAACGCTGCAGTTTCATCCACATCAAAGACATTAGAGCTGATGACTCTCTTCTAGAGGACAGCAATAGTCAAATGTGTTAAAGACTGGATGCTTGGCCATCATGCACAGCTGAGAAGCTCTAAACAGAAGGATCAGGTCTTGTAATACAGCTGCTGATTTTTTTTCTTTCTTCATAATTAAATATCATAAAACTTGCCTTTGAACACAAATTCCATGGAGAACTGTAAGAGGCTCTGCCTCAGTGGTGACCCGCCTGTCTGACCCTGTGAACAGTGTATTTTTATATGACACAAGACACAAGACCCATACCATCATTAGGGGACCAGCAGCATTTGAAAAGAGGGAGACAGCAGGGTCCAAAGTCACTACAGAGTGTGCTCAGGTGTCCTGGAGTCATAGCATGGCTGGGGAGTGGTGGCTGGGTCTCCTAAAGCCAGGTACTGGGGTTGTTCTGCAGCTTCTGCCTCAGGAAGGTGTTGGCTCTACACAGAGTCTCTGCTTGAACTGCTTGGAAACTACATGCTGTGCCTGCCTGTGTCAGGATTTGCTGAAGTGAGCAGCCTTTTGAACTGACCTTGATCCATGGATCTCTCCAACAATTCTGTTCTTCTTCTGCTTACTGCCTTCATCATAAAATTAATCTTATTTTCTCTTCTCATGCTTGTGGATGAAATCCCTGTAGGAACTTGTCTTCAAACAGAGCAGTGTTTTTGATGAAGTTATTTAGATGGTCCTGTAATGAATGAAAGATCTTATGGCTGTTGAGCCTGGGTAGGGGTTCGCAAATCTGTTCTTCAGAGTTTTGTGATCCAATTAATTTAGGGCAGCTACCAAGAAGATTTGAAATTCAGGTGAAGTCATCTATGATTCTTATGCTATTGTTGTACTCTAATAGCCGTTATTGTCTTCCTTTGAATTTTGCTTACTCGATGGACTCTATGATTAGATCTATGTGAGCATATTATATTTCATAATGAAACACACAAATGGGGTGTTATTATTCATTAATCGAGCAATAAAAAATAGAGCTGAACAAGGTTTTAAATGCACAGCACATGTTTTCTGATTTAAAGTTCTGTGTCATTCTGAACCTTTGGGCAGATACAGCAGAAACCAATGCAAGTTTGTGTACCCTGCTGTGAAATGGGGACATAGACTGGGAACATACTTCTAATGATACCCATGCAGCAGTGTATAGCTGATATGTGCATCTAATATTGAACTGGAGAAGAGTAAAACAGTTCTGTCAGTTGTTTAGTAGGTGCTTGATGCAATGTTCTCTCAAAATCTAAATGGAGATTAGATTTTGAGATATACCTGACCATATCACAAATAACTTATGCGAACTGTGGTTTTTAAAAGATATTTCCAAGCTGCAGATCAGTTAGGGAGTTTTGTTTCTTCTGTATATGGTTTTTCTGTCAAATTGAAGAATTTGACTTGTATCTAAAGCATCATTAATAAAACATGATTATATTATTATTTTTTATTTTATTATTTAATTTTTTTAGATGCCAACAGTCAGGGAAAAGTAATAACTATTTGGAAACAACCAAATCCAAATCATGGATGCATTTTAACCTCCCATTGTGGGTCCGGGAAGTTCAGTGGGACAAAATTAAAAGCAACTCCTTGCATACAGACTATCCTTCTTTTATCTTCAGCCCCCTGAAAAGCAAAGAATTGGGGGTGTTTTCTGTGAAAAGGAAATGTGTCCTTCAAGACCTTATGAGAATTTTAGTTGATCGATGGGAAGACAAATGAATATTCATATGGCACCATTCCTGCTAAATTTAATGCATTTGGGTAGTCCACTGATCTCCATGGGACTATTCCTGTGCTGTATTTTTGGTCCAGTACTTACCAGTTTGCTCATTTGGAAAGCTATTATAATTATTACTGGAGAATCAGAAGGGCTGAGGCAGCATCTGAAGCCAAGAAATTTACCAGCATCAATTTTCAAAATGGCCTTTTAGAATAAATGTAGAAGCCTGGAGCACCTATGACTGTGCATCTGCAATGGTGAGTGATGTTTTTCCAGCTTTTGTTACTAGCAGTAGTCATGACTGGATGTTGCTGTGGTTTGACACAGGAAACAAACAGTACTAGAGTCATCCCTGCTATCAAGTTACTATAGGGCAGTACAGCTTCATTGCACCACTGTTACAACTTGCATCCTGGAATTTGGCAAGCTGGAGCAGTTCTGAGGTTGCATGGTTCAGCCTGTATGTTCTGAGCATGCAAAAAGATACTTGAGTACATATAGTGATAATTCTATGCAATCTGTCATCTAGGCTTTTCTATTTATTAAAAGGAGAGTGCAAGAAATACTTCTCTTGCTGGTAGTAATTATCTCCAAATTTGGAGAAGCATAAAGAAAAAATTCTGAGCAAGATTTTGCTTTATTTAAACTTAAGTTACTGTTCTCTGCACTGCGGGTGGTTTATCTAAAATGATACCACTTACTGAATTCTTGTGGCTGAAAATAAAGTTTAAAAACTTGCTGATAAGTGATTTTATACATGTATGCATGCACATGTAAACATATAAAGGCACCATTGAGACAAGTTTCATGCAGCCAGTTCTGCAAATGATCTACTGGAGATTTAATTTCTTATTTTCTCGTAGTTACCAGACTAGTCTGTTGGATTTTTCAGGTTGCTGTTTACAGATGAACCCTTTGTTGTGACATCCAGATTTATTGTTCTTATCCTTTCACTTTCAGATGTTGCCCAAAGGCCGACTAAAGACAAAGAAACTACACAGCTGCTTAAATTCGAATATCTTGCTGGAGTTCATGCCAACCTTTCCTATCCTTTTTTAGAAAGATCCTGATATGTGACAATGATGGCACTCAGTCGCTGTCATGTGCGGAAAAATATGACATGCTGTGGTGTATGTTGTTAACATTACACTATTAAAATAATTTTGGTAAGACTCTGCCTCCTCTGTAATTACTTCTCTGTGAAGATGTTGGTTTTCTGGGTTTATACCAGTTCCTTGTCCTGGAGGTGGTGGTGTGTTCCTCTGCCATGGGGTGTGCTGGCAGCTACCCCACTGCTCCTGTCAAACATAGGCTGCATTTGCTCCTACATAATACAAAGTATGGTAATGTGGGTGTTGTGCACCTCTCTCAAATCTCAGCTCTGCAGCAGAAATTGAAAACAACTTCTGCATCTGATTTCTTCTTCCCAGGACTTGTACACTGACAGTGCAGTGGAAAATTAGGAGCAGGAGAGCTTTTGGCATATTGAGAGGAGAACCAGGAGTACTGGAGATCAAAAGGGAGGGATCTTGGGGATACATTTCCCTCATGTGCCTCTGGTAAACATGAAAAATGCTGTGCTCCTGCAGAAATGTGCTTTGCTTTTTATATGTTTTTCATATGTATAACCCGTGGGTTACACATATGAAAATTCTCTCTGGAGTATTTGTAAGCTGTGTTCTTTTAGGAAAGCTGCAAAAGATCAGGGTATTAATGATGTTTGGGAAACACGTTTATTTGAACCTGACATCATCGAGATGCCTACAGGACACTGTTAATGATAGGTGACTGACTTCTCTGGATACCAGGGATTCAGCCCACTAGTGCTTTCTGCTGGGAATTTTGACAATAGGGATTACAGCTGATAAAGGTTATGAGGCTTTTTATAGTACAGATCCTTTCCCTATTAGGGTGGTGTGGAGAGGCCTTGATTTGGCAAGACCTTTCTTGTACTTTTTCTTTAATTCAGTTCTTGAATGTGATGTCACAGTCTGTCCCTCTGCATTTAACTCATGGACATGATCAATACAATACTTTTGTGTCTGCATGATTCTTTACAAGATCAGAACGCCAAAGTTTTGGTTGCCCGTCTTCCAAAAGTGGATTTTTTTTTCAAAGCAAGATAAATGAGTAGGGCCACAGATGCAGACCTGAATGCTGCTGGAGAAACATTTGCCACAAAAAAGGTTGACAGGATCAAAACAACAAAAGGCTAAATGTTTAGACCTGCATTACTTTATTCAATTGGGTTCTGAAACATTTACCAGCAGCTTTGAAATGCCATGGTCTGTTATCAAGAAAAATTGTGAGTAAAAATTTCTCACTTAATATTTGTATAAATAATAGCAAAAAGAAACCCCTTTTTTGCTGAAATATTTTCCAGCATTTATGTTTTCCCCAGCCTGGCAGCAGCAAGCCTACTGTCTTCTGTCTCACTAATAACTGCATTTTCTCCCTTTTTTCATTGTGCTTCCTGGTTGAAGTCTTCTATTTTGAGAAAACAAAAAGCTTTGAAGATAATTGTTTTATTAAATGTATGTAAAACTGTGGTGGGTCAGCTCTGTGGTACACCACCCTTGACAGTCTCTCTTGACGCTTTCTTTTGTGCTAAAAATGGAATTACTTGGTACTGTGGTGAAGAATGAGCAAGGGAAGAGAAGAAAAGACATTTTATGCGGTAAAGTCAGGAACTTGCCTGTTCAACATGGCAGAAAAGATTCATTCTAGATGCTTCTTGTTATAGAAACAGTGGTCAAGGCTGCAAAGTGACTTAGCTATGGCAGCCAGGGGACTTAAAGACATTTCCAAAGTATGTTGAAGCCATTCCTTGAAAAAAAAGAAAAAAAAGCTGATGATGGATTTTGATGGGCTTTTTTCAGTACCTGTTTGCTGCCAAATGAGTTATGTAGCTCTTGGCTGATGGCCTGTAGCTCTGAGAGACTCAGAGTGCATAATTATGAAGCTCACACCAAGTGCATAGCTTAAGCTTGCGTCTTCATCCTTTGACGTGTCATATAGCCTGTTCTTCTGGAGTCTATCAACTGTAATTACAATAATATGAAATGGCCCTCTGTGTTTGGCTTCTTATAATCGTTTATGTACATAAAACAAAGCTCTGGTTGGCCTATGGTGCTTGGAAGTTACTCATTCCCTACCAAAAAAAAAAAATTAAAAAAAATGGGGAGGAAAAATGGCCAGGCCAAGAAGACCTAAGACCTTTTTAAAATGTCTCATCAGTTAATGGAAATCTAGGGGACAAAGTCTGAGTTTATTGGGTGAATCCTGAATTTGCAGGATTTTCTGATTTAACTAGTTCATTAAAATTTGGATGCACTCCCTGTGTCAGAGTTTTGGCTCCCTTTGGCCACTTTTTATTTTTGTTTAGCTTATGACTCTCAAAGTCATAAGCTAAACAAATGTCTGTCTAGCCTGTCTGCTCTTGAATTTGCCTTGAGAAACTCTAGCCATTGTTGCCAAGTGCCCATCGTTTCAAGGAAGAGTAATTTATTTTTGATTGTCTCTATGGCATACTGTGCATGTAGGAAAAGAAAATAGCAGAGGGGTTTTGAGAGGCTTAGATGTTTAAGGAAACACTGCAGATTTATTGAAACAGTTTAGAAAAGCAGTGGCTGCTGACAGTGCTCCTTTGCGTGATACCTCATTTGACAGAATCACGTGCCTTCAATCCAGAGTGTAATATAAATGGGTTTACAGTAGGTCACTCTGAGACTTTGCTTTATTCCAGAACAAGAATTTCTGTTCTTTGGGTGTTAACAATGTCCTGGTCAGTTCAGGTGATATCGCTGAGGCTCACCTGATATCCTGCACAGAATAAAGCAAAAGAAAGAATTAGATCAATTCCTCATACAAGGAAAGAGAGTTTTCCACTAGGTGCCAAGAGACAAGCCGCTCAGAGCATATCTACCAGCTGTTGCTGGGGTGATACAATAGAGGAGTGAATCAGGACAGGTGGTGACCCTGGCTCAGGTTTAAAATGAAATTTAGGCATAATTTAAAGTTGTGACACCCAAGTGACTCCAGGTCTGTCTGTTTTTGGAGCTGATTTATACTGAGTGCAAAGCACATTCCACACCCTGCTTAAGGGGACAGGGTCGGGGGCTACAAGATGCTCATGTTAGCGGAGATGGAGCTGGAAATGGAAAATGTTGCTGGATTAGAGTGGTGCTATAGGGGATCTCACAGAGCCTGCTAAGAAGCTGAAGAGATGAGCTATACTCATTCTTGGTCTGACTCTGCAGAACCAGAATGTGGGGAGGCTCACTTTGAGCTTGTGCTACCTCAGATTTTTGAGCTGCAATGTGGCTATTGCTCCGGTTTTCCAAAATGCTTCTGAATAATAATGTCCCTCTCTTATGTGGTTTAGACCTTTGTGCTGGTTTAAATAGTGCCATAAGAAACTGTTGTGTATTTTATAATCTGGGCCAAGTGATCTTTCCATTTGGCGAATTCAACCTTTTAACATTTTCTAACTTGGGGACCAAAATTAGTCAGAAAATTCTTCTTAGCTGTGTAATTTGCTAAATAGTCCTTGTCATTGGGATTTTCTAATATTGTTCACTTTTGAATGTAATCTTGCTGGCAGAGCCTACTCTATCCCAGGAATAAATTACTCTCAAAGGAGAGTGACTGTTAATGTTTCCATCATTACATTCACATGGGGGAGGTTAAAAGCTATGTTTTCACCATAAGATGGAGAATTTATTTTTTTTTCTCTGACATAAGAAATATAGATCTTGAGATAACTAGCTGACTGTAAAACCAAAGCAAACCAGAAAATCATTCCTTTCCCTCTGCCATAAAAATCCCCTTCTACTCTCCCCCTCCTCCCCAGCAGTGTGTTGACAGTTTATATGTCTGACTGTAATTATGCATACTGAGATAAAAATAAGCCATGCTCCTTCTGTTACTTATCTCAATGTAAAATCCTACTTTGACATACAAAGCATACATTTTACTGTTATTTTTCACTTAAGGGGAGCCTCTGGTTGTACAGTATGTCGGAGGGTGTTTTAGTGACTCTGTATAAAGGAACACTCAATACAATTTTTTTTTGGCAGCTATAGGGTTGCCAACTATTTTTTAGGCCAGTCTGATTGCGCATTAAAGTTTCCATCACTGAATATCCCCGGCAGGCTGAATTCAACAGCAGTGATGTCAAAGCCCAGAATGACTCAATAAGGCAGAAGCAGAAACAGGGAAGCGAACTGCTTTAGAAAGTATGGCATGAAAATAGATGGGACCAGATGGTGATAGGAAGATGTGAGGATATCCAAATGGCTAACTGCATATGGAACCTACCTGAGTGATATGCTCAGAGTATGTGCAAAGTGAGACTGGTGAGACTCCGTTTGGCTTTGGAGTTAGTGGGCTGCTTGAAACAGGTGTGTGTGTGTAGGTGCTTGGCTTTACATGCAGAACCAAATCTGAGTGAGAGGAAGGATGTTTAGATGAGAAATTAAGTTCACAGTCAAGCTTTATTACTCATGTGTAACCATTGTGCCTCAATTTCTTACCTAACATGTGGAACTGGGGGTGCCCCCTGCCCTGTCCCTCAAGGTGTGTTATGAGCGTGAGAACAGCTTTTATTCTGACAGGCCTTGTTAGAGCAAGATTAAACTTTTAAAAATTGTTATGATTATTTTAGGCAGCATATCGTCCTCAGTCCTCACTTGTGCTTGTGTAGTCTATGTTGTTATTACATTTGCCTCTGAAGTTTTATTTAAAATGTCACCATAAATCAAAATGAAACTGTCAATTTTTTTCCCCATTTCACTGAGTTTTGATGTGAAACGATACATTTCTTATAGTTCTTTAGATCATAAAGCTTTGCTTGAGGCTGGGCCCCAGTTGACTGAATAGTTATGCAAACATTAGCAAATTTTCCCTTGAGCTAAGTTTCATGTTTGCAATGAAATCTGAACTCAGGCAAATTTTGTGTGGTTTTCATTGCAAACATGTAGGCAATGCATGAAAGCTGTGCATTTTCCTATCTGCTCTCCAGAATGATCTAATTTTTCATTTTTCTGAAGTCTCCTTTGTTAATGTTATAGCAGAGTCGTCATTAATTTGCAGTTTAATATCTTCATGTTAGTCATTAGGTAGAGTGTTTGCTGTAATTTTGCAAGGCATTTTTAGCAATTTAGGCAATTAGAGTTTGACTGATGGTTTGCATATTAAGATTTCAGCCCATACATTAAAAAAAAGTCTCATTTTTCTTCTTGTCATAGTCTGAAACCCCAAATGTACTTTTGTTTGTTTGTTTACAAGCACGTGCCATTTGAAACAGAAGGCCGGCAGATTAGTGTGAATGTCTAGTCCCCTTCTGCCAGATTTTATATTTGGGCTGGAGCGGCGCATGGCTGTTGTTTTTGTAGGCTGGCAAGAAGTGTAATTACACAGAGCCCTTCCACCCCCTTACGGCACACTTGGAGTGTTCAGCGCCGAGCCTTGCAGTCCTCGGAAATCTGCCCTCGGAGCAGGAGCCCTGCCAGCTCTGAGCAGTGTTAATCAAACTTCTGCCATCGGCAATAATTATCAACAGTTTATACCTAAAACTCCCCACTTGTACCACATACATAGCACTCATGGTCTAGGTTGTTCTTTATGCTTTTTGTTTGTTTTCTATAGATTTTGGTTTTCTGCTCCATTTCAGTTAGTTTTTCAGCCAGTTAAGAAAAATTAATTGCTTATGCATATTAACAGCCTACGGGAAATCTTGCACCTTTCCCCCCTATTCCCTCCCTCTTTTCCTCCTTCCCTCCCTTCATAAGAGCAAAAAGGAATACTTCTAAGCTAGTGCATGAGTCAGTAATCTTGATTTATTGAGCTGAGATACCTTTACCTGTATGTGATTAGAGGCAAATTAGAAATTCTTGTTGGTGCTAGTTTGAAACCCCAGATGTCACAGCTTTGAACAGGAAAGAGAGCAGAAAATTTGCAGCAGTCCTGAAGCTGCAGAAGCTGTGACTGTTCTTGCCTTATGCTTTCCCCTCTCCGCAGGGCTTGAGGAAAGCAGTGTGTGCCCTCAGTGATTTCCAGACATTCCCAGATCTGTTAGCTTAAATTTCCACTGGAAGAGGAAGGAGTGCATTTGCAGCCAAATACTAACTTGCAGTGGAATGGGAGAGGTGCAGACAGTTTTATATTACAGATCTTGCTGTGGCAAGGGAGCAACCTTGTGCAGGGGGATGTGCTGGGAGTCTGGGATTTCTTTCTGGACCCTGTAAAGAAGAGTTAACTGAAATTACTGGTGTAGTACTAGTTATCTGACAGGACAGTTAATAGCCCATTAGTCTCTGCATTTTTTTATCCTTTGCTAGCTAAGGACATATCACAGAAACACGGGAGTTGTGTTTTGTTTTCCAGATCTGGCAATTTGTGTCCTAGTACCCAAGTGGCAATGAATATCTAGTGCTTTCCCGCAAGAAAGGCTCTTTATGAGCAACTGGTCATTGCATAATGTGGTATAGAGGATATAAATTAGACTGACTACTGAAGGGAATCTGTTTGTGTCCTGAAGCATAGTATTTAGAGACATTTTAAGGCTCAAAACGGTCCTATTCTTTTACTTATAGTATACATAATGTTACTAACTCTTAAATGCATTGAAGAGTTCTCATGCATTCAAGCATGTGCACAGTAGCCCTCAGCAGGGATTTTGTTGGTTATCCTTATGCTCCTGGAGGCAGAAAGAGGGCTGTTTGAACTGGGAGCAAAACAAAGCTCACAGGGCATGGTCCTTTACAAATGTAGGGACATTATTATTGTTTTCCAAACAATCAAATCTTCCTTTTGCTAGTATTATTTTGTCACCTTCCTCACTTGTCTTTACAGCTGAATGACCTTTCATGTGCATAGGGTCAGTCTTTGAGGTAAATGTCCATCTGAAGAAAGAGAAGCAGAAGCTATCACACTGATAAAGCTACACGTTTAAATTTCCTTTTGAGCATGCAACAATCATTCAAATACATAAATTTATGCTCATTCCAGCTTGATATGGTTCCATGATATTGTACACTAGCTTCTGCCCAAACATTTTATGATGAGCACCACACTAGTTCAAACAGCAACAGCCCCTTTCCCTCCTCTCCCTGTATGTTTGTGAAAGTGTTTGGGTGAATTAAGTGGCATGCAATTTTAAAAGAAGAAGGAGATGTAAGAAAATTGTGTAAAATATTAATGGAAAAGCTTGTTTATTGGTAGTCATAACAAAAAGCACAGCAGCCCACAGAATGACAACTAAGTACATCTAGAGCATGTAGGTACTTGGGCTTCAGCTATTTAATGAAAATTGATTATGCCTTTTAACCATTTTCCCTCCAGTTTGGCCATGCAGGCCCTGTGTGGGAGGAACTGCAAAATGCAGTGGATGCCACTGCAAGCACATTGTCTCCTAAACTTCCCTTCAATACAGAACCTTGTTCTCTTTGTAAGGTTGCAGTTAGTGACAGCTGGATATATTGGGAAAACAGGGCTCTGGCATTTTCCAGGTCTCTTTGGTCCACTTGCTGCTCAGCTAATATTGGCATCTTTTCACATGTGTGTTTTGGGTTGGTATAGTTTTTTAGCAGGTCCTTCTCTATTCCCTTTCTTTGGCTCAGAACCCTGTTCCTGCTGCTTCACCTCCAAAACTCACACCCCCACTATTTTTATGGCAATGGAAAAATCAAGAGTGACACAGAGAAATTCTGGATGATTGCTGAGCCACCCCTGGATTGTCTGCATACCATGGCAGTATTCACCACTCTGCAGCAGAGAAAGAAACAGCCTCATTGCTATCTCTTTAGGTGTCTTTTCATGAAGAAGCTAGAGATCTAATAGCATGAGAGTTCCTCTGCCAGGATACATAATTTCTGCTTTTATTCATCCTAGTTTGCATTTTGCTGTGAGTTCTTAGAAAAACTTGTAATTTTTAAATTTTTATGTACTCCCAGAGCTGTGTACACAGAATTTAGCTGAAGCTTGTGTAGTTCCACTGAATGACACAAGCTGCAGGCAATTGCTGTCTGTAATTTTTCTCCTGTAGGTTTTCCTTCTAGCTGCTCAAGTACCAGGGTAATTTCAACTCTGACTAGTTTGTTGAGTAATAAGAGTTCAAATATCTCTGATGCTAGCATGTTTGTTCACAGTGTACAGCTTTGTTTCTATTAGAATTACAGATGACAGAGATTCTAACACTTGCAAGATATTTAATGTTTCAGATTAATATTATTAGCTCAACTTAATTCAGGCTCATCAAATATCTTGCTTTCTATTAATCTCTTTTCCTCCCTTCCTACACCCATCTGTTGGTTCCCATGTTTTTTATCTATATTTTTTGTTTCATACATACATTTTTGCTACTTCTTTGTTGCTTAAAGCAGAATTTTGGCTGATTTAACATAGCAAACAAAACCAAGGACAACATGGAAAACATCTGAAAAGATTAGTGCCAGCTGCAATCATGTCAGCAGTGCAGTTTATATTTAGAGGGGAAGCGTGCTGGAGAGGAGGTGAAGAGTTCAGGGTGGGATTCAACCTGACTGCTCGGATCTGAGATCCTGCTAGCAGATCCTGCTGCTAGGATCGAGCTGGCCCTCCCAGCTCTTGCAAATGGTGCTGGTTTCAGTCTGTTATCAGGGACTTTTCCACTGTAGCCTTAAAAAAGCTGTTTGGAAGGAGAAAGGTATGCCAACACCTACACTTTTGCTAAGAGGCCACAAGGAGCTTTCAGTGTTCTCTGTTATGGAGAGCTATCTGGCATAAACCTGACTCTTAATTCTGTATCCTTCTCAGTGGACTACAAGTCTTGATACTTACTGTGAGTTTTTCTGTCTTGATAATTTCATGTTCATCATCATCTCATTGAGTGTCTTCAATGTTTTTCAGTTATCCCAAAATTAATGGCTCTATTCCTACAGTTTTCATGGAGGGGACTATTTATGGGTCCCCATGTTACACACGGAGCATTGACACTGACAGAGTGGTCACAGAATAAAATTCTAGAAGAGAAAGAATGCAGCAAGCCTCTGTTGATAGAAACATAGCTGAAATTTGACCCATTGATAGGTTTTGAACCTGACTAATGCATGAGTAGGCTTTGTTGCAGTATTTCCTCTATTTCTTGTGATCAATTAAAAAAAAAAAATACAAACTTTTTTTTTTTTTCAAATATTACACTATATCTGCTTCTTGTACAACAAATACAAAAAGTATTTTTTTAAAAACCCTCAGTCAAGCACACAATAAAGCATTTATTGAGGTCTTATTTAATATATTTTTAAAAGAAGAAATTTAATGAGATGTCTTGGTGATGGAAGATTTTTTCCTCTGTATTGTCTTCATTAATGTACTGTTGAAAGTAGAAATTAGAGGTCCCAGATAGCATAAAACCAAAAAATTTGAAATAATTGTTTTTTAATATTATAATTCAGAAAGATAAGAAAATTGTATCTGCCGCCTGTTAACACTGCAGCTAGCAGGGCATCTGGAAACTGGAAAAGGAAGCCACTACCTCAAATGATGTCCTTTATTAGTTGAAGAAAGTGAAATCATTCAAAAAATGGCCTGGAAGGAGTATAAACAAACGTTTTTAAAAATTGCTATTTTAATTTTTCATTTGTGGAGGGTGAGATAAGCAGGTCTTATGCCTCAGTATGTGAAGAAAATAACCAACTTAATCACATCAGTATGGTTTAATGGCAAAGTCCTTTATAACCACACAATATCCATTACCTCCTAAATAAGACTTTAAATTTCTAGAAAGATTAAATCTGAGTGATAGCAGATGTATCACTGTCAGCCAGAAGAAACAGCCCTTCCCAAGGTTCCCTAGCATTTACTCTCTGCACTCCCCCCACTGCCATGTGTGAAGGCATCCTGCAGTGAAAGGGTTAAGAATTCACAAGGGTGAGTCTTGTAGCTGAATTTATCTTGGTAACCCAAGATCTTGGTGAATGTGGAACACTGTTACTATTGCAGCTATTCTTGTATTGGCTTCCCAACCAAGCCCTGACATGCTTTTGTCCATGTATGCTTCTTGAGTTTCACTCCAGGGGGAAGCTTGGGCAGATCTGGTGACAAACAGGCCTCAATCCCTTGCATGCTTACTGAATCAAGTTGTTTATATTTTCCACACAACCTGCTTTTGTTATGCTGGAATTTTTATTTCCTTGTACTTTACTATACTCCTGCATACTAATTAAGATTGCAAATTATTTAAGAATCTTCCTTTGAGAGGGGAAAACAAGTCTAAGTCTTGAATTCTTAGTTATTTTTTATTTTTATAATCTAGAATTTAAATAAGCAAGTAGACAAAGGAAAACTGTTCATTGTGCTCATGAAAGTCCAGTGGACTGATGCATTTGAATGTGGACTCCTTGAATGTTGACATCTTGCAGATGGCAAGCATAGATCTATATTGTTGGAGGATCATGATGGAAAGCTGAACTTTTTCCTATGATATGGCAGTTCCTGTACTTTCTGGTCTTTCAAGGGGCAATGAATGCCCCTATGAAGACAGCAATTTCTGATCTTTATTATGTGAAAAAATATTAATTTGTTCTATTTGCTGTGGATAGTGGCTCATATCAAAACCAGAATTAGATATTTTTGGGGTCTTGGGAGAGAATTAATTTGCATTTTTGCAAACAATTTCCCTATCCTGTTAGTTTTACTATATATTGAGCTGAGTCCTAGATCCAGATATGTCGACCAAGACAATGTTAAACTACTGTATCCAGCTGGTCTGGCATGGGCTATAGCTCTGCCTTGTCATGGTGGTAGGAGGTAAGCATTTTAATATCACTGTTGGAGTGATTATTTTTAATATCATTGTTAGAGTGATTATTACATATGGGAATGTTTCATTGCATTTGCTTTACCCCAGAGTATTGCATTCAAATGCAATTCCACTAATGTCTAGGAGCATGGTGTTTATGAGGTAAAATGAAGAACGTTGCATGTGTTCAGGCTGGGTTTCAAATCAGCCTGGAAGCCTGGAAGCTCAGGAAGGAGCCAAACTGGATCAAGCTGTATTGGAACAATAAGATGAAAGGTTTGGTTTATAGATTAAACTGATATTTATAATTTGTGGGATTGGGATTGTAACAGTGCTGTTACTACTCTAAAGAAGCGGAATTTTGATCAATCATTTGAAATCTTCTCTGGTAAGGGAATTTTAAGCCAGTCTTTATTGAGATGAAATTCCTATTATCCAGAATAAGGACATATCCAGAATGATCATTATTTTGTATTTTCTTTTAAGTCTTTGCAATTTACTAGCTAGCTTCATTAAAGGGCTTTGGTAGGGAGAGCAATCTTTGAAATTGGCTGGATGGGGGTAGCAATGGAGGCAGGTACCATTGTCCTTGGTCCCTCTCCTGAAAATGTGTGTGCACAAGAGTGTGTTTGTGTCTGTGGATCATCTTGCTGCTTTTGGGGGACCTTTGTTTATATAGATTTAAGATTCAGTTGTAGAGAATGATAATTAGTCTCCCTATTATCAATGCAAATCACTACATTTGTATTTTCAGATATGAATTAATACTTAGTTAATGTTTATGCCTAAATAAATAACTTGTACCAAAAATTATCTTTTAATTTAGATGGATGACTCTCTGAAAAAGATATGAGTGCCAATATTTTAAAAATAAACCTTAATACCTAAAAAAGTGCTGAAGGTCAGAGATGTTGAATAGCCATTTTTGAAAATGCATAATGGAAGTTTTCTATCTCTGGAAAAGTAAAGAATAATCCTAGAAGTCTAACTCTAGGCTACCAGTTTCAAAAATAGTTGGTATATATTTCCTCACTTCCAAAACTGGTTATCTATTCAGAAGGGAAGTTGCAAATGCTCTCTCTCTAAGAGTGAAGTCCTTTAAGACCAATGGGTGTGAAGTGCCGAAGAGCTGTAGCATAGACTTGTTCCAAATGAGCAGAACATTTTTTGAGTAGGAGACAGTATTTTTAACCTTCTCCCTCAAAGCTGGAATGATGTTTGCTCAGTTGCTAGTATGATTGTGTAGAAAGGTACCAATAACATAAAAAGGAAAAGCAAGTGCCTTGGTGAGCTTGATAGCAAATATGTCCAACAATGTTACTATTATGAGGACACTTCCTTTATTGGGAAAAAAAAAAAAAAAAGAAAAAAGAAAAAAAGAAGCTACTCAGCACAACATCAGCAGAAGTTCCTTTCCTTCCCAATTCTGTGTGGGACTAAACTTCACAATTTACAAGTCTGTGGTCTTTACAGTAAGCTGATATAAGCAACGCTGACTACATGCCTTGCCCAGAAGTGTGTGGTCAAGTGCATGTTAGTAAAGATGAAAACTCTTAGTGGTTTGGCCCAAATTCTTTTGGCTCCATAGGCACTCTTGTGCTGCATGTCAGAATGGAAATTGAAATACTCTGAAATCCTACTACAGCTGAGTGCTGTTTTAGGTTATAATACCAGGAGTGAGAAAGGAAGCTCTCGCTATGCAGGCAGACATCTCTACCAATTTCTCAGAAACTTGATGTTGCTTGGGATCTCCTGTCAAATGTGGCAGACTGATTTGAAAAAAGTCCACCTGAGGACAGCAAGATGGGGGGAATGCCTAAACTCCAGTGCATTTCTCATGATCAGTTTGGGGGAGTGCCATTATCTCACTCTTCTGCCTCTGTAAATTTCTGCCATCTGTGAACTGTTTGGTGGGATGTTGCTGGGACAAGAGCCTCAACTCTGATTTAACTTCTTGCTCAGCCAATCAGGGTTGCTGAAGTTCCAAGCTCATGGATGACAATATGGGTCTCAGTGGTATAAATGCCAGCTGAATATATCAACAAGAGTGAAAATTATGCAACATTTATTCCACCTTATTTTCTTCAGGAGCAAAAGACCTGAGATTTGTTCTTTATTTATAATTTAAAAACAATGTCTAATGCAGTCAAAATTCCTTACTCAGTATGATCCTTGTGGTTAACAAATGGAAGTCAGAGCTCCTCAAGGGACTTTCAGCTTTTTATTTTTGCTGAATCTGTTAGGCATGGAGGTTACAAGAACTTCAATGAACCTGTTTGTCTAGATGGGCTTAACTCGTGCTAAAGTGGGAGTCTGAGAGCAAAATCAAGGTGAGCTTGATTTAAGTTATCAAAAGATGGGGACCCTTCTGAGGGGCTGGGCCAACCTCAGTGAACAGCTGTGGAGGTTTCAGTGTCTCACCCCCTTTGAAAAAGAAATGCTAGGGAGAGTAATGCCCTATGGGCTGATTTTTTTCCAGATTAGAGAAACTTGACAACTGCTGTTGTAGAATTGTAAAAGTTCACTTAAAATTTGAATCTTCACAACTCTGGAACAGCACTTTCCTGTCTTGCTTGGAAAGGGACAGAGGCTTCCCTGTTCTGGAGACTGTTAGCAGCTTTGTCCTCCATCATCATATGCCTAAGTACTGGGGTGAATGTGAAACACTGACCTTCAGGAACACAAAATCAAAGGGTGGACTGAAGTGGTGAATGTGAGTAAAGCGTGGGGAGAAAATGCCGCTCTGGGAGGATGGTGCACAGGCTGTTAAAGACACTGTTGTGAAATTAGGGAGGCTTGTGTATAAATCCTTGGGACAACTAGCATGCATTTAGTACATTGAGTTGGGTAGTTTAAGTCATTTGTAGAATCCTAGTTGCTGCACAGTATATTCAAAGACCTTTGTAGGACAAAAAATTAACTTGTGTTTTAAGTAAATTTGAGAATATCTGGTATGGTGCCTGATACTTCCTTTGGACTTTGCATCTACAGGGAGGGCTTTTCAGTCAGCCCATGTCACCCAGTCTCCAAGTGACAATTCCTTTAGAAAATATTCTCTATTATATATAAAAAAAAAAAAAAGCCAAAAATCAACAGGCCACTAGTTAAACAGATAACTCTTTAAAATATGAAAGCTGTTTTGAAAAAGTTGAGTACTGATCTGTTTTCTCAAAAGCATTTAAAAAGTATCTGGCTCATCCCAGCACTACAGACTCAGGCCCCACAGAGCCTGAACTTAAGACAAGTTGGAACAGATCTTCAGGTACTGTGACTCAAAATGGCTCCCCTGACATAAATGTAGTAGTGCCAGCCTGTGCTGTCTCAGGATTTGTGTAAAGCAGGTCCCTTTAATAGAAATCAAAATCATGTTCTAATAGAATAATTGCCTTTTGAACCTCAGCTAATGTTTGTGATTTTTTTTCCCATTTGTTAGTTGTTTTGACCTCTTATGTGAACTTGAGTAATGGTGCTGTGGAGGGGAAAAAAAAAAACTTTGAAAAGAGGAAAGTAACCCAAGCCCATCTATTTTGAAATGATAAGAAACAGCTGACTTAGTATTGCCAAATTCTTGTTTTAGATCTTATGAACAATTTGTCTGTCCTCAATTCCTTCTTTTTTTGGTTATTTCTTTCAAAATGTTCTTTTATTATTTCAGCTTATGAGATCATGCCTGTCTTTTTCTGAACAGATATGCTGTGCTGGTCCTTCAAGAGATGCTGCTTAGACACTGATGCAGGACTTCTCTAAGCATGTACCCCTCTGCTGTTCTCCTCCTGCCTCCCAGCCAACACTTTTTACTCTCTTTCTGACCCTTTTGCTATTGTAAAGGAGCAGAATTGGGTCACAGTTGGCCAGTTAAGACCTCCTTAGGTGTTAAGTAGTGGAGAAAGTACTGCAACCTATATCTCTCCTCACAGCCAAGGAAGCAGGAGGGTCTGGTTTGGAAATGTTTCAGAGACAACAGCAGTTATATAGTTTTCTGCCAGCTTTCAGCTAGTATGTGGTCTGAAGATGCACAAGTTCTTTCTTGGCAGGAGCTTCAACAGCTGAAGAAATTTCTAATGCAGCAGTCCTTTCTCCCCCCACAGAATAAGCAAGTCTTGTGTCACACCCTTACAGCACTGATAGCAATACCAAAACGGTGTGATGACTTTTGCCATACTGATGTGTATGGCAAGGTAGAACAACAAATACCCTAGACTACATGTCCTCTTTCATTTTGTTCCTAGGATCTAAAATCTTGGCATTGCTGCTCTGCTTCCCAGAGAAAAGACAAAATAATTTTTCCTCTCCCCTTCCCCATTGTCACCTATTTTGGATGGTGTTGTAAAACCCCTCTCTTTCACCTGCTTCAATTCCTTCTCAGGAATGAAACTGCACTTCAAGGTTTCTTGCTTTTCTGAACTGGCTTTTCTCTCTCTTCCTTTCATTTGTTAGCTGATAGTTAATTTTTCCTTTCAGTAGTATGTGCTTCAGGAATATTCTCGTACAAATATAAGGGACTGTATCTAACACTTCTCTGGCAGAACCAAAAGAATTTACAGTTTAAGCCTATTAAAATGCTTACATCATTTGTTTTTGTGTTTTGCACAGAACTACTGAAACAATAAAAATAATCTGGGAGCTCTAATTTGCTATTCATTATCTGACATTTGCATTTCTGTTTCTGTTATAACCCTGGCCAACCAGTCCTTAATCACATTCATGTTTGATTGCTATGTCTCACAGATCCAGTAGCTGTTACACAGATGTTAATGGCAGTTTTTCTGCAGCAGGCCTTAGCACAGGCAGAGGAAAATCTTCAGAAGTTTGTCTATTGATTCCTTCTGTTGGTAACAGCTTCCTGGGTTTTTCTTCAAAACTTCCAACCTCATTTTCCATTTCTTTATATGAGAACTAAATTATTAAACTTTGCAAACATTTTGAGTAGAGTTAATTATACTGATAGTGTTTTTTGGCATAATTTTTGCATAGATTAATCTGTTCTCACTTGCTTGGGCTAGCAAGGGGAGTGCTGTGAAGGCTGGGATAAGTGGATGCAGATTGTACTCACCTGGCTCAGCTTCCCTGTCCTGGAATGCCTCCTCTCTGCAGCCAATCTGAACAAGATCCCAGCCCCTGTGGGGAACTGAGGTGTGAGCACAGCTACTCTGAGCTGCTCTTGACACCAATGGCTGCATCCTCTGCAGTCCATGGAGAGCACACAAGACTGAACAAAAGTTTTTGATCTTGTTTGTTTCTAAATTTAAAATAGCAACAAGCAAGACATGGTTGGACTGTCAGAATTTTGGTTTAGGTCTTGTTCCTTGAAACTTCTAGTAAGACATCTTCATTTCAAGTGAAATGAACTAAAATATTGTCACACCCATAGCACTGACATTTTTGGGAGCTACCAATATGCATTTGAATAGGGTCTCCATATGCTGGAAGGAATTACATGATTCTCTCTAGGGCAGCCTGCAAATCTGTAGTGTGTAAGACACAGTAGCTAGACATAGACCCATAACTATGGTACATTACAGTGTGTTTTGAAGTTGCTAGCAGTATTTTGTAACTCTTTCAAGTTTTCTTAGAAAATGTACATTGTTAACTAAATGTCTTTTAAGTAAGTTTTGCTGGTGTCACTACTAAACAGCTGTACAGTCAGAAATTGGAGGGAAAACCTGGATGATGGTATCCCTTTGCTGAAATAGCAGATGTATTATGCATATCAGCTCCAGGAAGGGTAAACATGTGTCCAAGGTCACGGTTTCACCCTTGGCTGACTGAGGTCCTTAGAGGAATTTTGGTTTTGCCAGAGTGTATTTAGTCTCTGAGAGTTGCGCATAATTTCCCAGGTGCCTCTTGTTTTCTAAAGTCCAACTTGAGGCTCCATGTTCCAAGTTGTCTCTTTCATAATCAGCTCTGGCAGACTGTGCTGCAAAGTATTCTGTGTTTTAGTGGACCCTCCACAAAGGAAAAACCCAACTTGCATTCCTAAAAAGAGACCGTAATTGAGAGGCGTGCTGCAGCAAGTACACATGTGCATTATAAAGTATTGACAGATATCTACTGATTTCTGTTTCGATGCAGGGATAAATGCATCTCCAAAAAGTCAAAAAAAGGAAAAACAGTCAAATTTTTAGAAGAGAATCAGCTGTTGCACAATTTTAGCTTGTCCTGATCATGGGCGAGAAGAATCTCAGTATAGTTTCAGAAACTGTCTTGAAGCATTGCAATGTGTTTTTTTGGTTTTTTTTTTTTTTTTCTCCTTTGTCACTTCCTATCTTTCTGAATAAGCTGCTTCCTGCTACCCCAGAACAGCCAGTGCCACCCCTTAATTTACAGTTAGGAATGCAGACACGAGGGAAGGCGAGGGGATGAAATATGGTGTCAAGTTTGTATCTGCTCACATTTCACACACTGAGGAGACAAGCCCCTTTGGCCAGTTGCCATGGGGAATTTTTTTGCAGAAGTAAATAAGTCAGAACAGAAACAACTCAGATTCATACTACCCCAGCTGCAGAATGTCATTAAGTCTCAAAGGGTGCTATGTGCATTGTGTGAAAAGAATTTTGTAATCTGGCTGTAACTGTAGTTGCAAAACTATGTTTGAGTTTAAACCTTTATTTTGAACTTTTAATTATTGGCTTGTTTCTTGCATTCTGATTAAAGCATGCATTGTCTTATAAATAGTTTCTATTTTTAAACCAGAAGAAGGTTTAGATTAAATGTTTCAATAGCATATGAGTGGTTGATTTTGTTTTCTTGTTTCTTCCCATGCCAACTTTGATCTAACCTTCATTTCCTAATTAATTTTTTAAGGGTACTTGAAAAGGGAATTAAATCTACCAGGGCACAAAAAATATCATGTAGATGCCTTTTCATTTTAAAGTGTCATTCATTATCCAACTTTCTGATCCCAGTAATCTTCAGAAATGTGGGCATAGGAGGGGCTGTTTTCTTTCTCCCCCCTCCCATTTATTTTCCTTTTTTTGTTTGTTTGGTTTCTTGGTTTTTTGTCGGCTTTTTGGTTGTTTTGATGGGGTTTTTGGTTGGGTTTTTTTTTTTTTTTAGTTGTTTTTTTCCCCTTAAAACATCTAAGAGTTCCACTACTAGGTTTTTTTTTTTTTGTCAGTTCTTTTTCAGTGTGAGTTACATGAGTATGGCATCCATGAAATTGGTATCCTGGTATACATGGGAGGAGTCTCAAGCTGTGGCTTCATAGTTCCAGAGAACAAAATAGGTTCTGTTGTGTTGTGTTGAGATGTCTTGTGGTGCTAGTACTTCTCTGATTCGGTGAAGGAATGGGGAACATGTATGCCTTTAGCACAGATTTTTGAAAAAGAACCCATTATCTGGATGAAACAAATATCACTAGAAAAAGGCATTTTTAAAGTTTCCATTTAATCAATTTCTGTGTCTCTGGAATAATACACAATGACACAACTTCCATTACAGCTTTTCTTTAAGTGCTTTGGCTATTGTAGGTGCCATGAATGGTCTGAGAAAGGTTGATGCCTGCAGAGCTGCAGTGGTTAAACCATGGGTTCATACAGAGCTTTAGTGCATCGAGCAGCCCCCACAAGGCTGTTTTAACCAGGGTGGTCTTTGAATCAACTGGTCACTAAGACTGTTGTCATGACTGCAGGTGACAGTAGGGCAGGGGATGTGTCTGCTGACCAAAGCCCTGGGACCTGGGCCCACACAGCTCCCTCAAACCTTCTTCTTGCAGAGCGTTATTGCTGGCAAGTCTGACTTGAATTCATCATGTCAGAGGAACAAGGCTTGGCTTCATCACATGCTCCCAGTCTCATGTCCCCCATCTATAATGACATCTCGTTAACAAAAATTTCAACCTAAGTTTTAAACTGCTTTGTACCTTGTGGTCAGTGAATAAGACCAGTGGCCAGAGCCTGCCAGCTCCTAAGCATCCCATGTGATGCTCACTGGCTCCGTCAAACTTCCCTGCAACCCAGGGAAAGGGAGGTTAGAAATAAAAATACCACCTGGGTGGGAGGGAGAGCACACGTGTGTGTTTGTGTCATCACCCATTAGCTCCCTGAGCTGCAGTTTGGTGGAACGTGTACTGAGCACTACGCCAGGAGACAGTACATCCTGCTCCCAGCTCTTTCCCCCGACTATTTTTGTGCTCTCCACAACTGTTATTAAGCAAGACCACAGAGTATTTTTACAGCATAAGCAGAAGAGGTCTAAGCTGCATTTTAGGGCTGTGAACCATCAGTAACCCACACTGAAATATAGGGATATGTAATATCTTTATGCAATACAAAGGACATGTCCTGGAATAAAAAGGAATTTGGATGTTGATAATATTTTGCAATGTTTGATCAAACAGATTAGTTTGTCTTTGGACCCACCTCTCCTCCTTCTTTCATTTAAAAAGCTGCCTATAAAGTTTTTCAAGGGCTTATTATCCACATTTCTGATAATAGAGATTTTTATTTCACTTCTGTTTTGGTGCAGCAAGAGTTACATGGGACATCCTCAATTGGGCACAAAGCAGTAATACAACAGATTGTTCTACCTAGGCTAATAGAGCCAAGCAAATGGAAATCTTCTGACCTAAGCATGGTGTGTCTGAGACTGAGCTTGGATGTCTGGGCTTGGATCTCTGCTCTCCTGAGAGTCTCTGCAATGTCCCCCTTATTATAGCTGAGAAGCCAAAATATTTCTTTTGGATTTAATTGCTCTTACTATAATATTGGACAGTTGTAAAATGGACAAATTTTAAGAATGCTTTTGCCCAAAATTTGAGCCAGTGTTACATTTACACCACTGTCTTCTTGGTTTGTTTTCTAAAGAATTTTTTTTTATGCTTAAAATGCATGGCCCTATATATTGCATATTTCAGAAGCATCTGTTGAACTTTAAAGTTTGAAATTTCTATCCTGAGTTATTTCCTATGCACAACTAATCGTTATAGCTGAGTTAGAGACTTTTTCATTTTTGTATTCCATTTAAACACCATTTTGAAGTTTTGATGCCCATTTTAAATGCTTCGGATGACATTAAGTAACTGCATTTACTAGACTCAAACATTTGAAGAATTACATTTCAACAGGGAGATTAGGACAAGGTGGTACAGGTGGGTCACTGCACTTTGTAAATTATGAAGGAGGCAGCTGAAAACAAGGGGAGTTACACAGAGTGCCTGCTCAGTACTGTGCTCCTAAAGATGGACGGGGACCATGAACCAGGTCTGCTCTGGAGTATTTCTGTGCCTGCTTGTCATGCTGTGGCAGTGCCTCTATGGAAATTCCTTGGGCTGTTTAGATCTGGAATACCTATAGAAGACAGATTGATGCCTTCTTTTGAGGATGTAACTGTCAAATTTATCTATTTTTTTTTTTTCTAAACCTAAGGTGAATTCAGAGTAAGTAATGGGAAAATTTGGCCTTTCATTCCTCAACTTTTTCTAGTCTCAGGCCCTTTTGAGTTGTGCTCTTATTTTGTACTGGACATTACTGTCATTAAAACCCAAGTTTTGGAAGAAGAGGGGTGGAGGGAAAGAAGGAACTAAATTATCTCTGAGCTATTTGAATACACTTCTAAAACATGGAGTAAGCACTAAGAGAAAGGAAGTTAATGACCTATTTTTGTGAGATAAGGCAGACAGTAGATTTTGAGGAGTGGAGCTGAAATGCCCCATAGCAGACAAAGTTACTCCTGAAGAGCCCTGCTTCCTCTTTCGATATTAACTTTTCCCATTTTAAGAGATTTTTGGTGGGATTTCAATGTGGCAGCTGCTGCAGAGTTAACAAAACCGAGTTAAAATTTCTCCCTGTGTTTATGGTGGATGAAAGCTCAGCGTGCCAGGGCTGTGGGGGCAGAGGTGGCTGGATGAGAGCCCTTGAGAAGAGCCACCGGGGGTGTTGGAGACCACCACTGTGCCCGCAGCACCGCTGCCCCACGGGGCTGGGCCGGGCCCGGCTGTTCCACTTGCGTTATTCTAAGTGAGTCAGATTGCTGTGGTGTTACTTGGCTCATCTGCTTCAGCTGCTGGCTTGAGTATTTATACACAGATGAGTATGTGTGTGTGAGTGGAGCAAGCTAGCGAGCAACTGCAGAGTGGGTCAGCTGGCAGATGCAGGGTGAGGCAGGGGCTGGGCTGAGCATCACCTGAGTGTGGGAGCAGGGTGAGCAGCAGGATGTCTGTTCTCCTTCCTAGGATTGCACAAGTGCATGGGGATGAAGACATTTTACCCAAAACTTTCAGGTTCCTCTTTCACCCTTTCTGTAAGACGCAGGATTCCGAAATCCTGCTTCTTGTCATGCCTTTGTTTTCTTCTCTAAGGAAGAAATATTCTTGGAGGTGTATGAATGAAGGTCTTGACCCATGTCCCACTCCTTCTCTGTGAAGTGGTGTAGCTGGGGGCAAGGACCTTCTTCCTCAGGAGGCAGACAAGTTCTGCTCTATGCCCTCTCCACCTTTAACACAGGAATAGGAATAGCAAGTCCCGGTCTCTTCTTTCCTTTCCAGCCACACCCTTTTCCCTTTCTTGCAGGAGCGGCAAGCCTCAGCCCCTTTGCAGAAATCTGCAGCCTTGCCAGACTTCCCTTTCTCTCTTCATCACCTGCCCAGTGTCGCTGCCAAACTTCTGTCATCCTTGCAGAGCGAACATGTTATTTTTTTTCTCTGAAGCAACAGATTTGGATTTTGCCTGCACACCCATAATGGTTGCTCTGGCTCTGCTCCTGTCCTGGGTGCACTTAAGAATTTCTACAGGCTCTCCATGTAGTGCCAGCTCCATGGGTGGCCTGGAGAAGATTGGTCAGTGTGGGAGTGAGAGGGGCTGCTTGTGCATTGCTAGGAAAGGTCCTGGATGTGGTAGGTAAGCCCCAGTGGAGAGTCTACCACCAGATTCTCAGCACAATCTCATGCTTAGAGCAGTGCAATGCAGAGTCAAGAGTGTGGGGATGGGATTTAACACTGACTTTTTCTGCCCTTGACTGTCCTTTGCTCCTTGCAGTCTTCACTGCCAATTTTGAGACCTTGAGATTTTTTTCTCGGTTGAGAAAAGTCAGGGCTAATTTAGGTATATCTTTTACTTTTGTGTTAGAACTACTCAGGATGTGTTTAGCTGAATGACGCTTTTTTTTTTTACTATTTTTTTTTGCCTCCACCAGGCTTTCTCTTTCACAGATGTAAAACCTTTCATTGTCCCTTTCAAGAAATGCCACAGTGTTATTCGGAGTTGTTATATTAATGTTGTAAGGATTTTTGATGCAATGCCTCAATATGGATTTGACAACATCCAACAACTTGTGATAACAGTTGCACACAACCCAGAGTGGCTCATTATGTTGGCTGGGAAAAAAAGAGCGGTGATATCTTGCTTTTCCTGCGCCCCAGGAGTTAAAGATACTGGAAAGGGGCTATATGGATTTTGCATGACAATTTAATGTTTTAAACATTTCTCTGTTTGTCTGGAATATGAGCTACCAGTACTTTTGTTGTTGCTGTTGCTAAGTTACATACAAGTGTTTCTTTATGAAGTGACGTCCTTAAAAAAAAAAGCCTCCACTGTTTTGAAGGATTTTGCTGAATCTCGTTTTGTCTTTTTCAAAAAAATTATTTAATCCTCTTTCCTACCTGCACTTCCTCCCCAGGACAAAGGGAGATCATAGAAAATTATTCTGTGACAATAAGTCTAGAAATAGCAAATGGTGATAATGAAAAAACACAAATGTTTGGTTTTGGTTAGGACTGATTAGGATTGCTCTGATGTGTTGTAATTTTTGTGCACCCATCTTTACAGAGATGCATGATCCAGCAGGGTGCATTTTTCATTGTGCATGCTAATCTCTTCAGTGCATGCCAGACCTCTGAAAAGTACCACAGTTTTTACTATATAACAACATGTGAGTTCTAAGTAGATCAACTTTTAGGGAATATTTTAGTTTGTTTTGTCTGTGGAGAAGTCACTGCAGCTGTAAGGGCTGCCTATTTTAATATGGGGGGTGTTGGTTAGGGTGGCTAAAATATCTGACTTCTGAAAATATTTCTTAAGGTAGTGAGCCAAGTTTTGTCCTGGCTAAACCCACATAACTTCAGAGCATTACTGCTGCAGGAGCAGAAAGCCTGCAAGCAGCAGGTCCCTGTCAGGGGGGACAGCAGAGCCAGACAGAGGAAACAGAGCTCAAAGCAACTTCCCCTCCAGGCACCCACTCTCCCAGCAGGGCTCTGAGCTTTTTCCACCTTGTCTTCCAAAAGGTCTGCTGGTAAATAGGGCAATATTCCTGAGTATGTGCCTGCTAAAAATATTGTGAAAAGTGTGAGAGATGGCCAGGTGATCTGGGCAGTGTCACTGACTCACTTTGGAGAATAAGCCTTGGGGGGGGAACAAAAGCAGGGTACTGGCTCTCTAAAAAAGACTGAATTTGTTTTTCCATAGCCCTTTGAAATCCTTCTAGGCAGAGGCTTTTAATTGCGATATGCTCTGGAGGAAACTTAAAGCAACTTATGGTTAGGTTACATTATAAGTTCAAACAGGATATGTATCAAATACCTGGAAGGAAAGTATGACTATTTTGGATTGCAGGGCAGCCCAGATTTTGCATAGAAATGCCATTTCAAAGCTCCAAGGCAGACACAACAGTTTTCCTGAAATAATACCAGCAGTAATCCCTTCAAATATCCCCAAGTGTATTGGCTCACGCATGTTTTAAAATTCTTTCTCAGTTTTATTATAAAAACTTGCATATTTCTCTCCCCTTCACCATATGAAAATCTTCTAAGAATTTTTTATGAGCTTTTGTAGACTTCAGAATAAGCCCTCCTTCCCCTCCCCTTCCTTACTTTCTAATCCAATTTAGTCAGATAGTTACTTCAAATCCCTTGGAGGCCTGTAGTTTGTTCATTCTCCCACAGTGCTGAGATTTCCCTCCAGCCCAGCTGGCAGGAGTTTTTAGAAATAACAATATCTCAGGGGGAAGGAGCTGAAGATTGAATGGGGTCTTTTGTCCAGGTCTCTATGAAGCCAGATTAATTATGCATTGCAGAACACAGTTTAAAGCTCTGAATTAGGTCCTCATTGCAATGAAAGGAGAGCACAGGCTTGAAAACTGAAAGAATTCCCATTTCTATCAGAGGGACAGACATATAATGACTGAAAGCAGGAAGAATTTTTTAAAATTGCAATTAAACAGTATTTTGTATTTACCACTCAGTAGCAGTTGTTTTAAGCATTTACAAAAGTGATTCTTTGACATTTTTTCACATGATCACTCCATAGGTGGCTGGACTTTGAGGATTTTCAAGTCTTTTCTGTGTTACTAGGCTACTCTTGAAAGTACTTGTGCTTTGATGAATGAGAGGGTTTTTTTTTTTTTTGGCCAGCACTTACCTGAATAGAGGTCTTTAAAACCTCAGCAGTACAATTAGCAGTTGGTCAGATGATACTGATGGTACGGGAAAAAAGCAAATGGTTTTCTCCTTTACTTCTTGGCATTTTCTAAAGTGTGATGTGCAATAACAACATTTTTCTTGGTTTTTTTAATGCACTTTAATTCCATTTTGAGGAAAATAAAACTCTTTCGTGGATAATAAGTCCATAATACCATACAGCTGCCAAATAAAAAGTTGTCCACAGGCATTTGTATTCATAAGGGCTCTTTCTGTCAGTATGGGAGATTGTGTTTTGTGTGGGTTATTGTGATAGGGGACTGGGGCCAAAGTGGGATAAGGAAACGGTTAGCTATGAAACCTCTTACTCTAGAAAATCTTAGTACTTTTAGATATGAACAAAATGGGATGGATGGATGGAGTGTGAGCAAAAATAAACTGATTTTTTTCCTTTTTATTGTCTCCTTGAAATCCTGTGTATGGAATAACATGCTGCAAAATAACTCTACCATAATGAACTTTGCAGTGCAAGACTTTTATTTAAAGATTACAAGCTGTAAACATCCAAAAAGATAGCTAAACACATACTTAAAAGATAGCAGTGTTTTGGGGCTGAGTAAGTAATTTACTGAATCACACTAGAAAATCTATAAGAAGAGGCTTAGTGTGGAAGTAATTTGATACACATATTATGCAGGAGGAACATTTTTACAGAGCAAGCACACATTAATGAAAATTAATTATGTGCTTGGTCGGTATTTGAGGCACATGGTTCATCCTAGACTGTCTCCGTGCTGCTTCTCTAGATGAGCAAGGAGTTAATGGAGAGCTGTGTTGACCCAAAGCTGTTGCTGCTGGCAGGGAATGGAGGAATGGGCACCTTTGGCAATGGCCTCCTATAGCTTGCCTTGGAGAGGGGAGAGTGCATGTGGCTGTGTAAGAACAGTTCCCAGCTGGTGTGCAGTTATGGAGAGCTGCCTGCAATTGGCCTAATCCAGGGTCACCTCAAGTTGCTCTACTTTATGGTGTCGGAATGGGGCTGGTTGAGACAAAGAATGAGTGAGAAGTGAGCTGTAATGTCTGGAAAAGGCACATCCAAGGAGTTTATCTCATAACTCTGCTTCTCTTTGCTTCTGCTTTGGGTCTGCTTTGCTCTTTTGCAACAAGAGCTGAAGAGCCTTGTTTTCCTCTTCTCTTTGCTTGTCCTGGAATGAACCAGCTGAAGTAATTAGTACTTCCCAAGTTTCTTTCCAAAATTCAAATTGAAATAAGGTTTCTGTGATTTGAAAGAAATGTGAGTGTTTCCTATTATAATTTAATTTGCAAGCATCTATACCAAGGAAGGATGACAATAGCTCCCATGGACTTGAAGTGCTTGGTGAAAAAATGCTCCAGAGAAGGTAGTGGCAAGGCTGGAAATACCCAGGTCCCAGGTCTGCAGAAGTGTTCTAGCTCTTAATATGTTCTATTTGAACCTTCTCATCACAGGTTTTGGATCACACACCAACTCTGTCTAGGTGGTCTCTAGAAAATAGGAACAGAAGTTAGGTTTGCCTGGTAACTTGCAGAGTAACAGTAGGGCTCACCACACTAATTACGATGCTGTGTGCAAGAAGTCTTTTCCATGTCACTGATCTTGCAACAAAACCGAAAGTTCTTTCAAGGATAAGAATACATGGACAGCTAGAGCTGTCCGAAGCCTTTCCCAACAAAACATCTTCTGTTACAAAGCTGAACAGAATGAAACAAAATGTATGAGAAAGGGTCAGCTTTGATCTGCTAAGAGGTGAAAAAGGAAATGGGCCACTTTTTAAGGAAACCCTTCTAATGGTCTGCAACACAGCCTGCCTTGTGCTACAGTCAGCTCCAGAGCTGCTGTAGTAAAGAACCTGGGAGCCTCACTTGGATCCAGGGGGTCTCAGGGCTTCCAGGTATCTGCTGGTGAATCTGCAGGCTTGGTCTTAACCTCCTGGAGCCACAGGATGGTTGGTCTCCCAGCTGCTGGGCTGAGAGCAAAGGAAAGGATTTCTCAGTCTTCCAGAAGAGTGTGTTGTTTGGTGAATCTCAGTTTGAAAGTCTGTGCATGAGAGAAGCATTTTCACTAAAATAAAAGAAAAATAAATATATTAATTCTTCTGCCTTGAACTTAGCATTAATAAAAACTTAAAAGATTATGAACTTAATGCCAGGGCTAGGAGTAGAGTGTCAGATTTTCACCTTTGGATGCTCATTATCTAAACATGCTGAACAATCCTGTCAAAAACACTCAAGTGATTATATTAAATTTATTTAATTCCTTTCCCCTTCAGACTTCAGCTCTTACACATTTGGAGAGATTTTGAGTTTTTCCAGCAGAAGATGAGACCTGTTTTAGGGTTCATAAAAATATTACTTAAAAAAATTAACAGTTTCTTTTGAAAACCCTGTTTATCTAGTTTGAATTTCTATTCAGATGTTTTTCTGCTGTTCTTCTTGTTGTCCAAAGAAAAGAAAAACTAAGTAGAAAAGCCCTTTTAATGTCTGAAAGTGACTAATGTAAATCCTTAATATCAGTAGTGTTAAAGACAAGAATTCTGTACATTAAAATTATACAAACTCAAAAGCAGAAGACCAGCATTGTCACAATGACTGATAGATGGTTGTCTTTGTTAGTGGGAGATAAGGAAAGTTTATAACAGTAATTGGGGTTTTTTTCCTCTTTTTTAAGTGGAACTTGAAATTATTTCCCTGAGCCCTTCCAGGACATTTTCAGGTGATCTAAAAATGCCAATTTTTGTCTTGTTTTACTGTAAAACCTGGGATCTTCAACACTTGAAAAGCTGGCATATCCCTATTTGTGGAAGTAGAGGCTCAGCTGCAGTTCAGCAGTTTTGGCCCAAATAATTCTTGTGTTTTAGCTGGAGTATTTCCTTTCATGTCAAGAACCATGCTGCCGCCACTCAAACCTTTCAGGTTCTTTTGGGTTTTTTTTTTTTTTGTTTTTTTGAGCTGAGAGACTTTTAAGCATTTTGCTCTTACTGGACTAATTTAGTTTCTGAGTTCTGCATAAGTGCAGCTGTAAAGAAATCAAATATTACAGCTGGAAATTGTGAGATCAGCCTTGTCACTGCTCCGGCCTCCCATTTACCGTGAAAACAAACACAGTTCTCTTCTCATGTCTGCCAGCAGGAAGGGGGTGGGGAGGCAGGCAGAAAGGCAGAGGAAAGTTTTTTCTTCAAAAAGGAAGAAGGTCAGCTATTTTGGGAAACCAAAAGCTCTCAACAATTAGGAGAATTCTTTTCTCTGCTCAGTGATTAGAGAAGTCTGCAGACAAGCAGCAATTGCTGCAAACAGTAGTCTTGAAGATGAACGAGAGGTAAATGCCTTTGCCTTTGCATGAAACATGTCTTTGCAGAGGATGAAGTGAATAATGTCACATATTTTGCTGTGCCAACAGTTAAATTCTGACACAGAATCTATAAATCTCTGTGCTGGGTAAGTCAGTTCCTCAGGTAAAGTCAGTCAGCTGATGTGCTGAAGGCAGACTGTGTGACTGATTTCTACCCCCTGCTTTTGACATCTCTGTGGGACTGTGTTTCTTAAGGCTTTATCCACCTAAAATAGGAAAAGAAACAGACTTTGGAGAAATTCTTACCCACAAGACACAAATAAAAGGAAAAATTTTAATTCAGAACTTGAAAAAAATAAATTCTAACACGGGGAAGTGCTGTTATTGCCTGATGAAACTGCAGAATAACTTTTTAGTGAGATTTTGCTGAGGAGCCCTTGAGTTAGCCCCGCTTCTTACCATGAGTTCAGTGTCTCTGCACTCTTCTGACAAGCAGACACTCAAAGGAGTCCACACAGAAAATTGCAGACATGTTCCTCAATATTCTCTTGAATGTGTTTGTGAGTGTCCTCAATTTATTTGGTTTTCATGTCATTCCAATCAATAGTGTGAAAACTAGTACAGGGTAGAATTTGAAAAGCATATTTTTGGAAATTACTTATTAAGTCATCTGGTCTTCTGTTCTGCTAGTTTTCGTGCAATGAAAATTCCTTCATACTTTTAAGACATTTTACCAAAGCCTGATACTTTTTGTTCAATAGTTTTTTTTCCTATAGATGGATCACTTTTCTCTGCCTAGAGTTGTAATTTGCTCCCTTCATTCTTGGTGTTTACATTGCAAATACTACCCCAGGCTGCTGTCCACAGTCCTTTCTCTGAGACCTCCTAGATGCTCTATAAATATGTTTATGCAGAAAATTAAATAGTAATCTATTACAAAGCAATCCTTGGCTCAGAAACTGCACTACTTTTCATCATATGATTCTGGTAAACTGATGCTCAGCTGTCTGTAGTATCCCATGTAGGATCATATGGGACTGTATTAACTGTTGAAGTGTCCAGTGTGCACTATCTCCAGATGCATATGTGCATTCAACACAGAGTTGTATTGATCTTTGCAGCTGTGTTGCAAGCTGTAGTTTATTGCCTGTCTGCAATCCCTCCTAGGTGTCCTTTGTTCTTCATTCCTTGAATTTTTCATCTTACTGTGGACATACATGAGGACATACTTCCAGATGGAGACAACCTTTGTGCAGTCTTCCAGTGGCTGTGCCTCTTTTTTGTTCAGCAGTATCTGTGGAAAGAATGTTTCCACTTCTTCACATCCTTTAGGAAGAACTATAACACAGAATTAATTTGGCTTTCCTTCTCTCCATACTTTCAGTGAGGGTTTAGCAGAATATCTACTAAAGAGATTCAGATCATGCTGCTCAAAGTACCTGTCCACTGGTTACCAGAACTGGGTGTCTCAATGTAGGCACATCCTGGAAGGCACAGAGTCCACACCAGTAGGGACTTCATAGTCTTTGACTTAACTGGAGCTCCTCCTGCAGCATTCATGATTTTCTCAGCCACTGGAGTAACTTTTTCCTTTCTCCATCTTGAAGATAAAATAATTCCTACTCAGAATGTACTCTAATGGATCTTTGTGCTGTCCTCTCTATTTCCCAGCCTTTTCACTGCTTTTACAGGCAGCTAATCCTGTATAAAGGAGCACAGTGAGGAAGGGCCAGAAAGAATCTCGAGAAAAAGATCCTTTTCTAGTGTTGGGTGTGCACAGTTTTCTCAGGCTGTATCTGTAGTAGCCTTTTCTTCCCCAATTGCTATTGCTATAACCATAATTTCTGTTTCAGACATTGTGTTAAGTGTAAGATTTCTTTTGCTACTGATTTTGTTATAACATATCTAACCTTTTCAGACCGTGTTGAGATAATATTTGCAGCAACATTGTGTTAAAAGTTGTTTTTATATTTTATTGTTTTCATTAAATGTTTAAACACATATTGCATTTAAAATTTTATTTTATTTTAGTTAAAAATTCACGTGTCTTCTGTAGAATTTTGTTGCCAATAGCATGGAATGTAGGGGGCAAAAGAAGTATTTAGGAGATCTGATATGTTCATCTTCTGAAATGGCCGTTTCATTTCTGTCAGGTCTCTTTGAGATCACATACCCTTATTGCAGAGAGTTAGAATACTTTGAATCCTATGGGGAGGGAAGGCGAAGGGGGAGATTTTGGCCAACAGTCAGAAAGTTGCCTCAAGTCTTTCACCTGACAATGCTTGTGCCTCTCCTGTGCTGATCACAAGATCATTAGATTATCTAGGAAAACAATTAGTGAGGCTGATATTAGCTACAAAATTTTCTGTCACATGTTGAGATTACTGTGCATTTGTCAATTCCTACATAAAGAGTTTGAATTGCCATTTCATTGGAATGCATAATTATTTTGCTTTAACATAATTCTCTTATTTTTGTGTGTCTTTGTGGATGGGACTGGTACTTTCTGTATCTAGGAGTACTGCTGGATAGAGTACTGCACTGGAGCTGTAGGATTACTACCAGAAGGCCTTGGAGAAGATCTAGCCAAAGGTTTAAAAAGAGCTATTACTATAACCCAAAACATTTATTCTTTCATTGCTCATCCTCTCTTTTCAGATGTCATCCTATGAATGCAGTATGACACATCAAAAAAACCCAGTGAAGCTGTCCAACAAATATTTGTTCACAGTAGGTGCATGATTCATGGGGTGGTGTTCTGCCAGCATACGGACATGTTTTTTTGTCCTGTTTATTATTAACTACTTGGAATCTTATAAACTTCTCTAATATTGCACTTATGCAGTGTTTCTTTTGGAAAATACAGATTTTCCTTTGTTTTAGATGCTATAAACAAGGCAATGTCATGAATTACTATGCCATTGGGACCGGTATAGTTTTTTATAGAAGTCACTGGCATCCATAAGTTTTTTCTCACTAATGGGTGGAGATTTAGTATGGGTTTTCTTCCCATGGCCTAGGCAGGTTCATGGTGTAAGTTTAAGATAGCCCAATCCTAAGTGGAGTTCCAAATAGTAAAGGCAAAATGCATTTCATCTACATTTAATGGTCTAAATTTGACTTTAGATGTCCATGAGTAATTTTCTTTTTTAGTTTTCTTTTTTCATTAATAGTGAAAACGTGTGTCCAGGTAGTGATTCATCTGAAATATGTAAACTACCTAAGTTAGGATGCAATAATTAATCTCTGGTAGCCCCTAATTTTTTTCTGATGAATAGGGTGCAGGAATCCTGGATGAGATTTAGGGGCCATACCCAGCTTTTACATAGGTAAGAGCAGATGGGATGAATCTGACAACAAAGACAGCTGAAGCATTCAAAAAAATATCAACTCTACTACATAAATACCTTCTACTACTCTGACATGAAGTGAGACTTAAAGAGGAATGAACTGACATGCTTTTCAGCACATATTTCTAAGGAATGTAGAAGGATTTAATTAAAGATATGGCTCTGAATGAAAAATGAGTCATCTTGATTCAACAGAAGTACAAGCACAACAATTCCTTATAACTCATTGACTAGTTGCACAAAATTAATGTGATTGACTGGAATATAGAACAACTTAGGGCCACAAGTCTGGTGATAGTTCTTGTATTGCTACTTTCAGAATGTGCATAAGTTTCAGTTTAGGAGACATTTTAGGGAAAATTTCTGTTTCAGGAAACAAGGCTGCAACTTTACCAGGGAATAGGAGGTTGCTGTGCTGTGCATCTGTCCTAATCAAAATCCTTGAAGCAAACCTCAACAGATGGTGCTGAAAAACTGAGTGGAGCAAACTGGTGAAAGTAGCAATTTTCACTACTTTCACGACAGTGCTTTCCACCAGTCACCCAGCTTTCTGAAATCCATTATCCTTTTTGGCTGCAGGGCAATATTTTCTGAAATTGAAGTTAGACCTTATGAATGTATTCTTATCATGTCTTGATGATTAGGTACTGAAATAAATTCTCTTCCTTCAGTAACAATTTTACAAGTGTACAGGTTCCCGTCTGTCTATGACTGCTGCTGAAGTCAATGTTATCAGTCAGAAAGCAGTTTCTTGAAAAGGACTTATTTCAGAACATTTTTTCACTCTGATTTATAAGATCATAGCTTGCTTTCTTACTCATGTGAGCATCTAAGTTGGTTAATTTCTGTTTTCTATAGGAGTACTTTAAAAGCATGAATGGTCTTTTTCTCTTCTCACTTCAGAGCAATGCTGACATGATTTCTGTTTGGTAGTAGTGCCAATGCCACTAGGCCCAGGAACATCATCACTGGTCTTGCTCAAATTCAGGCAAATTCAAGCACACCAGGCAAGATTTCAAGTATTAGCTAACATTGTATTATAATTCTTGCAACTAATCAACAATTTGTTCAAAATTTATTCCAGAACTTGTATTTGGGACTTCAAAAATTTGTTGGTCATATGAAATAACTGTGTTTGTATTTTCTTTTGCTTTACAAAAACAACAAAATCTTTAGTAAATTGCTGTTTTATGTAGATTAATTTGCATTATTTTGCAAAGCATGTGCAACATAATGAGTCATTAATATTTCAAAGTTTAATACACTTGAGGGAGAAAAGAAACTAAATTACATAAGACCTTGGAGCAATAAATATTTTGTTTTGCTTATGGTATGATGTTCAATGACTGTAAGTTACAAACCAGGATTCCTGTTCTTTGCTTATGCAGTTGCTACTTTTACATGTTTCATTCACAATGCTTTTTCATGAAGCAGCAAGCTGACACTTGTGACATTTTCAGTTTTCTCAGGGCTCTAGATTGGAATGACATAACCTATAAGCAGTATTTGAATCTGTGAGCTATGTTTGATTTCTGTAGACGTAGGTCCAAAATGAGTATAGCTCCACATTTTGATGTGAAAGAATGCAAAGCATTTTTTAGAGAGGTTGGTACCATTAGCCCTATTTTAGAGATATAAAAACTGAAGCAGGTCTTGTATAGCCTTGTGACCTGCAGTCAGTTAAACAGTATTGCCTGGTTTTCACTGGGAACTCATGGAAACAGAACTCATGAGGTTTTTGAAGTGGTTGTGGGACCTGAGGTCTGAGTCATCATGGGCAGTTCTTGTGTTTTGTTTAATTTCTAAGGTATTATTTCTAAAGTATTCTTATAACTGCATCTTAAACCTGTAGCACTTGGCTGCTATTGCTGATTCTCTCATTGACTTGGGAAGATGGTCAATGTTTCTGTGCCTCAAAGTGGTATAAATTAATTGATGTTAGCTTCACTGCAAGAAATAACTACTGTTTGGAGCTACTAAAGTGAAAAGAACCTTCATTATAATTTATCCATCCATGTTTAATATTAGTAACATTAACTGTTCTTTCTGCTGAAACAAAGGGTAATCTTCCTCCACACATACAGCTTAAGACTTGTTAAACCACAAATTAATGGAGCAGAAGTACTTGTGATCTTTGGCTAACAGAATGGAAGACTGATTTTTTAAAAACAAACTCTGCCTGATAGCTTTTATTCCCTTCTTTCTAGGATTCATCATTTCAGTTTGAGGAAACCGAAACTGACAAATAAACAAAGTCCCTGAAATTTAAGGTAAAATAAAGAAAAAATTCTTTGTAAATGTCAAATAATTATTTGAAAATTACTGTGTCTGATATAATATTATAACTTTCTGTTGCTATTTTAGAAATAACTTTTATATTCTTCAGTTTTCATCTCCTTTATTTCAAGATGTGATGATTTGCATTGAGATTTAAATATGGATATTTTATTAGTTAAACTAATTGTACTCTGAAAGTTCCTATCAGTATACTTTTCCAGTACCTTACAAATCTTTTAAATACATTTTGTCCAGATATCCTGACTCTAAGTATCTGTGTTGAAGTCTGCTTCAAAGACATGGGAATTTTTTCACTGACTGTCATGGATAAAACCTCCCAAAGACACTTTGGCCTAAATTTTGTATTTACTTAGACACAATGATAGGAATATTTTTTCATTCTTTCTTAAAGAATGAGCTGTTTGTTAAGTATATTTGTAAATACACTGGGAACAGAATCATAAGGAAACACAATTTAATAGTGTTTTGAATTCAAGCTTCCATTTTGATGAGATATTTTTTCATATCTCTAAAATGTACAGATATTTTACACTAATTTTTCCTCTATTGCAATTTTATTTAAATTTGTTTCTTCTCTTTAAATTTAACCAGGGAAGTAGATTTTTGTTATTTACCTGATGAAATATATTGACTAATATTTATACATTCAGATACTGGCATAAAACTTCCAATGAATCCAGATTGAACGAGCTGTTCTGCATTATTTCCTCTTTATGCACTCTAATTTAGATCCCTTAATACTTACATGCTCTTATCCATCTCCCTGATTGATTTTAATGATATAAAAGTGGCAGAGTGGTTGCAAATTAAATTCCTCACTCAGGAAGTCACCCAATAATAATTTCAGTAAAAAATTGCAGAATTTTCCTGAAAAGTGCTCTAAATGATTCCATCAGAAGTAAACACATTTCTGGGAGAAAGATTGCTCTGAAATTTAGGTATTTACTCTCAAAATGAAATCAGAAAAGTTATTCTATCAATATTGCATTATGATGAATATATTTTGGTTGTAAACCCAGTGTTTCTTTTGCATTTGCTAAAGAAATGAGGTATTTCCAAACAATAAGCAGGGAAAACCAGCTCGTTTCAGAGGTATGGGAGGGGCAAAAATGCTTCCTCCTCTGTTTTTCTTCTCTTCTAGCACAAGCCAGAGAAGGGGCACAGGGAAGGAGTCCCCTTAAGAAAAAAGCAGGGATCGTTGTGAGGAAGGGAGAAGAGATTGAGGGAAAGAAAAAAGTGCTGCCATTGGAGAGGGCCAAGACAGCTGAATCAGGGCGATACTGACTTTTCATTATCAGAAACATTTGCTCCAGCAAGAAGAGCATGGGAGTTCATGAAATGTTTTTGAACTTGGATTCCTGATAGGAGCTTATTACATAACTTGTACTTTGTGAGTGCTGGCAACTGGCAACCTACAGAAAGACAGAGCCAGAAGCAATGTGCTCAGCTGCTTGCTTTTTTTTAAAAAAAAATCACCTATAACGGGGCCAAACATTAAGCAGACAAGCCTATCTTTACCCTTCCCCCTGCCCCCTTCATCAACAGAAGCCTGGTTTTCATCACAGATTAATAAACGAAACCTTCTATCATTTTTCTCTGTTTCCCACAGCCTTTTGGTAGGAGTTAACAAAGCTCCGAGTCAACATTGCCATAGTGCTTGAAATGTCTTTGCATGTTTGTTCACTTGAAAGAGTTGTGGCGATGGGATTAGAGAAAGGCTTTTAATCCGTCAGTGTGTACAACCTCAAAAACTTTGGGATGGTTTTGATCACATTTGGTTTGACAAAAATCTGTTGGGGAACTGTCTTGCTTATTGTCTTTTATAACAACAATATTTTTTTTTAAAAGAGCCTGTGTTATATGTTCGACTGTCTCCTGAAGTGATTATTTGTATCATATGCTGTTAAGGAAATATGTCTAAATGCTGAGGAATTCCAATTAAGCAGGCTCAGCTGGAACAAAGAGCTGTAGGATTTCACAATACTGTTCTGAAATTATTGGCAGGCCCACAAGCTGGGGAAATTCTTGAATTTTGGGGGTTTACCATGGTGGACATAGCCACTAAATCTTGCTTATTTTTTTTTCAAATCAATGGGTTTGTGGACTGTGTGATTTCACAACTGCTGTCAGTTGTTGTTCCTCTTTCTTACTTTCTCTTCCATCTGCCCTAAAAAAAGATGAAATTTTAGCCAGGCAAGCAGAAACTCTTCCACATTACTGAGAGAAGTGTTTATGGGACTAAACAGCATAGAATTTCCTTGGGTTCAGATGGATTATTTATGAGAAAAAACTTTGGTTATTTTCCTTGGAGGTAGAGGCAATTCTGTTGGGCCCTTGAGGGGAACTGCATTGTAGGTATTTACTGAACCTGTGAAAATTTAACAGTAACCTATTAAGTTCTACTGTAATATATCATTTTCTGTGTAGTACGCTCATCAAAATACAAGTTAAAACTTTTCTGTGTTGTGTAATTCCCTGTTTATATGCTAAACATTTCTCTGTTTTGCTTTCCAAGGACCATCATTCCCTGCCTGCCTAATCTACTGTTGCTAACAAAAATGACAGTAACAACCCAGGGAAGAACAGCCTTCTCTGGCCCTTTGTTTTCACACTACTGAGTGAACACATGCATTTTTTCCCATTTTTTGCCTTTCCTCTCATCTTTTCAGAGAAAGGAAACCATTTTTCTGTTGCACTAAGGAAAAGTGATTGAAAAGTGGAAGCCCATACCTTTTTCTTCAGCAAGCGGAGGTCTGTTTTCAGTCTGATGTTTGGTGAAAGGAAGCTTCAGAGCTGCAGGCCAGCTGCCAGGAATGTCTGATTTCCTTTCCACCCACTCCTATGATCCTCCCTTTTGGCAGTGATTACCAGTGACCACAGCTGTCATGCTAGGTCATGGTAAGCTGTCAAGCAAGGTAGTACATGAGATATACGAGGCCCAGTCCTTGATCTGAAGAACAAGATCTTAAATTAAATCTGGTATCAGCCAGCATGTGAACACTCCACAGCAAGAAGCACTGGGGCACTGGGCTGACGTCAACTTGTTCTGGTTCCTTCAGGAGATGGGCAACCTTTACACAGCTCGAGATGTCCTGAAGCATGAGGAGGGATTGTAATTTAGTCCAAGCAGATGATTGTCAGGAATGGGCAAGTCCTTCCAGCCAGCTGAAATGAGAAATAAACACTTTGCGTGGCTCTCACCCAATAAGTATGTAATAATAGAGGCCAAACTCCGTAATCAGTGATCAGAACAACGGCATTCAGGCGGTTGTGCTGCGTACAGTATTGTGTGGGTGACCAATTGTTGACATTATGGATGTGACTGAAAATCACCACAGAATTGCTGGCTTCAGAAAATGATGGATGCTTTTGTTAGGAACATAACTTCTATAAATAGGACTTGCACTCTGCGTAAGACAGTATTTTGTTCAGCTTCATGTGTTCAGTGCCAAGTGCATAAATGTCTTCTGAAGAGCTAATATTTTACTACATTTTATGCTGTTATGCTGGGTTCAGAATGCACTTTTTGCTGTAGCATCTGTTCTTCTTCTAGTAGCATATTGAATAACGTGACTAAAGTCCATTAGGTGTTTGCTCTGTATGCCTTCCTCCAGAGGGGGAGGCATTTGCGATGAAGTGTTTGTTTTTAAAACATAAAAGAAAAGTTTGCTTTCTGTTTCCCAGAGAAAAAAAGGTCAACACTAGAGGGACAGAAGGTCATAAATGCTGTGATTGTCTATTGTTTTTGTGGGAGTTTATTGCTGCTTTAGGCTGGCACAGCCAAGGAACTTGTCTTCAAAATAGCCTCAGGGTATGTGTAAGTAGGTGATGCTGATTTCTTTTGGTTCTCATTTAAAATGACAGGGTCCGATACCTGTGGTCTTCCTCCACCTGGAGGACGATCACCTTACCGAGTTCCATGTGAATTTCATTTGGTATGATTTACTTCAGAGCAGCAAATATAGTTTCAGTCCTTTTTCTCTTTGTTCTCACAAAACACCTATGGCCTTGGAACAAATCTTACATAAAATTGAATTTGACTTTATTAAGCTCTTACACAAGATTGGTAGAAAATTCCAGGAACCCTCTGGACAAGAGCCAGTTTCTTCACTGATTTCTCCTAGCCAAAAAAGGCAACTAATGACTACTTTCACAAGGCTGGGGAATCCACAGCTACAGCTAAGAGGGGTAAAAAAAATGTCATAAATAAACAAGTCCATCCACAAACCCTTCCTCAGGAAACCAGCATGGGAAGCACAGACATTTAGAATGACAATCCAGCATGTTTTGCCAAAGACTTTCCAAAACAGCTGTAGAAATGGCTGCAGTTTCCTTGAGCGGCCCTTTTAATAGCATTATAGCCTCAACTGTTTATGTTAATCTAACTGTTGTCTTGCTGTCAGCTGTATTTATTGCCATTGTATAAAGTAGTTAACTTTCATAAGTAACCCTTGAAGAGGGAGTGACAGGCTTCAACAAATGCTGCTGTCCATGAACCCAGTTACCTTCCACTCTCTGTTCATTCAGGTAGAGTCAGTTTTGAGGCTGGGACAGAAGCTGTTGTTTGGTCTCCCTGCAGGATACCACATTTGCTTCATTTGTTCAGAAAGCATTTCATAACTGTCCTATGTCTGGAGCACTCAGGAGTGAATATACTTCCTCTCTTTGAATAATGGTTGAACTCCCCATGGAAGAGGAGGTATTTAAATAACTGTGTTGCCATGTAGAGTATCTCATGATTTCAATCCTCAGAGTCCCTGAGCTATCTGAGCACATATTTATAATCAGCTTGGTGAATGCACTCTCTGGCTATTTATCAGCTGTGAGCCTGTGTTTCCATTTTACAAGTGCAACTCTATAACTTAAGAACATGGTATGTCCTGTTGTTAGCAGAATTTTTATTTTTTTTTTTTCTCCAAGAACAGAAAGTTCCCAGCATAGGACAAACCTCGTTTGTGTAATTAATACACATATACTTTTTTCTCTTTTCTTTGTATCCTTTTTTCTCTTTGTTTTGCTGAATTAGACTGTGGGACATAGTTGCTGAGATGCAAAAGGATTTCTGTGTCTGCCCCTCAATGCCATGTGTGAGGGTTTAGCTCTAAGTGCATTTGCAACTGGCAGGACCTGTGGCCTGTGGTTCAATACTATTGAACTCTTCTCCACTCAAAACTCCCAAACTTACTTTTGGAAGCAGTCTCTGGCCTATGCTAACTAATTTCTGAACTGTCTAGGAATTATATGCAACCTGGCACTCTCCCAGATGCTAGCTGACCCACATTATCTCTGTTAGGGCTGCTCCACCACTTTGATAGGGAAGAAATTTGACATTGCTTAATCTACAAGGCTATGTACAATTCTCAGCCATAAACAGGCTCATCAGTACTGGGTAAAGGGAAGATTCAAGCCCTTAAGTGAGACTTGGATGCCTAAATTTCAGTTCAGGGTGAAAATTTCCAAGGCTATCTGTAGTCATTGTGGCTTCTGAAAGGCCAGAGACACAATTTTGTAAGTAATTTCTTTATAAGTACTATTCAAAGTACTTAAATGCTCAGAAGTAATACCATTTTGGCAAGACTGAATGTCCTGGCATGGTGAAAGCACCATCAGAAGTCACAAAATGGGCTTCCCTGATTTGACATCTCCTGAAGGTTTGGGTTTGGTAGTTCTGTTCATGGTGACAGAGGTGGCTTGAGCACAGAAATGAGCAGCTGTGGCTGCTGCCATTTAGAAGTGTGGGGAGTGCTGGTGGTGCAACATTGAGCTGTGTGTCAGAGCTGCCACCCAAATGTTCAGAGCTATACCGTTCACCTCAGATAAGAACAACTGAGGATCACCTGGAAATACTCTGGGGTTTTCTGCTGAGTGAGGTGTATATGGATTTGGGATCCTAAGGGTGCTGTGGGTGTCAGGTTCTGACTGCTGTTTCCTTCAGAAGTCTTCTGTCCTCTATGCTAAAGCTTAAGGTGGATGGTGGTATTAACACTGGTTTCTTGGAACAAAGAAGTGAGCTTGACCTAAACATCCTCACACAAAGGGATGTGTGAAGGCCCTGGACACAGAAAGGGTTGATAAGTATTTCCTGTGATGAGCAGTGAGTTTAAAGAAGATCTGTGGCTTAGAGAAATGATGATTTCCTGACACACTCCTCCATTCAGCAGCTTGACTAGCTGAGGCAGCCCCTGGCTGCTGGGAATCCCAGTTCCATTGCACCTGTGATCACACAGGAGTTGCCATCTGGGCTGAAACTTGCTGTGGCAGACCAGCCTGACAGCAGAAGTGAGCATAACATGACCATGAGTCCCACTGAAATGCAAGCAGCATTGACCCAGGGAAATGGAAGGCAAGTAGTGCTTGGACCATGAGGCTGTATACTCCAGGGTATATCATGTTGCTGTAAATAAAAAATGGTGCTTTGAAGTGATTATGTTTGTCTGTCTTAGTTGAATTTGTGCTAGCAAACAAGGAAATTCCAGAAAAATGCTGCAGAAACCTTTGTGTTCTCCATCTATTGACCTTGCATGAGAATCAACCACCCCTTGCAGCAAGACTCTGCATTTTACTTACTTTGTCAGCCAGCCTTCCCCTTATAATTGAGCTATATTTGCATCTCATATTTATTACTGGGTAGCCATCAAAAAACTGCTTCAAGACAGGTTTTGGACTAAGACTGCTCTTTCGGTCAAAGCTTATATCCTGTTGTCACCAGTAACTCCACTGGACATCAGAGAATACTGAAGACGCATTTTTGAAGGCTATAAACTGACTTGTGTTAGATAATCGGAAATGAGAAACAATACTCAGTTTTGAAAGTTTAGATTTAGTTTTAAAACAAATCTTCCCAATTCCAGAAAAATATTTCATGTGGAAGGAGTCTTAATTAAAGACTTAGAACAACAGAAACTTATGTGAAATGTGGATTGACTCAGAATTTTTAAGGATATGCTAAAAGATTGAAGGAAAAGACCAACTGTTAAAAGTGCATAACATTCAACTTGTTTGCTATCCAAATAGGAATTTAACTGAAGTGAAATTGATATAAATTTCTGTTCAGACTTCAGCTGGCTCACATCCTATCCTACCTGGGATAGGATATGAACCAGATTAAAGAGAAAATCATTTAACAGTTGTAAAGAAAAAATTCTGCTAGGGTGAAAGACTGAATTGGAAATGACTGGATTCCTCATGAAAGAGTCATCAGACTTGAAGTTTTATTTTTTGTGTGTGCTCTCAAGAGGCCAGGCAGATCTAATCTGTGAGAAGCTGACTGCTGACTCAGGCTGCTGCGGGAAGGTGTCGAAGGACAGCCAGGGAAATCTCTGACCTTCACTTTGCCGCTGACTGTCACTGGGGATTTTCCTGCCTGGAAAAGTGGCAGTGGGTTGGGGTAGCTGGGGAGGAAACAGAGACCAGAAACATTGACCTCAATCTAAACAGAATACAGAAAAAGACAATAAACTCCAGGAGGAAAAACACAGGATTGATTTACCTAGGAGGAAGTGAAAATATTAAATTCTTTCAAGTAACTTCAGGAGGTGTAATAGAGGAAATCTATTGAAAACACACAGAGTAGACATCTGTCTCTAGCCAGGGATTCCTATGGCACACAGAAGTGATAGATATCTGCTATATAACTAACATTTTTCAACTGAATAAACCTGTGAATACTGTGGGATTATTGCAGAGAATGAGAAACCTTTGTGCAGTCACTCCTCTTTTTAAAAAACATGGGAAGGCCAGATTTTAACAGTGGGTGAGTTGCAAATAGTCACTTGCAGAATCACACACTGAACAGAAATGCTTTGTTTATTTTCCCATTACAGTATTATATTACATTGACTCTGGTTTCCATGCACCAGAAGCATATATCATATCTTTATCATATCCTTAGGTTCTTAGGCACAGAGATCAATTAACATATGTCAAGGGAAGTTCTTACACTCCAACTGCACTTGGCTGACTGACTGACCTACATGTATTGAGAGAACAGAGCACCAGAATTTAGGACTTGTGTCCTGTCTGATGATGAAGATGAAATAATGGAAAGTATTCTCTTTCTCTCCAGTCTGTTGAGTTTGATGTTTTTATAAATCTTAACCTAGACTAAATTTTCATACACTTTGAGCATGAAGAAAGTAGAATTTTCTTTTATAATTTTATAATTTTATATATAATAGAATTTTTCTTTTATAAGATGCACATTCATTGAGAAGGATGCTAGAAAACCCTGTTTAGATAATTCCTTCTATGACAGAGATTAAAAATTACAGTAATTTATTAAATTTATTAATTAATTTATTTAATTTATTTATTTTTTATTAATTTATTATTACAGTATTAAAATTATTTAACTTATTAACTTATTAAATTATTCTATAATTATAGTGAAAATTTACTTCTTTGTCTTAGTGCATATTGCCAGGTAATTGCAATCCTTTTTGTTTGTGTGCCTAGGACATTGTGATCAGGCTCAGTGCTTTGAAAGAAAATCCAGTAAAAAATCTATTTTACAATATTGAAAGCAGTCCTTATTTCAAGGAAAAAATGGATTTTGTCAGCTCAACAGTTATGATTAAATGGACCCAAGTACAAGACAAACTGAATAAAATGGTACGGTTGTAAACCACTGAATTTTTTCCCCAAAGTACCTTGAGAAAAACTTTCTTTGGAATCTACCCTAGCATATGAATAAAGGAAAAACATACCTATGACTTACCACAAGTGTGTCTCATCCCACCATACTTTAGCACATCTTTTCTTTATTCCCTATATTAACGTTATAAGTGACTGAGCACATGGAAGTACACCTTACTATATCAATATTTACTTGATGTTAACTGTGTTGAACAATGGCTTGGTAGAAGAATCACCGCTAGGTTTAATGCTCTGTTGGCTGGCCCAGACTGAAAACGGAGTTTAACATTTTTTTTATTGCTTGTTTGTTGTATATTGTCAAGGCTACATGATGTGTTTGGACAGCCTAGTTCTCATTCTCATCATTAAAGAATTCCTGAGTGCAGGAATACTTCTGGGAAAGCAACAGAATTAGATCAGTAGAGGAGATTTGATTTATATTAGCTATTGTCTCTCTGATATTGGGTGTCTCCAATCTTCTCAATTTAGGAAGATCAGGATATCAAATGCGTAGAGATTCTGTAACAAGTGCTTTAGATTTAGGTACACTGGCTTTATTTTCGCTAAGCAGTCTACTGCCTTTCTAATATCTTTAGAGTTGAATTAGTCCATTTACAGAGTCTAGTAAGTGGTTAAACCTAACTTTCTGGAAAGTGCAGGTCACAAGTGATAGTCTGACCAATTGAAAAGTCTTTGGAAGGTTCTCTTCTTTATAGAATATGAAATTATTTTTCACCTCTGAGTTATCTTGACTCTAAGTCTTCATTCAAATGAATGCCAGCTGGTAGGAATATTTCTGTAATTGCAGTGACATAATAAATAGGGGTGAGAAATTTCTAAAGCTGTTCCTGTTCCATTTCAGATGGGCACTCTGGCAGCATTTCCTCTCTAAGGGAGCCTTCATCAGCTAATGGCAGACTCAGCTGTAGTAGTGTGGCAGACCTGTGGTTATATATTGAGTGCAGAGAACCTTTGGAAAAGTCATGCTCCAGCAGGCCATGCTCCCTACAGTAGGACCTGAGAGGACATGGGGAGAATGGTGGTGTGTCTGCCTTAAGAAACACACAAATCAATAAACAAAAGGAAACTTTGTATGCTTTGTATGCTAAGTTGGTATCTACTTCCAGTAAAAAATGAGAAAGTAGGGGTACATGTCAAGCCTCATGGCAGACTTTTGTATTTGCCTTTCATGCTGTGCAGGTAGAAATATATAACCTTAATATGTAATTTTACAACCTACTCTGTATTTCAAATGGTGAATGAAGGATTGTGTTACAGGCAAATTCTGAAGAAGATAAAAACAAGACAAGCAAATGCTAGAGGTCAACCAGGTAGAGGATTTCATATTATGGGGCTGAGCAGCTACTGCAGGCACATAGCTGGAGCTGTGTGTTGAGTACTGGGTACATGACCAACATTTCCAATGTTATTTTATTCTTCTTAAAACCACTGTCACTGCTGAACAAACTGTGTGGAGTACAATCACTTTTGGTTGTAACATTTTCCTTTAGATAATCTAAAATTAAGTACTCTGTGGATTCAGTGACAAAAGCTCAAATAGCTGTGTATGCAAAAGAAACCCCCTTGTAAACTGAGCATCCCAATGCCACAGAGCATCACTGGCACTTGCTGTGGGATGTTTAGTCTGCTGACAGACTGGAGCAGTAGAGGGAGTACATGGGGACTGACTGGAATACATCCCAAGAGTAACAGCTTATAAAGACTTGCAATAAATAATAAATGTCCAAGGTAATATTCTTTCTAATGAACATTTTAATGTTTTTTTTTCCCCAGTAGGGGACTTCCAGACTTCTTATTAGAGGTACAGAATGAATCCTTTGTGCTGTGGCTGTCTCTCTCCATCACTTTTTGTTTTCTTCTCGCCTGTCCCTTATTGCTGGCTGCCACTGCTTCACTCTGCCTCCAGCTGTGAGGGCAAAGTTTACAGTGTCTTCAGAACGTGCTCTTTGTTTTCTTTGGTTGGGGTAAAGCTTGGTGAGGGACAAAGCAAAGTGCCTCCTGCCCACTGGAATGCTCTAGGCAGCATTCCTGTGCCTCAGCCCTGCTTCCTACACCGAGAATGAACTGGGAACAGAGAGCCCAGCCTGTGTTTGTGGTATGACACCATCACAGGCTGCCCATGGTGAAATCAGTTGGATAAGGTTTTACACCATCAACTGAGGCAAAATTCAGGCATTTTTCACATAGAAAAAATTGTAGTGCTCTCCAGTGCTCCCATGCTGTCTGCGTAGTTCATAATTTTCTTTAGATTCTTTGCTAGATACAGGATTCTTTCCTTTTTTCCCACAATTTACCTAAAGTTTTTATAGGCAACATTCATGATGGAAAACAACTTCACGTTCTGCCCTAGTGATTTACCAAACTCCACAATAACAGCAAATATGAATATTAGTTTCCTATCAAAGTGTTTTGTGTTAAAATTCAGTCCTGCTGTGAGACTATGCCTAGCCATCTTTAAATAGTTAAGAACTGTATTTTTAACTGGAGTTAGAATATTTCCTAAAGGAACCTACAGTCTGGGATGGAGTCCAGATGTACATTTGAGATGGCTAAAATGGAAAGTCCTGATTTTTTATTAGGCATGCCATTCAGAGTGCAAAATGAAGTGTGAGCAAAGAGAGCATGTTGGCATGGCAACAGCAAGTAAAATTTAATGCAACAGGTTTTGATTCTGACCTGCAAAAGGAACTGTTTGTCCTGAGAGACAGCTTGTAGCCCATAAAAATTTTAGAAGACAGTAACTCGTCTTCACTAAAGATTTGCAACTGGAGAGCTGGATACCTCAGAGGATTTTAGCCAACAAAAGAATCGAAATATTCTAATGGTTGTTGTTCTGACACAGATGTGCAAAAAGGAATTGCTTCAACAATGTGTCTATTGCTCACATGGTAGCCACCTGCAGGCAACCTCTTAAGCATAGTCTCTCTCTCTGTTATTTTTAATAGTGTATGTGGTATTTGTAAAACTGTAAAACATAATGAGACTAAATACTTGGTAAAAAATAAATTATTTTTTAAATTTAGTTAATTTTTAAACTAAGTTAATATTTGATTAACCCTTTATGATTAAAATTTTGATTTTAGGAATTCCCATCTCCTAAATCTATGATGAATTCACAATTGTGTCCCCATTATGTGTTACAGCTCTTCAACAAAAAAGACTGAGAAAAGCAGCAAGTTTGGGAAAGCAAGCTGTTTTCTAGATTAGTTTATTAAAGCTGGAACTAATGGCAGATAGCTTAAACTGCACAACTCATGCCAGGTATTTGATTCTGAAGGATGCGCTCATTTTCCTTTCAAGATTAGCTGCCCTGGATTCCTGAGAGCAGAGCTGGCTGCACAAATCACATTCAAAATATTTGACTGTCTAATTCAGTCTGCAGCCACCTCATCTGTTTCCATGGGAAAAAGCAAATTTACAGGAGCAAAAAGAGGAATTAACTACTTTCCAGTGTTTTGATTCACAGGAAGAAACAAACTACTCAAATCTTAAGAGTAACTTTGATCTTCCAGGATTTGTAGTTCACCCTCTGGATCAAAGATGCTTGTAGATGCTTGTTGGCTAAGGGTAAGATGTAATCTTACAAAATGAAGAAAAGGTTCTAGACATGACTCAAGACTCACCTTGGAGAGGACTTGGGTCACCCTACTGAAAGGCAGACAAGTGGAGAGTAGGCATCTGTGTGTCCTTTGTGACCTTGTATTATTTTCATCTCACTGTTTGCAGGTGTCTTCATAGAAAAGTGAGCAAAGGCATTTGTGCTTACAAGCCACATATGCACTGCAGGCAATAAAATCTTCACTGCTCCTGTGAAGTAAAACTTCTCCAGTCTTCTGACACACCCCACCATGCTCTCACTACAGACAAATTTGAACAGCTCAAGGCATAACCAAAGCAGAGCAGCCTCCTTACTGCACTGTGACTTGTTAGTCAAGGCTTGTATGACCTCACAGCATGAATGCTTTCTGTAGTGGACAAACATGATTATAAACTACACAAGACTTGAGTTCAGTGCATTTCTGTGACTGCTGGTCATATTTGGAATGTGCATCGTAGTTAATATAGGCTTATCCTGACCTACATTAACAGTCCCTTTGTCTATATATTTAATACTTTATTTTATTTTAAAAGAAAGATACTTTGAATGCCGTTTGGCTGAAAGCTTTCAGTAGAAGTACGCTAAAAATACACGTTCATTTTTTCAAATCCTATTGGGAGAAGAAACAACATGAGGGGGGCTGCAAGCAGTGAGTTTCAATGTCTTTTCACACAGCATGGGTCATGTGAAGTCCTTTCTAACCCCATTTTATGCGAGTCTTCCTTTTCTGGTCTCAGTGAACCTCTGGGCTTTTCAGCTGTTGATAAGGGTTTTTTTCCCAAAAGTATGGAGTGAAATTTATGTTTAATAACATCTCCTAGATAATTTCCCATTGCCTGCTGGAATCAATGGAAAGCCAGTCTTGGTAAATTTTTGCAGTTTTGATATTTTTTAGAGAGGCGTATTTTTTTCTTGTTGCAAGTATTTGGAATACAGCAGGAACCAGTGGTACCTACACTGGAATAAATGTCATCAGTTTCATGTACTGTAAATTGCTGCCCACTTAAAATTCATCAGGTAGACAGTGCCCTTGGCTTCATCACAGTTGGATGAACCCCAGGAATGCAGTGTCTTAACAATGCATGATAAAAATACTAAAAAGACAATATTCTTCCCTTCTATTTAAAGTATTATGTGCAGCACTTCCTTTGGAGGAACAGAGAAGTAATTATCATCATGCCACCATTTCCTCAGTGTCTAGATTAACAACAGGTTATGGGGGTCCAGAGCTGAGGAATTTAGCCTTGTTACCATTTATAGGTTCTTTCTGCATCCTATAATATGCTTTCCCATTAGCTAAAAGTGCCATTTCAGGAAATTGCCTTAAGGCTTGGTTTGATTTGCAGGTGGGGGTGGGAGTGAGGGAAAAATGCAGTTGCCCTGTTCTACTGTAGCTCAAGACAGCTACTAAGAAGCAGGTATGCAATTTTTTTATCTGCCAGTTCTTTTCCATTTATTGTTCAACAGGATGTCATCTTCAAGGAGTTCACACAGACCACTGTATCTTAACCTTTTACAGGTAGACAGTAATGGGGTAAAAAGAGGGAAGGGATAGTAATAAATTATCTCTTTACAATTTTTAGTTTTGCTAGTTGCTAAATTTCATTAGACAAAGACAGGAATATTAGCTGTATTAATATTGATTAATTATAGCTACACAGAAATATAGTTTACTTTAATCCCCGTGACTTGTAATAGTACAGAGATTATTTTCCTTTTGTGCTGTCACTGCTTCTGACAGGACAACTCCTCCTGATCTTGAATGAAGCAACTGATAGTCCTGTAGGCCAGGTCTAACATGAATATTTCTTAAAGACCTCAGTCATTTTGATCTGTGGCTTGATATGTTTCTCTCTCCAGATCCATATTTATTGAATTTTGAAATTCATACATATTCAACAAAACAGTCCTGCAGATGAATGTGTTTGGTCAACTCCAGTCTCAAATGAAATTACTCTTTTCCTTTTATTCTTTCCCTTTTTTTTCCCTATTACTGCAAATTCATTAATAATATGTTATATTTTTAAAGGAAGAATTGAAACTCTGGATAAATTTTCAAGTAGAGAACCACATAAATATCTAATTCTTTGCAGAGACGTCATAAATGACACCAGAAGTTAATGGCCAGCTAGGGCTTCATGCTATGCTTGAGCTATTTAATATAAATCTGGAATAACTCAATTTTAAATTAGATTACTTGAAAGAAAATCTTTCCCTAAACAACTTATGAAATCCTATTTTCTCTTTTTTAAGCATCATTTCAAAAGTGAAGATGCTCTTCCAGTAACACATTTTGCACAAAATCATCTGTGAACAGAAAACTTCAGTAATATTCTTGGCCAAATAGATCTAGTAAGTACTGATCTACAATTAGATTCATATTCTCATGTGGCTCATTAAAACAATTAATTTTTATGTTTTTTTTTCCCACCTATTAATGCAGAAACTCCCCACACCTAGACATAGAGTGACTAGATAAACCATTGTTAGGATTAGTGAGGATTTTGTTTTGTTACATATAGAGTTGAAGCAGGAGTTGTTTATTGTGCATTTGTATTTTATTTTGCATAAAATCTAATAATTCAACCTCTTTATTTTCAAGGGTAATTCTATCAGATTCTTACATCTCAATGGCTGTTCGTCTTCCACATGACTTATCATCAGATAAAAAGTACATCATCTATTTTAGTAGTAAATCTGATCAGGGATGTTGTACCACTTCATTTTTAACTCAATTTTCATTTGACAGATGTGTATTTAGATAGCCTATAGCATCTGACTGATGCACAAAACTTATTCCTCCGAAGAAACCATGTGGCTCTTGCACCTTTTCCATCTCATTTATGCATATGTACAGAAAAATGGCTGTATTCAAAAGATATTAATATGAAAACGATGACAATTTATTTTATAGCCAGAACAGGGCATGACTGGAGCAAATCAAGTATGCTCCAAAGACTGTGTGCCAGACCTCCTTGTCAAGAGCAGGTGGCTGAAGAGTCAACAATATGACATGAGTGCTTTGAGTGCGATCCGAATGAGCATAACTGATTCACTACCACATGGTATCCATATACTTTGTGGGGGCCTTTATCCCACATTGAGGCATTGAGACATAAATCAGCACACGGGGATGTTTCTGCTATGCTGATCAATGAGATACATCATTTATACGAGATGCATGGTTCTATGCCTACTCAAGACCTCTTACAGATGCTGCCCCCATAATAGTGAGAATTTGAAGAATATATTTTGCTGACAAGGAATTCAAAAGTGCTTTTGATTTTTGCATAAAATCAATTTGCATGATATTCCATGCCAATATTTGATTGTCAGTTCATACTCAATGAGAAAATCACCAACATCTCTCTGAAAAAATTCAAAATGCTCTAAACGTTCCTAATTCAACACAACATGGACAGTGGGAATATCTTATAACTTGTTAAATTACAGCAAGCTTCCTGCTCTGATGAGGTAACAGGTCCTCAGGAAAGACTAAAACCCAGTTCCTATGTTACTTAAATTTTCAGACCCTTTTAAATGATTCTCCCACCAGAAAGCTAAGGAAATGAAGTCTTGTGAGTAAATGTAAAGCTGGATTAAAAGAGAAACTAGATAATAGTGACCTGATTATATTGTTTAATTGAAATATACTGAGGAGTTTCTACAGGGGCTTGTTCTCAATTAAATATTGTTAAATATTCTCATGAATTATCTGAATAAATGAATAATATTTTATGCAGTAAATTTGCATATGACAGGAGATGGGGGTGATTCTGAACATGTGGAAAGCAGAATTAGAATCCCAAATGATTTTGACAAATTGAAGACATCATCTGAAAAAAATAGGATTAAGTTCAATAGGGACAAATGCAAAGTGTTAGGCAGAAGTAATCTGCACAGATACAGGATGGGGTAATACAATAGACATCAGTTCTCTGTAAAAGAGCTGGGAATGTGAATCAAATTAAACATGAATTGATGAATTATTAAAAAGCTAAGTGACCAGCTAGTATGTATATGAAAAACAGAATGCAGCCTGCAGAAGTAATCTTCTAGGAATTTATACTGGAAAGGATTCTGGAGCACTGTAGCCAAGGAGAACTTGAAAAATTGTAGTTATTAAGCACTCCAAAAGAAGATGGAAGGGCAGTAATTAAGATGCAAAAGAACCATACTGTTATAAAGAGGGAAGGAGTAATATGTTCTTTTTTGTTCATGGCAGACATAATAAGAAAGAATAAGATAAATTACACCAGGGGAGAGTCAGGATAGTTATTAGGAAAAGCTTTGCAAACATAAACATAGCCAAGCCTGGAGAGATGATGAAGTCACAATCATTGAGAATGTACACTTGTAATAAGTGACACAAGGATTGATTCTGGCTTGAGGACAAACAAAATGACTTTTAAAAGTATTTTCTGGCTCAACTTCTATAATTTTGTATCAAGACAGAAAAAAGTTTTGCACCTTTGCTTATCTCAAATTGCACATAGTTCCATGAAGAGATTTAGTGAATCACAGGAAAAAAATTCCTTGTCAATGAGAGCAGTACTTGTGCACAAGAACTCGATTTTGTGAAGTTATTGTTTAGCATTCATGCTGTGTGGATTTTGTTAAACTTATATTGACTTATACTAGGAAGTATTTTAGGGTCACTATTTCAAGTTAGAACGAGTACAATAACATAAATTGTAGTTTCTGAAGTGATTTTATCTACTCAGGGAATAAGGGTGAGTATTCATGAAAGCTAGTTCTTATTCAATTGCCTATGGAAAGTTGTTGGAAAAGAGAGATGACTGAATCACACCACCTTTATGTGTACTCCTGCTGTGTGGACTGCAGCTCTCTAGCTCGTGTCTGGAAGAGGCCCACAGGTTCTGGCTGTGTTCTGGGCACTGCTGTGCACTTTGGCCATGACCTGAACTTCTGCTTCCTGCAGAATGGGAGACATGACTAGTATAAAGGCCAGCACACTCAGTTTTCGTCCCCTGGGCTTTCTCTTTGGTTATTCCTTCTGTGCAATGCAAATGGAGTGATCAAGGAATGAACTGTAACAATTTCATTCCTGTGCCTATCCAGAGCTCTCTCTTGATAGGGACTTGATGTTCTGAAGTGTTGAGCACTGCTTGCAGTCTGTTTAGGCTGGTGATTAAATTCTTAAGGGGTGTAGTGGTGGAGAAATATTTACCCTGTCCAAAAAAAATATTGGTTTCTTAATGTTTAGGGAAGCTTGTGAAATTCTTCATACCTTTCTGCTCCTTGACGTCTGTGGTAACTCTTTTGTATGCTACTTCCAGCTTTATGTACCACATGGTACCAAATATCTGTAGCAGAGATTGGGAAACCTCTGTTTAGCAGGTCTGGTTTATGGTTATGCTATAAATAGAGGTGAAACATGTAACTCATTTCAAGAACATTTTCTTCACTGAGATCACAGGATCATTTAAAGCTGTCCAAACACTTAGGGTGAGTGTCCAGGTAGTCTGGATTTTTTTTTTTCAGGAAATTTGGAAGCAGGACAGCTTACTCACTGTACATGATTCATATCTTTATATCCTAGTTTGAAGTGGTTCACCACACTGTGGCCACAACTTCAAAAGTGTCAGATGATCATCAGACAACACTCCTGCCTGTAAGACTGATTGACTTTCCCAGCTTTCTAGAGTTTTCATAACTTACTAACCTCTGCCCCTAAACCCAAACAATTTAGGTTCAAGAACAAGCATTAGGAAACTGTTTATGAAATAGTGAATATACTAAATTCCTCAACAGAGAAAGCTCTTAAAACCAGAGCTCTGGGGACTCAAATGCAGAGATACTGACCTTCTCATGCATTCTTAAAGCACTTTTCCATGTTCCTTTACAAAGGTTTTATCTTTTCCAGTTTTAAATCTTTTTGTCTAGACAGCAGTAAGTAACTTGCATACCTTTCTGTCAAGAATGGTATGGTTATGTCTTTCAGATAAATATAGCTAGATATTTAAATACAAAAATAAATGTCTAAAGCTCTACTTATTAGTAGCATCTGTCTCACACTTGATGTGTACTTCTCAGAAATATTCTAATACCTACAGAGGCTATATTTAAGCAACCTTGCTTCTGCTTTGGTGATCACATGTCATGTGCTGCCTATATTGTTGATTTTGTTGCTAAGACCCACTGTGAGTTCTAGTTTCCAGTGTTTCAGGTTACATGTTTAAACCTGGCCTTCCAACTGTTTCACGCTATCCTGTGTGTCCCCATCTACTAAAACTGATACTCTGGAGGCCCTCTCTTTCCACACTGGTCCTCTTTGGCATGAAAAATTGAGTGGAAAGAGGAGTTAGGATTACAGATTTTTTTTGTTTATGGTAGTTGTTAATTTTCCATTTTGGAAATGTCACTAAGAGGAAGACTTAGGAAGCATATATTGGGTGTATGTGGTCAGCAGATCGGCCTCTGTCACCTTCTCCTCTCCTGGAGCATTGCAGCCATTAGGGAAAAAACCTAGAAACTCTGAGGAACCTGGCAAACATCAAAGCTGAGAAACCAAAGAGGACTACAAAGAAAAAAATTTACTTTAAATTTCTTTTCCATAAGCCTTTGATTCAACGTATTTCATTAGGACGGATAAGGAAAAATTTGGTCATTATGGACACTTATTTGAAGGATTGTATTAAGGCTCCCTTGTGCTACTGGAAGTGAATTCCCTGTACACCTGTGAGGTTCTAAGTAACTTGTAAAGTGTCAGTGGGACTTGGGCTATCCCAGTTAAGTTCTGTGCATGATGACATATCAGTCAGCCTGATAGGGCTTCACTTCTGCAAGTAGAAACCCATCATACACTGTGCTGTGGAAATTATTATTCCATGCCAAAACACTGTGTGCTACTCTATCGGGTTTACGTCCATTCCTCTGACTCTGTCCAAATATTTTTTGTAAATGGCTATGGTAGTTTGTGTTTCTTCAGTGAAATAACTCTAGGGTTTGTATAAATGTTTTAATGCATTGTAAATTTTCTTGGCAACATGTTAATACTCCTTTGATTAGAACAGCCACTATTGTTTGTTTTTATATTTAGAGCAAAGAAATGCAAACATCCTTACCGTCAGGTGGGGTAGCACTGAAGGTAGGTTGTTTTGATTCTCTGTACTGCTTGTATTCTAAACTTGTATGTGCCTGTTTTGTCCCCTGATCCAGCAGAAGCTGCTGTTTTCCAGGATGCAATAAAAACTGTTTTCTGAACTCTTCTTTTGAGGGCATAAAGGGGCAGAGGATAGAAAAAAATCCAATCTGAACAAATTCATACACCGAGGCTGACTTTACCTTAGAACAGTTTCTTGGATTTTCATACCCCCACATGAGTTCATTGATCTACATGCCAAAAAGAGCTGGTTGATTTTGATTTACAGATTCTACATTGTTTAGGAGATTATAGTCTAATTCTCCTTCTGCTGTGACTAGTCAGGGCATGAACTGCAGTCATAATGATAGGCACTCTGTTTCTGGATTTTAGCATGCCAGGCAAGGAAGTCACTTCAAAGTAAAGCTGAAACACGTGAAGAGGTTGTGGGGAGAGTGCACTAGGAGGAGGAAATTAGGTTGACCCCGGCTTATTAAAGCATAGTACACACTGATGAACTGGTGAATTTGGGCACTGCTGCAAAGGATAATACAGGATGAAAATGATGTCTGCCTTTATTAATAGAGTTGGTATGAAACAGCAAATGTAAGAAAAATGCATTTTGAAAAAGGGATACATTTTAAAGGGAAAGTACTCGTCTGTCACTGGTTGTTGGTATTATTTCTGCTGGAATTGTGTTCAGGGTCTGCTTTGAGATGAGAGCACAGGGAGGAACCACACTGCACTTTTTGCTCTGTGTGTGTGTCTAATAAGGGTCCTTGTCTTCAGTGCTTCACAGCTCCCACAGGGGTGGGATAAAGGAACTTCCTGCTTACAGAGAGCTCTGAGGGCAGGAGCTTTACCCCAGGACTTTGAAATACCCTTGAAATTGCTTGGTAAAATGTAGTTCATGGAGGCATAAAGCTCTTCCAGGCATTTTGAGGCATTCTGGTTTCATTTACTTTTTTTTTTTTAAATATTTTTAATTTCACCGCTTCTAAAAGAAGAGGCCTGAGATCTTAAAAGCTGCTACAGTTTAGAACATTGAATTTTCACAACATTTGGTTCTTTCTAATCTTTTATCTTTGCATGTCTCAATATGCTATTACAGCACAAATGGAGTACAAGAAACCCTTGACTGGGACTGGATATTTCTTTGTCATAGAAAACTTCTTTGCAATAGACAACTTCTTTGCTGTATTTTGCCTCTCGGTAGCCAAACATAATTCTCTTTCCTTTGATATTTTAAATTATTTCCTTAATTATTTCTGGAACTAATATTTGAGTTGTTGCTTGTCCAAGAGTAGTCTATTGTGTTCTCTAATGACAATGAGCAGATTAGGCTTGCTGGTACTTGCTTCTATCTCAAATTGATGAGTGTCATTGTGAAGGCTGAGTTTCTGACACAATATTTACAATTATAACCACTGCTTTCTGTGCATTTGCTTGAATAGTAAATTAGGATTTTTTGTTCTAGTTTCAGTCAGTAAATTTGCTCATTAGAGCGTTTTTATGTAACCACATTTTGATCGAGACATCTGTGGAAAAGCAACAAGGAAAGGTTAACAAGTTAAACCAAACATTAAACTTTAAAAAAATTCAAATTTTGAGGCATTAGAACTGTTCCTGGTGTAAAATATTTTAGGTCTTAATTCACCAGCTCATCTTCATTCTGGAAACACTTCAGTTTGAGGACTATAGAGAGATTTTAATTTAATTATTCCTCTGCCCTGTAGAATCAGCCCAATGTTATTTTGCTCACCCTGAGATCTACTTCCTCTACTAGATGGAGTCCAAATTTGTTTTAAAACTTGAATATTAATGTGTTACCAGATTTCTTAGAGGAAGTTTGATTTAATCTGAAAGCCTAAATGTTTCTAACTGGATATGCTCACGTCCCAGTTGCATGCATTCCTGGCAGCAAAGAGAATGTGAAGAAGCAAAGATTTCTCAGACGTTGGCATTGTAGAGCCCCTTTTTCTTCTTCCTCTCCTTCTCTGCCCTACCCTTTCTTTTTGGATTGAGGGGTCAGAGAGGTTCAATTTGGGTATTGAATTACAATGCTGGCATTATTTTGGAAGAGAGAATGTTGTCTGAAAACCTGAATCTTTTTTTTTTTTTGGCAGAGTGTGTATCCCCAAAAGTAGAAGTATGTGGATGAAACTGCAGAGCCGAATTAAATGGTATCAAAAGCATGGTAGCTTTAAAATTGTAGATCTATGTGGCAGACCATTTAATCTTTCACCTGCTGTATGTGATACAATAACATTGATATATGTTTGAGCAGCCTTTTGGGATTTTATATATCAGAGAGACTGTGTATTTTGAAATTTAATCCTCATGAAATATTTGACATCCTGAATGGGATAATTGACACAGGGACACTAATTAGGGGGTTATAATTCAGAAGGTTCTGATCATGTATTTTATACTGACATGTATATTGTCCCCCTGGTAACTGTGTTAATGGTGCTTAGACATGTGCATCAGGAAAAGAGTGCATACTCCTGGGAGCTCTGGAAATCAATCTCCTATGTAATGCCATTTTATAATGCTCTGGAAGGAGCAGATTTACACATTTTTCCATTTATTAAGCTGATCATATATAAAATATTCTGGCTGTGAAATAATTTGACTCAGCTGGTGTTTTCATTCTTAAGAATCTGCAGTGAATATCTTCCTCTGAAAGTGAGCTTGTTGCCTAAACTGTTTTGCATTTCTTAGTGTTCTCTTGAAATCTTGGGTAAATCTGTTCTATTCAGCTGAACTGAGTCCTGTTTACCTTATGCAGGAATTATTTCATCAACTCCTGAAATGCAAAACTGGTGGCAAAAGAGAAAAGGCAGTCTTGTGATTGCACCTCTGACCCAGAGGACAAGCTTCCTCCAAGTATGATTTCATTCAGGTAGTGAGAGCAAGAGCTGGATTAAGAAACAAAAAGGTTTGCCTTAGGCAAACAGGTGAGCTCACTGTTTTCTGTTTTCCTCCTGGCTTTGTGATCATACTACGCATATGATTGGACTGTCTGCTTGCCCCAAACAGAGCATTCCTTTATGGCATTTCAACAAATCCAAGAGCTCTTGAACTCAGCAGACTTTTCAAACTTTCTGCATGATATAGCTTTCTGCATATTGCTTAAGTCAGGAAATACTTTTAAAGCACTCATTTACTAACTGTATGGTAAGTGAATACAGAGACTTGTTAATACTGCTCATGGTGCAGTATTCTACCATTGTAGGAAACAGAAACGCAAAGAACGGGCTAAAATACAGTTTAAATTGCTGGAGTCTGGCAAAATGTATTTACCAAATCTAAAACCACCTGGGGAATAATGATCTCACTCTTGAAAAATGTCTAGAGGGATTTTTAACTTTTTCAAAAGTAAGAATTTTTAGGTCTCCTGGTGTGCAGCTTATACAGAAGCTGGCTCTTTCTGCAGTACAACATGTCCTCTGATGCATATGTTTGGACACTGCTTCAGCAATGAGTCAGAGTTCCAGCTATTGTTTCACTAACTTGAGTTCCTGCTGTGCTGGGGGTTTCCCCTCTCATCTTTTTCCCAAATTATCAGCCAGACCCAACCCTCTTCTGTTCAGAAAATCTGACAGGAGGCCCCACATTGGGCTAGGGTGGCTACAAGGTACTATTCACGCAATTCTAGCATTGCATCTACCCTGCAGAAGAAATGCTAGTCATTCATTTTCATGCCTGACCTGGGAACGCGAGTGCTTTGAGGCAGCAATGAGAGAACAGTCATTACGAGACAGAGTGGGCCACAGCGCTTTGCCAAAGACGGTGCTTGGGTGGGAGGGCCTCCTGTAATCAGCATCGTGCAGCTCCGTGTGGCTTCTCTGCAGAATAGTCATGCTGTCATTTCAGGAGTTCACTTGGGGGAAAAAAGTGGCAGATAGGCTTAAAAATGTTAAGAATTAGCAATGTACAAAAATCCGTGCAAAGCGTGGGGAAAACCTTTTGCTAGTTAAAAAAAGTACAGATAGAACGAGAAGATGGTGTATCTTGGAAACAAGAAACCAGTTCTAGGGCAGCTCTAAATTCAGACTGGATGGGACTGGAAGGAGCTGAGGGTATCAACCTCTTATGTCTTGTAGCACAATGATATGGAGAATGGAAAAATGAACATGTGATGTACAGACTAGGTCAATGTTGTAAATGTATCTGAGTCACCACAGCCACCTAGGCTGGAATGTGTTGTCATCTGGTCTGATACTAAAGCTTCATGAAACAAACCTTTCACAAAACTGAACTTTTTATAACAGATGTCATCTATGCAACACAAATGCCACTGATAGGACTTGCTTTTGTGAATTTATCTGATGCACTTCATCTTGTCAAGGCTAATGAGAATATCCTTTTTACATTACATGCTTTCAGAAGGTGTCCTTGACCTATGTCAATGCCCACATCTCATATGGTTTCAATCTTCCTTGCATGTGGATATTTCCAGAAGATTTTTGAAGTTCTTTTTAAATGTCATTTAGGTTTCTTGTGGAAATACAAAAGAAATTATGTGTATTGTAATTTCTCTTAATAATACTTAAATCTTTTTCATATGTTCTTAACCTTGCACCTCAGCAGCAGACTAAAATTCAACTAATTCACTAATTAATACTATTCTCAGAGATTGACTAGGAGGTAGAATAAGCAGATGTCCTAGTCAGACTGAAAAGTTGTTTGGTATTTTGTTTTATTTGTGATGCTTCAGCATGAGACAGGCAGATTTCCATTTTAAGTGCCTTTGCAAACATTGTTGGTAAATTCTGACAGTAATAAATATGATTGTTCTTCTTGTGTCTTAAACTTTCCACAGACTCTTTTGATTTTGTGCTGCTTACAGCCCTAGGACCCTCAATATAGGAGAGAACAATGCTTTATTAAAACAAGCTGCTATATAAAATGTGTGCTTACTCAGCTGGAAGCTACTTGGCCATTTCTGCTGCTGCTCTCAAGTTCCAGAGCTGCAGATGGAATTGGGTTAATATAACATAACTTTCCCAAGAGCCTGCAACAGGACTTGATGTGTTTTCTGCTACATATCCTCATTTTCCAAATTAACCTGAAGACAAATGGGATCTATTTATTTGCTACTTCTCTGAGACAATATATTTGGCTGTCATAGTAGTGTCTGCTTTGTATTTTGAATAAAACTGGCTCCCTAAGGAGCTGGTTAACTAAGAACAGAGGATATGTGCAAAAAAAAAATCAATGGCACATTTGAGTGCCACTTGATAGGGAAAAAGTCAGCAGAAAAAAACTGAACAATCTTGTGAGAGATGGCCTGTGCGCCTGACCTTTAGTTCGATGTCTTCTCCCTGTTTGCTAGGCATGTGGCATTCAGTTATGAGTAAAGAATCAGAGAAAACCTGAAAAACAATAGGAGCAGTGTGGAAAGCAACCCATGTACCCAAACTCACTGAGCAGTTCCAGAAGATGTGGCAAATTGGTGGAAAAGTTGACTCATACAATTCTCCCTAGCCCAAAAATTTGACAAAAAAAAAACCACTCTAGGATATTTAGAATCTGTCCACTGACTATGCCAGGTGCTAACAGACAATTCTCTTAACCATATTTTTATCAGGAAAGCAAAATCAAATATTTGAGAACGAAGCTTCATGAAGAAAAATACTGCAGGGCAACAAAGAGAACAACCTGTAACAGAGAGTACTGAAAACTCCTCTCCCACCACTTCATGAGTCCTTGAAGACAGACAGGAAAAGCAGTAGATGTGCAACTTATTACCCACTAGATCTGCTCTGTTATTCAGGCTGTGATGCCAACAGTTCCAGTTGTTACTGACCAGGCATCCACGTGGAGAGCATGCTTCTTGTGCCCTGTAAAAGAAGGGAAAACACTCTGAAAATGAGGTTGGGATGCAGACCTAAGCACCAAAGTCAAAGTGCTTTCATGCTAAAAGTTGGATTCCTACCGCCTCCAATGGATTTTTTGTTTTGTTTTGTTTTATTTTGTTTTGTTATATAGGTGTCTGTATTTCTGATGACCCAGCTCTTTGGTAAGAGGGAAACTGCTTTCACAGAGGAACATTGTGATTCAGAACTTTTAACTATGAAGTAGCAAAGGAAGGTAACTTTTCTCAATGACTCCAGCTTCTTTGAAACAGAATATATTGTTGGCATTACCACCTAGGACAAGCCAAAGCCCCTGCAGAGATGTACAAAACTTACAGATGAAAATATACACCTACTGTAGACAGACCAGTTTGGTTTTGAGTCATTCAGCATTTCAAACTAAGTTTTTTCAGTATAACTAAAACCATCAGTGAGTGAGTCCCCAGTTCCCCATGGCTGGCTGTGCATGTGAGTGTCTTTTATGGCAGCTGCTGCAGGACTAATCGAGCAGTTACTCCTCAGGGGGATCACAGCCTCCTCCCACCTGCTGTTTACATCCCCACCCATTCAGCTCCAGGGTTAGGCAGGGGAAGGAAGCGGCCTCACGCTGCATGTGCCTACGTGACACAGTACAGTGTGTTAGAAATAAATCAACTGCTTTGCTGAGGATTGAAGTTACCAAGGGCCTCTGATCAATGCCAACCAAAGCCACACTGGGTCTTCAGCTGCAGGTTCTCCATGGGTGAACGGGGCAGGGGACAGGACCACCTCAATGTAGCAGTCTCAATACAAAATTGGATTAAAGCAAATTAATTTGAGAGAAACGATTTAAAAATCAAAAACTCTAGGAACACTCCAGGTGGCATTGTGTGCAGGAAAAATTTAGGGTACATTTGCTTTTCTCTATGCATGAATATTGATCAACAGGCTGCTTTTTTTTACCAGCTATGGTGATGGAGATGACATGATTGTCATTATATTCTGATTGCATTTCTTTAATGAGATAAGTCCTTAGACTATTAGAGGTGATGAAAGCTGTTAGTAACAGCAACATCAAGAGTGAAGGAAACCAGTATCATTGTAAGTTTTCTGGTAATGTGGGGGACAGATAGGACTTTCAACTTTTTAGAAATTGTTTTAGAAGTCATACTACGAACAATTAAAAAACCTACCAAACATCCAAACCAGTGAAAACTTCAGTGTTCAAGGAGATAAAAATACAGCTATGGGTGACGTGGTTTGGTCTGAATTACTGCAGGAAGTTGAAGAAGGCAGCTTCTCTTCCAGTGTCTAATAGGCTGTGAAAGAACAAGATGTGAAAGATAAGTACAAACAACACGTGACAAATTCCTTTAAGATAGTTATTACTCTTCCTTTTTTCCATTTCATTTGGAATAAAAGAGTCAAACAGCCTTTTCTGTTGCATTCACATTTGCTGTTTACACTTCCCTGTTAATTGCCTTCAACAGTTTAAGGAAAGAAAATCTCAAATTCTTTGTTTTAAAAAGCTTACATTTGCTGTACCAAAGAACTCATCAAGTTAATGATCATATCTAGCATTCAATCCAAAGTAGGATCTTTCAGAGATTTAAAGAAAAAAAGATCAAACACCAAAATAGACTTTAAAAAGCTGCTCGTGCTAATACAACATCAGGTAGGAAATGAAAGTTTAACAGTTTAACTAAGGAATATTTCTCCAGCTTCTAGAGCAAGACAGAGCTGCTCAGGAAGTTGCCAGAGCAGGGAGCCTCCAGGAACTGAAAGATAACAGTGACCCTTTGCTGCCTTAGACCAGCTGGAGAGAAGGAGGCAGGCACTGGAGTATGCACTGCTACGTGAAAAAGGAACAAGAGTACATGAAAATTGTAAAATCAGCATTAGGCTGGGAATGTGTGTCTTTCCTGGTGGGAATGTAATGTTTCCAGAGTTAATTTCTTTTCCTTAAGGCTGTTTTGTAGTCTTTATCTGCAATGATACATTATTTGTCCTCTAGAATTCTACCTATATTTGTGCACTTTCCTGTGTCATGATCACAGAGAGTGAGTATTGCAGTTGATGGATATGTCCTTTAAAATTTCTCAAGAAGTTTAAAGGTGTGCTCTGGAGAGTTGGTATCAACCTTTCCACTTCAACTAATGAAGAATAAAGACTAAGAATGAATCACAAACAGGACTTGTAGCATTTTGGTGGCCCAGACAGGGTAACTTCTCACTCATAACTGGATCTGACCTGAGTGATAGGAACCAAGTGTGTAGTGATTCCACTGACTAATTGTTGGATACCTACTTTCTGTACTGGCTGAGTTGAAGGGAAGACACCAGGGCTGTCCCTGCCAGCACTACACACAGTCCATGGGCTGCATGAAGCCTGTGAAGGAATGTGTTGGCTTGCTGGGCAGCCCAGAATCATCTTGGGACTTTTGCTGCTTTCCTCTAGTTTTGCCTCTGGACTGTTTGGTAAGAAAAAAAAACAAAAACAAAAACAAAAAACCAGAAAGAAAGAAAGAAAGAAAGAAAAAAAATAAAGAAAGAAAAGTCAGATTTAGCTAAGAAGAATGGAAAGTTTAAGATGTTCACATGGTGCTATTGCAGATAGGTTCTCAGGGCATGCGAGGATGGGAATATTTCAGTTGGAATAAGGAAAGAGGAGCCAAATGTTCAATGGGGAACACATGCTTGTTTAACTTGCACTGTGCTGACAGACAGTGGAGGGCTCCACAGTACCCTTTCTAAAATTCACTCCAGTCCTCAGTAAGAAAAGAAAGTACAGATTTTGAGTACAGAGGAGGCACTCAGCAACCCTAGAAGGAGCAACAGCTGTTGAACCAGCTACAGAGAGGGCTAACCAGAAAACACTGAATGCTGAGATCAAACAAATGAGAATGAATCAAAGAAACAGCAGGAGACAAACAAGGGGATGTAGCCCAATGGACTGCCTTGAACTCAGTTCTCTTAATCCATAGTAACCTGGGTTTTGCTTTAGAATTGAGAAGTTTTCCCAAAATATTATTAGCCCTGAATGGGTATTTGATTCCATTTTTTCTATTTTTACTGAGATATGTTCATTTGTGTTACTGAGAGAACTTGTTTACAACCTAATTTTACCTCTCAGAAGTTATAACTATCCATACTGGTATATAATTGTATTTTGGCAGGGAAAGGGCAAATCCACTACAAGTAATTGTTAAGCACTTCTTATCTGTATTTCCTGGATAAGAATTTCAGAGCATGGCCTCTTTTGAAACTCTTCTCACCTGCTTGGGCATGATGCTGCTAGCTTAAATGTATTTCCTTCTGTTTTGAAATAAGCCATGTGAGAGGATACTCCTAATGTTCTTGGCCAAATTGATAGTGCTACGTCCTGCCCTGGGAGTCACGAGCATTTGCTGTGTTCTTCAGAGATATGTACTTGCAATTAGTCATCCATACGAGGGGACTGTTTAAGGCAAGCCTTTCCCCCAAAGCAGTTAATTCTTCAAAATGAAAATAATCAGATAATGAGTTCATTTCCGATTTCACATTTAATGCCAAACATTTTTGGGTAAACAAGATATGCTGGCAGAGTTCTGCTCTCATTGTATGTTTTTTATTAACTGGGAAACAGACAGTTGATTCTTATCCTTTCTATCAGCTCAAGTAAATTACACATATTTTAGAAGGAGAGACTTGTGCAAACTGGCTGACTGGTTTCAATGTGGGAACCCATCAGCCAGTCTGTGTAAACTGCACCCAGGTCCTGCTAGCAAGAAAAGAAAACCTATTAAGACCCAGCTTGGGAATCTCCCACTCAGTGGAAAGTTTTACCACAGTAACTCATATTCTTGCACCATGAAAATAAGTAAGGCAGCAGGGAGTCTAGCTCAGGCAACTTTGCCAAATCAGACAGGCCCAGTGTTGGAGCTGCTGTGCCGTTCCTGCTGACAGCCCCTTGGAAGTGCGAGGGAGCTGATGGAAGCACCTGCTGTTCACGGTGCTCAGACACTGCCAGGTATTCTGTTTTTTCTTGTGTTTTAAGGAGGTTGTGGAGAAAGGTGAGAATATAGCAAAACATGGCACCAACAGAAGTGTTCAATGCTGTTATCTCCTCCCAGGGCTCAGCTGTGGTCAGTGGACTTGCTACGGTTTACAGACCTGCCAAAGAGAAAATAATCTGGCCCATGTTTGGAGTCCCTGAATCTTTCAAAATCAATACTTCTTTCCAGGAGAAGCTGAAAAAAGAGAAATGGAAATTATCTATTTGGAAGTGGTATTTATGACTTACCCTATGTCAAAAGCATTTAAAGAAGATTGTTCTTAAGGTGTCCCAAATTTTAGCAAGAGATCAAATTTCTAATTTTGAGCATTGGAGATTAAAATTCAGATTGATGTTTAATGTCTATTGTACAAATAATATTCTTCCTATCTGCACACAGTGAACTTCAACATATCATGAAAAGACCAGCCATTCATAAACAAAGCAAAACTGTCTTCCCTGTTGATGCTTTTTATCAGCTTAGTGCTTACATTGATGGTGCTAGTCCCTGTCCAAACAGAGAAAAAATGTAAAAGCAATCTCTGTGCTAAAGAACTCACAGTCTGAACATACAAAAGGAGTCAGGAGATGAACACAGATAAGAGGCAGGAGTACCAATAGAGCACTATGGATCAGCACAGCCTAAGCCATCAGTTAAGATTGCAAGTGGGTGTTGCAAAAAATGAGTATTTCAAGGTAAGGTTTGAAAGAGAGAAATTACTTTATTTGTATAGATGTTTTTCTACTTTTTTTAAAAACAGCGAGAATCAATGTCAGAGAAAACAGTTTGTCTGAATCCAGACTGTATTTTTAGGAAGACGTAATTGGCCCCAGAAGTCTCAGTTCAGTTGCTGGACAGAAAAAAGATCAGTGGAGGTTATTGAGATGATTGTTTTTTCTGATCTACAAAATAATCTCCATGACAACGGAGGGCGTATCAGAACTATATGGTGCAGCTGGAGGAAGACTTTGGCTCTGGTTTGCTAACTTTAGACAAATCCCAACTTTGACAACCCTGCTGTATAGCTTCTGAGCTTCTGAGCTTTGAACAACAGTAACCTGAGATTTTTCTGGGTTATGGAGCAGAGGGAGTCTGGTGTTCACAAAATAAAGCCAACAAACATTGTGATTTCTGGGAAAAACAATATTTGCAGCGTGGGCTTCAGACAGGAGAAGCTGGTGTATTAGTAACATGTGACTGGAGGCAGCCTCAACAGTACAGCTCTTGCTGTCAAGAGAATAAAGGAGTGTCTTGAGAGAACTTCTCCCTTCCAATCCTCTCTGTAGACGGGAAAAAGTACAAATATTTTTCTTTCTGCTGTCATTTTGAGGATAAAGCCACAATTTGGACTTTCTTAATGTAGTGCTTAGCTTTCAGATGACAGAAATACAACAGTTCACAAAAACTCAGGCCTCATACATTCTAGTTAACACATGCATGGCTGAGTTAAATGCTAGGAGACTCCAAGTCGCTTAAATAAGTATTTGGTAAATTACAACCACTACCATATCCCACCCCCTCCACTGAACAGATAAATATATGTAACTATATATGTAACTCTTCTCTTTCTTTTTAAGAACCTGCTCAGATTATTTTTCTCTTTCAGTAAAAGCCTGATTTAGAAAGTTATTTTCTGGAGGCTGTATTTGCATAAAGCAAGTCAACCTGCATTGTCCAGTGTTGAGGATAAAAAATGCCTTCACAGAAATGGAAGGCAGTTTGCTCTTTTGAGTCATCAGGAGCTAGGTGCTGAAGGAAGGAGACATTCTTGAGGAAAAAGCTTCTGGCATGGGCCAACTGCAGGGTAGAAGCAGTACTGTACTGTGGCTATGGTTCCACTAGGAAATTCAGTATGTGCCCTGTTTTTCTGTTTTCAGGCGGCTGTAGTCCCTGGTAGATTGCTAGTGGCAGTTTGTTTCAAAGTTTCAGGTTGCTTTAACCACTTCAAGCCCTATAGCTAGTGCTTGGGTTTAAAGAATTTGAATTTGCTTACAAGTCTACAACTTTTCCATGCAAACAGTGGTTAGGTGCTGGGTCAGGTACATCCTTAATCCAAAGGTACTTTCTGTGAACTCTGAAATTTCTGGTTCACAGCTGTTTTCTCAGGAATTGTTTTGTATCCTGTTGGTCTCCAGTTACAGAAACTTCTGTACTATGTGGTTTTTCAAGGAAAAAAAAAGCCCATGCTGAAGGAACATTCAGAAGAGCACACAGCTTCTTTGCAGGGCCCTTTAAGGAACTCCTGAAAGGAAACAAAAATGTTATACTGAATGGAGTGATATTTTTCTAATGGGTCTTAATGCTTTGCCATCTGATTTGCCAGCCTTTTTCAGCTGTGAAGGGATGTTTGGCATAAGCACCCCATTTCATCACCTAGGAGGGTCACCACATGGTATAACAACACATGGTATATACAACCTTTCATAGACTTCTATGCCCCTGTCTCTCTAGAATATATATATATATATATGAATTTTGATTAGGAATAGCCTGTTTAGACTACTCCCTTGCTCCCTCCAATATCTGCTGCAGAGAAAATGTCTTCCTGCTCAGACTCAACCCCGAGAGGGCCCCCACCTCCAGCAGAAGTGTCCCAGGACCCATGCCGCAACCTCCAACCAAATGTGTAGCATTGGTTTGTCCTTCAAGTGTGAAGCCAGTAGAGACTCTCTACCACAGTTTTTAAACACATTTCCAAGTATGGCAGGGTTCAGTGGCAGGCACATAATAGGGCTTTTGGCATGTATTATACTGTGCTCAACAACTCCACTCTCTGATCCAAACATGCCCACCAAAAATAACTTCAGTGAACAGCTTTTATTTTAATTATTCCAGTGTGGGACTCATGAAGTTTTGCCAAAAATCTGGCTTGTAAAGCTTTTTGTACCTAAGTACAGAAACCCCTAGTGTGTAGTTAATCCCTCACTGGGATTTTTCCTGATCCAGCCACAGGTCTATTCTGCAACCTCATCTTTCTTTACCTATCACTTGTTCTCTCTGTTCACCCTACCAGCTCCTTTAATTCTTGCCCTTTCCTAGTTTCAGTGACAGTTCTTTCCCAGCTATTCCCTCTAATTTTCTCTTTTCTTGTTCAGCTCCACATTTAGTGGTTGATGGTGTTTTTTGGTGGTTCCACAGTAGTTCTGATCTCTGCAGGGATTTCAGTGAGATCAGTATGTGAACTCTCCTCGCTTTATTCTCTCTGTCCAACATATTACATGGCATAATAATCAAAAAACTGCACTTTTGCGAGTGACTTGCAAACTTGCCTTTTTCTATATAATCTGTTTGATTTCATCACTGAGGCTCTTTTCTTCCAGTTTCCTTCTCTTCTTCCCCATGTAGCACATGTGTATACATTTTCACATGTAAAAGTCATAAAGCAAACATAAGAAAAAGGGATGTCTCTGTGTAGTGGTGAGGCCAGCTACTGGGCTGTGCAGAATACTTCTAGTCCCTGAGAGGGCTGATCATGGTAGTTACTCTCTCATCTCTATGCTGGATTATTTATTTAACCTTTCCTTTATCAAACCCTAATTTGCTTTGTGGGGAAATGCATGCAATTAGGATATTACTATTTAAAGAAGTACTTTCTGTTATTTTGTAAATAACCTCAGATAGTGAAGTATCCCTCTAAGAATATTAAATGTAAAGGAGGAAAACAAAAAAGTTTGGTTTGGGTTTATTTTCTAAGCATGCAAAAGAGAAGGAACAGGAGGAACTCTCTAGGGCAGGATAACCTATAGTGGATACTTTTCAGTACAGGTGGGGAAAATATAGATTCAGATGCCTGGAGAGAAGTGAGCCCAGCTCTCCTGCAGTCTGAGGGAGTGCTCTGGTTATAACTAGATTGCTGAAAGCAAGTCTGGCAGCAACAGCACCCATTTTACTGTTTTGGTGGAGGAGGTCTGGATAGAAGTGGAGGCGGATGGTAATCCCTGCATTGAGATAGGTGACCAAATTCCAGAGAGGCTTAAGCTAACTCTAATACCTTTTGCATTTCCTAATGGCTCACTTGAGCAGCTCCTGCTCAGTCTTCTGTTTGGGATGTTTGTATTGTCTGCTTCCCAAATCTCTGGATCCCAGCATTCAAGCACACTCCTGGAAGTCAGGAGCTGTGGTTTTTGGTGATGTAGGGCCTAAACATTGCTTGTGTCCAGAACATAATATTTATCTGTATTTATGTAAATGCTTAGCTTTACAGGGTCTGTGCTTACTTACCTTGATAAGTGCTGCTAAAAATAACAATATGGGCATTGTGACATTTATGTGCAGCATTCATATAACATCTGTTAAAACATCTATAACACCATGCTGGAATTTATGGAGCAAAACCATGGGGAATGTCTTTGCACCAGCTAGGGACAGACAAGACATATACTTTTGAAATAACCCCTTTGCATTCAAGATACTTTCAGACTGCTGCTTACTAGCACAATACCCTGTGTTTGACTCAACCTGCAACACAGTATATAATACTGGCATTTTCATTTTGTCTCACATTTGAACTGTACTCTGGTTCTGTGCCTATGCAGTGGGGAATATAAAACTAGGGATTTTCAAAGGTCTGGAGGTCCTTCAGTGTCAAATTACTTTTGGAATACTACTTCAGCACTTTGAAAGGGCCCCCAAGTATTCTTGGCAGTTTACAATAGTCCTGGTCCCAAAGCATTTAAAATACATTTCAGATGTTCTGAGAATAATAAATCTAGAAGAAGGGAGAAAAAAGGAATTAAATAATCGAAGATATAGTTAGTGTATCAGTGATTATATGGGTACACTTTAATTTATTTTTAAGGCTTGGATGGAAAGACACTTCACTTTTAATTCTTTTTTATTGACTTACATTGTGACAGTGTGAGGAGTGTTTCTAGAAATCAGATTTGAATTACAGGGTTTCACATGAACTTTGTTTTTGAAAGAAAGGGTTGCAAACACTAGACTTCATTATTCTGTAGAAAGACTAGAAACAAAATGGTTTACTCATCATCTTCTCATCAGCTACTCTTTTCCAAGTATACTGATGCATTTTCCCATCTGTGATCAAAAGTACAGATAACTGAGACACTTTTGCCTTATGGTTAGTATATAAAATAGAAAACAGATAAAACAGAAAATAATGTTCTGCTTTATTATTAGAAGAGGGATGCTGCAACATTTGAGTAAGTATAAGCTGTTCAAAAAACCCTGAAAAACAAAAATGAAAATAAATCTGAAATAATGGAAAAGCTTCTACTTAAAAAATTGAAAACTTTTAAAAACCAACAACCTTGGATCATGTAGATTTGGTGCCTATTCACTGGAACGTCACCAAATCTCACTTGTTCTGCTTGGGCCTCACTCAAACATAACTGGCCTCGAGCTAGTAAGCAAGCCAGCAAATGTCCTGGCTTGTAAAGAAATCTGATCCAACCCTGTAAACTGAACCCAGCCTAAGAGCAGTGGTGAGGGGAACATATGGAAAATTAATGGCACATAATAGAATGGTGGGACAGCCTTAAAGAAAAGATTGTTGTTGATTTTATGCAACAATGCCAGCTAATAGTTTTCTGAGTTAAGAAAGTTATAGAGTATCTGAGTGATGTTTTTGACTTTGCCAGCGCTTAAGCTCTAGAAAGGGCTGCTGTGTTTCCCTTGTCCCATTGCACATTCTTAATTGATACCTGTAGCTGCTGGTTCAGCTGCGGCAGCACTTTGGGAAGCACAGAGATCCTGGTCCCCACCTGTTTAAATAAATGGGAGCCTCAGGAAGAGGAGTGCATTGGAATTTACTTGGGCTCAAACTGGGCATAACAGCAAAAGCCAGGCTGAGAGCTAGAAGCCTGCCCAAGCACTGGGAGGAGGAGGGGAGGGTGGTGTATGTGTTTTCTTTTTTTCTCTGCAGACCTCCAGGCATTTTGCAGAGATAAGGTGCTTTGTGATATGATGTCACAGATGGGGAAATAGTCCCAGAGAGCTCATAGTTTCATAACCCCTCTCTGGTGAAGAAACTGGAGATGGAATAAATGGAAAGAATCATTTTGGTGAAAGTGTATGTATTTGTGGAATACACAGATCACATATTTATTTGGCTGATCACCTGGGATACTCATTTAGGGTAGACTTTGAAATGTGACACCACACAGTAGCTATTTTGTACCAAGAGAAAAATGATCCCTTTCCCCTTATTCCTCCACTTTTGTTTTCTTGAAGACCAGCTAAAATCCTAACATTCTTCCTTCCTGGACCCTAAAATGTCTCTCACTCCTCCCATGGATGCATACATCTTGCTGCACAGGCAAATATTGAGGTTGATTTTCCCAATTACAGACCCTTTAAGACCAAAAGTTGTGCAACTCACCTGTTTATTTGGGTGTCTAAAAAACTTGTGTGCCATTCAATATACTTTTTTTTTTTTCCTGAACCTGTTGCCTCTGGGCCAATACAGTGGGTCAGGATCTGTCCCAGAAAAACATTGGGGAGGCTGTGAAGAGAACCATGCTCACCTCAGATTCCAGAAAAGCAGACACTGAGTATCTCTGATGTTAGCTCTAAGCTTCCTTTCCTGCTCAGCTGAGAGGAGAAATGGATTTTGCCAATTAAAGTTCAGGTGAATTACTGCATTTTTACTAGTTTAAAGAAATATTTTGATATTAAGGTGTCAATAAACTGCTGTATTCAGTAGCTTACATTAAACGGATGATCATACTAGGATCATAAGGATTCATGCTGAGTGTAAAAATGGATGTATATAAAACTATAAAAAAAGAAAGCTGACTTATATAGCACAAAATGAACATGTAACACACAAATATATAAATATATCTTATGTATAGACATACACAGTGGTAGTTGTAATACCTGTAGTGCAACAGAAAGCCTTAATTATGTGTGTGAAGTGATTTAGCAGACAAACTTTTTTTCCCTGAGAAGTAACTTTTAAGCCACTTCACATGGCTCAAAGACTGGGAATTGGTATCAGTGGGAAAGGGAAGAAATGAGAAATGTTTAGAAATACCAATGTTTCCAAACATAAATATTTATATTTCTGGTTTGTTAAACCTGTTTTAATCCTTTTGGGGTCCTGGGGAGGAGTAAAATCGCCTAAAGGTAAGACTTACGATGTAAAAGACTGTTTGCTATGACCTTGACAAACCTATGAACTGACCAAGAGAGATGATGGCTCCAGAGTGCACAGTGCATATTTTGCATTTCTAATGTCTAGAAGATTCAATACATCTGAAATATAGCGAGAGAATTTCCTGCAGGGCAGTGGAGATGTCCTACTGACAAGAGGGAGCTGTATTCTTTTCTCATCACCTCATAAACAGTGGGGTTCTGACTGAGGATGTTAGGTAATGCTTGCCACATACAGAACTCAAGGGGGTATTACTTTCATTGTATAACCCTTTGAGATCTGAGGCAGTATTGTTTAACAAAGCATATTGTTTTTCCCTCTTGCTTTTACTGAGCTTTGATGCTGGTTTTAGAACTTGACAGCTGTGTTTAGACTTGTCTTACAGCTCTCGTACAGAGCAGGGGAAATAGAGATGTTTGGGGCACCAGGCAACGTGAACTCTGTGGAGGGAATAGAGCCGAGATTTGCCTTGGGAAAGTGTGGAATTGGTCCACAATGATGAACTTGAGCCACCCTCCTTCGGGGAGACTCCTTAGACATGAATGGGGTGCTGGTTGCTTTGCCCCAGCCAGAGCTGTGTGTCTCAGGGAGTGACTCGTGGCCACTTGCCACCCTAGCCAGGCACCATGCTCCACAGGGGTTCCTGCCTTTGCTTGGGATTGGCATCCACAAGATCTTCATTGACCCCCAGCACTGCTTGATTTTCCCTGTAGTGCTCTTAATTTTTGCAGTGTTTAGGTATGAGTATTTTGTGTGGCAAAATAATTAGAATGAAAGAATAATCATTAGGAATGATCTCTGAAAAAAACCAAAAAATAATTTGTTACAGCTATTTAATAAATGAAAACAAACTTTCTGTCATTTCTCTCAAATCTCTAACATCAATTCTTGTAGAATTGTGTAAGTTCATCCTTCATGGCGTAAAGAAAAGTGTATAGTTTGTTTTTATTCAGTAGCTGGGTTTATAGGCCCATCTTTTAATAATTATGGATATCTTGTTCAATATCTGAAAATTGTGATATTCTGCCATCTCTGCAGATACCAGAGGAGATGAATGACTTAGTGGGACTGCACACAGGAAACTAGAGACTGGGTTGAAATAAAAAAAAAAAAAAAAGGAAAAAAAAAGAAAGAAAGACATTAAAAACTAATTAAATAGAAGTCAGCATAATTCTATTCAAGTTCTGAATATATTGTCTCTCCTCTCTCATCATCTCTCCTCTCTAATGCAGAAGAAGACCCAAGAATCTTAATTCTTCTCAACTTCTGTAAGGTTCCATGCAAACAAGGGCTCTTAATGAATTGTGTGTCACAATATTGTTTTGTTTTCTTTTGAGAGAATGATATTTCAGTGGTGCTTGCTTAAGTCACAGCATTGATGAGAGGATTCCTGAGTTTGAGTAAGATTGTATCCAAAGGAAGGTTCCAGGTACCCTCAGATATGTGTTTCTATGATGTTTAGGTACATTCTTATTTCCAAGATGGAGTGAATCTTAAGAGCACAGAGCCCTGGGCAGCTTCTACAGTTTCTCTGTAGAAATACCATCTCCCCACGCCTTGACCTTGTCTAGTCTGTAAAAACACTTCTCCTACTCTGATACGGCGTGTCCTCAACTTTGTTTTCTCACCTTCTTTCCTGAATTTATTTGCCTTTGGCAGCTGATGGATGTGGCATGATGAGCAATCCTTGCCATCCATTGCACACACTTGAACACACTTTGAATTAATTTTTAACTGGGTATCAGAAACAAGGATAATTTAATTTTAACTATTTCACAACTGATCAGTTTGATCAGCAGGAGTGTAAAATCAGTACACTTCTAAGTCAATAAAATATTGTTTGTTATGGGTCAGTATCCTGCATAAATAGAAGTTCAGAGACTTTATTTGGGTACCGAATACAACCTGCATTTATTTTCAAAGAACAAAATGCACTACAAGATTTTCACTTCTAACATAAGGTGCTAAAAATATCCCCATAACTTGGCCCCCACATTTCAGTCACTTTAGAGAGGAAAAATCTAAAAATTTTTAGAGTATTCTTTGTCAATTTAGGACCAGGCCCAAATTTCACCACTTGCACAATTCTTCATTTTCAAATCTCTGTGGTAGAAATGTCTGGAATGTGGAGTATTGTATTTAAAAATAAAGCAAAACAATTCTTAATAGCCACTCTATCATTTAGCTAAACAAAATCCCATACCCACACTATTCTGGAAGCAGGGAGTAGTGAGGATGGGGAAAGTTGTGGGAAAAAAAAAATAGGAGTAAAACTGTATATACAGTGGCCAGAATTAATCACTCTGAGGTTTGGAACAAAGATGAAAATATAAATTAAACAAAACTGCCTTTATTCCATAAAATACTTAAAATGCTAGTGCATGAATTCAGAGGGTGCAGTGTTTAGCTCCCAAGAAAACTGTATGAAAGGCCAGGAAGCCACTTCTGCTTGGTTAGCCTTATACCAAGCATCAAAGCAGAAAGGTATCTCATTTCCATATATAACTTTGAAGTATTTTATAAATAAATTCAGAAAATGTGCTTTAGAGTAGTTCTTGCCAGGCTGTTTTGCAGCAGAAGAATAATTAAAAACTAGAATGTCTCTTTGCTGGAAGATGTACCAGTACTGTATTGCTCAAAACTTCTTCATCTGTCTAGCAATTCTTGGTTTGTGAAGACAGGTTTTTTATTGCCTTGGGATAATTCTTTTTTTCCTCTGCTCTCATAAACGTTCCATATGCTTCTACATCCATGTCTTGTTTTCAATTTTAGTGAAGGTTTTTATTTGGAGTCTCATAAAATTCTAATTTACTGCCACTTCTTTTTATAAAATGCAGAAGGGAGGAGGGAAGTATTGAGATAGCACGTGCAAGGCAGTACCAAGGAATGCATTTGAGGATTTATAATGTTGGGCAGTTTATCAACCCCTGCTTCAGTTATTGGCAACTACTTTTTCTAACTGTCTAACCTATGAGCCAGTGTTCTCATGGTGCATTTGGAGACATGTCACATCAGTCTATATAAGTAAGGAAGTCATCTTATCTTACTTATCCAAGCTGTCTGCATTTGCAGAAAGTGAAGGGAAGTCAGGTAAAAGAGCCTTCCCTGTACATGTTGTGCTTTTGCAGCTGTCAGTTCTCACTGTCCTTTTGGGGACTCATTTCCATCAGTGTGCACTATTTGTTGAGTTCTCATAAGAAATAAGGTAGGAGCGATATACCCCTCTGGAAGTCACGGATGACAGCTGACCCTTTACTAGGTTAGGAGCAGAGCGTTTGCCTTTGAGGGAGCAGGAATACATCCAGGCTTACCTACTTGTGCTCTGTTCAGAATTGACTCAGGACCAAACTGAACAAAAAGGAACAAAGGGTATTTCACACCAGCAGAGCTGCTTTTCTTTGCCCCTCTCTGGTGTTGACCAATCTAAATGAAAACCTCATACTTCAAATAGCGAAGAATTGTGGTGCTAATGTGTTACCATGGTTCAAAGTTACTGCGAATTTCAAGTAGTCCCTGGCTTCAGTGGAATGAACACAACCTTTTCTGAGCAAGGAACAACTTTCGTATAACTGATCATATAACTGAATCATATAACTAAAATCATTTTCATATAACTAAGTGATGTGCTGAAAATATCTGTGAAAACAACTGTCTCAGAATTAAGGGTATAGTGCGAGAGCACAACGTACATAAAAGGTGTCATCAAGCAAACCAGTAGTTTAAGAATTTTGTGCAAATGACATGTATAGTTTTGCATATGTTGTATGTTTGATACACATGTAACCATATATATATACACACATGCAGGTATTTTCTGAACATGTTCTTCTTTGTGAATGTGAACCCCTTCCCACTCAATACACATTGTGGTATTTCAGTAATACAACACCAGTGACGTTTAAATGTTTGGGGAGAAGACCCTTCTGGTAAAAGTTCATAGGGGTGGGTCAACCTAAGTACTGAAAGAGAAATTCAAGTCCCATAGCACATTTGAAATCTATTCTTCCAAGGCCTGTAAGGAAATACGAGAGCTGTTGTGCTGGAGAGAAACTGCTGGGCACTGAACTCTTTTTCTTTCTCCTCTAAATAAAACATAGAATAGGCTTTTAACTGCCTTTTCTCCATAATAGCTACTTAACCCTGTTCACTAACATTAAGGAAAAAAAAAAGGAAAATTCCAAGAAAAATTCCTATTCAGAGTAAAAAATATAAATTAAACCAAAGTGCGCAATGCACACCCTTTTCTTTCCTTCCTGTTTTGTTTTGTGTTTTCTAACTCTGCTTTTTGGACAGCTGAATGGGGGCTGGGAAAGTGTTTACAATATTTTCACATGATTGAGATGGCAGAGTTCTTGCACTCTGTGAAAGGCCTTCTGTTTTCAGATGGCATTGAAAGTTTACCGTCTTTCCAGACAAAAGGAAGAGAGCCCGTTGCCAGCGGATGAGTAATGGGCATGGCCTCTGCACAATACCTCCTATCCAGTCCTAAATCTACATGGTGTTCTTAGGCTTCCCGGCTTCTCCAAAGCAACCTTTGTCTCTGCTCTGGGAGACCAAAACTACTCGTTGGGCAAGTGGGGATGCAGCCAAGAGGGGAAGGCTCAGTGACAACAGTTGCTCAGTGCTCACTGCCCAGTATCTGCCTCCTTACCATGCCACTATAATAGTTGGGAACCCATCAACAATTGAGCATCTTCTATACAAATATGTTGCAGACCATCTGTATAGTTTTCAGTTCCAGAAGATTCCAGTAACTCACTAAGTTTTAATATTTTTTTTTTCTTCTTGTTAATCTGATGGGCTGCCCTGAGATAAGTGATTAAAGCAAAAGACTGACATAATTTCTTCGGAGCTAAAACTGCACAGAAGTTGCCAATTCCTGTATTTGTTTTCTTACAAGAAACTTGAAGCAGGCATTTTCCACTGTTAACAATTTTTAGGTTCTATCAAGTAATATTTTTTTTTCTTTTTGGTCAGAAAAATATTTTGGTGAAAATGATTGCTAACATAATCTTAGAAAATATTTGAACAGGCAATTCTGAAGTTTTTCCAGAGACTTGTTGGTGTTATAGAGACCAGTAGGTAATTCTTTTCTTGTTTCTTTTACAAAGCTTCCTAGAGCTTGTCTATTTAGAATTTATCTAAATGTGTATATGTGTATGGTAGGCTACCTATGTGTGGGGCATGTATGTGTGTGTGTAAGCATGTCTCTCTCTGAGTACCTGTCTAAAAGAACTTGCATTTCACTGTGCTATAAAGGGGATGAAGAAGAGCTTTCTAAGAAGTAACTAAGCATTCATTAACTGCACTTAATTTTAACTGTGTTCTTGGCTAAGAAATGTCAGTATTAAGTTCTTATTCTTTCATGCTAATTTGGTGTTGCATAGAGACTCATGCATTGTTGTCAGGAAAATAGAAGCAAAGACGTAAGACATACAGGATTTCTTAAGGGTTGGTTGTAGCTGGTATCAGCAATTTACTGACTAACCTGTAGTAACCTGTATTGCTGACAGTCCTGGGTACACAAGCAACGCATTAAGGTTATTAGCAAAACAATTTTCTAAATTACCTGAATGGAGCTTTCAAGGTAACTAATTCTATTCTTTGGACTTTTTTTTCCTGCCCCCCAACCCTACCCTCCCCCCACTTCCCCCTTCCCCCTTTTTTTTTTTTTTTTTTTGTGGAGTTAACAATCTAAAGCAGCATTAAAATAATCTGGCTTAATTTCCTCTGCTGAAAGAGCAAGTCAGCTGAAATTTGGACATTTTGCTGAAAGGGGGGAGGAAAAAACAGGTAGTTTTTGTTTTAAAGAGCATGACCATACACATTCTGCTCTAGTGCCTTTAAAGGGAACTTCCCTGTTTAAATGCCCTTGAGCAGAGAAATACCAACACCTCTTAATTGTTTAATATATTACAGCCTAAAACATTTACAGAAGTTCTTTCCAAGTATTTCACTGTTCCAGGTGCTTGGTCTTGCACCTCCTAAAATAATAGGCTATTTCCCCTCAGTTTTCCTGTGCTTGGTGCCACAATGAAACATATGCTCTGTATCAAGGGAAGGGGAAGTGAGGGAAGTAAGTGGGATGCCTGACATTGGTGCTGGTGCTTGCGGCATACACAGACCTCTCTGTCTTGCGTCACAGAGCTGCTAAAGACGAAGAAAATAACATGGCTTGTACTTGGGCTGTAAGGTCCAAGGGGAAAAATATCATATTGTTTAGCATGTGAATGTCACTCTGCACAAAGACCCCTTATCACTGTGTCCTCTGAGAAGCATCACAAAAAAGAATAATAATTCTACTAATCAGAAGGGCTGGGCATACACCGGTGCACAGGACAGCTGTCTTGCAGCTGCCTTAGGCCATGCTCCAAAATGTATTTTTTCTTGCATGGAGGTGTCATGAAGCCAAAGTCTGATGTCTGTCACATGTAACCAGGTTAAAGACTGAGGCAAAAAGATTATTCGGAAAAAAAAGTATGCCTTATTTTGATCCAGTAAGGACAAAGTAAGATACAGTTTTCTTGGCCTCTGCTTGAATAATTTATTTTTTAGCTTGCTTAGCCAAAAGTGACAGAGTCTTTTCCCCACTCGAGAAATAAATCTCCTAATGCAGAGCACTTATGTTCTGCCCTGACACATCAGGATTCGAGCTGCGCTGTCACTCTTATCAGCCCATCGTGTTCATGAGCTGTGCAGTGCAGCCATGCCAAGCACGGATAACCCCGACACATTGTCACTCATGGGCACTGAGTGAAACTGGGCAGGCAAAGGGACTTAGTCTGGAAATGCACCCTCAGAAAATTCCTTCTCCCTCTTGAAAATCCTCCCTACTGTGCAAATGCAGGCTAATGAAAATGGTTTAAAGAGCTGGGGTCTCATACCCTTCCAATAGTTCTGAGTAAGGGAGCAGCAGCTGGATGGTTTCCAGTGAGGAGCTGGAGGGAGAGAGGCTCTGTCTGGCCCGAGGGAGGAGATAATGTGAAGTTAAACAATTCTGTGAGAGTGGAGGACTGAATCTTTCCGTGGCTGCAGTTTCCATCAAGCACTTCCCAGCACAGTTGCCTGCCATCCCTTTGAACCCACGTCTCCCATGTGACAGAGCAGTGATCTGGCTGCTGAGCCACTAGACTAATATTGTTCTTTTAATCTCACAAAAATGTGTTATAAAAGAGTTGGATTCACATGAGAAATTAAGTATAAGATCTGTCCTCATAAAGACATTATACCATGAATGCTCTCTTTCTGCTGGCTGCAAGAATAGGTGGCTCAAGGGTGAAAGGGTAGCATTTACATTTAAATACACCTATTGGAATTGCACAAACAGAAGGCTAAAGCTACTGCTCCCTCTCTGAATGCTTTTAGAGTTTGCTGCCTTTTTTTTTACATAGTAGTATCTTTTTTTTTTTTTTTTTTTTTTTTTACATAATCTAAAAGGGGAATCAAGATGCTTAAGATCCCATAAAGTAAAGTAAAGGAGGTCTTTGTGCCAGCAAGATAAATGGATAAGCCTTTTCAAGGTAATTATTTTACTTTTTTCATCTGTATGTGCCACTCAGGAGGTGAAATCCAGATTTCATCCAGAGCTTTCTCTGCTGTTACACTAACTGGTAGTGCTGGCTGGGTGGATGCTGTTTACATTTACCAGAGAAAATGAAATGCACATTTATTTTATGTATTTATTTATTTTTGTATCTGCCAAACCCAGGTTTACCCTGTGATAAAACAGAAAGCTCCTTAACACCTGGAGAAAACAGAAACTGAAACAGGGTGGAAAGATCATTTGGTGCAAGGGTAGCCTGGCAGCCATGGTGCAAGCTCAGTGAAACCTTGAAATGCACCTGCTTGACCCAGGCCAAGGCTTATTCCTTTTCCTCTCCAACATCTTACTCCCCTCTGTACAGTGACAGAGGCTTATGAGCTAGAGTTGTAAAAACTTGGGACTTACCTTTGCTCTTTAGGATCTCTGACTGAAGAAAAAAGAAAAAAAAAGGAAAAGAAAAAAAAGAAAAAAACCCAAGTGTATTTTTCTTGATTCTTTCTTCAAATTTTTGATGGCTCTTTTATCACAATTTTCCACTACCCACACAAGGGCCAAAACCAAAGCGCATGAATAAATGCCATAAAATTACAATGTAGCTGGAAATCAGAAGCCAGGAGCTCCATGCTGAACAATTTTTGCACATACTCCCTGATATGTATTAAATTACTACACAATGTAAAGCTAATAACACAAATCATTAAATATGTTCCAGATATGTCTGACCATTGAAATCCAGATCTGGGTGTGCCAGTTTCTTAATATATAGTTAATAATTTTTCCATTGAATATATACATAAAACTGGTATCTTAATATATAACTTGGACAGTGGGGAACACTAAGTAATTTTAAAAAAAAGTTAATCAAATGATATGAACTTTGGAATCTCGGCAGAGGGAAGTGATCTCATCATCAAAATACATTCAAAGGAAGGAAGAGCGAAGGAATCCATAACTCCATGGTCAGTATCCCTTCATGGGTCCTTGTTTTTAGAGTACATCTGACCATATTTTGTTTGGGTTTTTATAGTTTTGGCCTTTACAACACTGAGTGTCTGTATAAAACAAAACAGTTTGTTCCTTAGTCTTCCCAGTCCAGCAAGTCCTAGTCCTCCCAGTAAGTCTTCCTAACTTTTATGATTATAGTATTGTAGTTGCTTTTGGGTTTTCATGTCATTAGACTGCAGTCAGAAGATGGTGCAAGTTACTGTTTGAGGTTAAAATCAGACACCTCCATTCAAATTCAGGCAATTATTGGATATGGGCCAAGAAGTTAATGCTGGAAGTTTAGCATCATGAAATTATATCAAGCATAGCTCAGCTACAATCAAATATTTATTTCCTAGTTTGAGGCTCTCATTTTACTCTGAATGAATAAAATACAGCCTGACCAAACACAGGTTGTGAGACAAGCGCAAACTCTCCTTAGAGGTTAACAACCTGATTTCTCTCTCATACCAGTTTTACGGTCATTTAGCTCCATTGACTTTGGTGGAATGAGTCCTGATTTACAACATTGCTTCAGTGCAGGTTTGAAGCTGTGCTACACAATAGCAGTGCTGGTGTCAGGTCCTTGGGAGCAAAGTGTCTTCACATGGTGCTTGCCACAGTAGTATCAGTTCTGAGGCCATATAGAAAATCTTTATTAAATCTAGATCCATAAAGAACACATTTTGCAAGCATTATTTTGGTTTCTCATTTGTGACATTATTTTATAATTTAATATTGGTTATGAGGTTTGTTGGTTTTTTTTCTCCAGTGATTTGTCACTTACTGAGGTAATCCTGGGGTTTCAGATCAGAAATATAAGTCAGAGGTTTACAAAGTCCATATTTGTCCCTAATTTTGGTTGGGACAGATACCATCAAAATGAAATTAAACCTAAAAAATGTTAAATTTAAAAACAGGAGCTCAGCAACTGAAAAGATAGAATTAGTAATTTTAAGCATGATTTGGAAATTAGTTTACCTCCTGTCAGCTTTCCTAAATGTGATTGTAAGTTTGCACACAATGGACTACCATTTCTTCAATTTAATGTACACCACCATAGGAGGTCTCCTGTGCTGCTTCTTACCTCATATTGACTTCCTAGTGTAGAGCAGGCAGGAAAAAACATCTGAGTGAATACATCTGATTGAGCAGTGAGAATCTGTGCTCTTAGCTTGACTCATGTTGAGACAAAGTACTGTGGGAAAGCTGAGCAAGCTGAACACAATAAATTTTCAGTCTGCTTCTCTGCTAGGTAGATACAACCTTGCCTGCTGGAGTTCTCCTTTAGGATCTTTAGCTCATGTAGGTTGAGGGTATTGAAGAACATATATGCTTTTGATGTCTCTCTGGTGTACTGCTTCAATTGCCAGAGTTCACTTTTCACAGCCCTTAGTCTGTCACTGGGAAGCTGTAGAATGATCTTCCTTATGAGCCAGCCCTTGTCTTCTTATCCAGTGCAATGGCCATGCTCTTTGGAGAAGAGATCAGCTCTCTTAACACAATTTGAAGTGTGGTAGGAACATCAGGAGGGCAGGGCTGCATTAAAAAGAAGGATTTGTTTCCTGAGAGATGGTATTGTTTCTCAGTTCCCAGCAGCAGAAACTTTAAACTAATGACCTTTCCAGAACATGTAAGCCAGCTGAGCCCAAGACTCATGTTCATTTTGATGATTTGATATTTTGTTATGATCATTTTTAGCAGGGACAATGTTTTGCAACATCATATTAACGATAATAATAAATAAAACCATACTCCCTTTTCTCCTCCAAAAACAACCTCCACTGTGGTTATTTACCCAATGGGTCTTGGGGGGATTCTAAGCTTTTACGGTTGTCAGGGTCAGTACAAGACAGACTCTGTTGAAAGAAACAGGTACCTGTAGTGCCACTTCTGTGTTTCTCTTCCTCCCCCTCACCCAAATCCTGACTTTAGGGAGGGAGCAGATATTTTTTTCTTATGTGCCTGGCTTGCTGGGAGAGCCACATAGCTGTGGTCTGTTTGCTCAACATTAGCTGTGCTGCCCAAGTGTGAAAGCAAGCATGGAGTGTAGATTCTCTCTGACTTCTGTGGGATCTGGAGCAGATCCATGAGGAATGCTACTGTTTTCAGCACTTCCCTTGCTTTGCCTGAGACCAGGCACTCTGAGATATGAATGTTGTTACAGCTGCCACATTCTATATATAAGCCTCATGTTGATGATTATTGCCTTAAACTAGAAGGTCTTTGTTTAAAGATGTTTTCTTCCATCTAGAATCTACCAGGTTGTGTTATACTTAAAGCAATGCTTTCTATTTTTATTGTTAACAGTGTGCCTGGATTTTGCATAATATTTGTTTGTATTTATAAAATAAATACTGTTTATTTATTTATTTATTTATTTATTTATGTATTTATGTATATATGTATGTATGTATGTATGTTTTTATTTATTTATTTTTTGTGCAGACAGCTTTATCATAGTGGAGAACTAGCTCCGAATTAATTGAAATTAATTGGCCTATTCATTTTTCAATTGATTGTGTCATTTTCTGTTTTGGTTTCTTTATTACTTCTAGTGGATCTATTTCGACCCACTCCCTCAATTATAATGCTTTTCTCTAAAATACATGAACTTTGTTGCGTTTCAGAGAGCTGCACGATCAACTCATGTCACTTCATCAAGTCACCCTGCTGAATGCCACATCACACTGCCAATGCTCAGAAGCACTGACTGCTGGCTTCTGCAAGAATGGAAGGAAAGGAAGACATGGACACATTGGCTACATCAAAACTACTAAAAAAATTAGTCAGAGAATTTTCCTGCAGACCAACTGGCATGAAAGAACTTAAATCCACGCAGCTAAACTCTCTTGCCCTCCAAATCATGGTGGCCACATCCAAAATATCTATTGGTGATGGTGCCTGACCTGGGCCAATACCCAGGCTGTGCTTTGGCATTGTCTGGAAGAGCATGAACAGGCTTGCACCAAAACCATGCCAGGGACCAGTTTAGCGTACGGATGGTTTTGGGCCCATGCCTTGCTGGTCTTGTTTAGTTTATTTAGTGTCAGAGGGAAACCTCAGTAATTCTGCCAGGAGTCAACAGGAAACCCTTTCTGGCCTCAGTGACCAGAAGCTGCTGAGAAGTATAATCATTAGGTTGGTCATCTTCTTCACATTTGGATTCTTTTTCTCATTTCACTTTGTACCAAATGAGCACTGAAAATTTTTGAAATCTCATAGAGTCCCAAAATTTTACAAAACTTGTTAGTTTTGAACTACCAAGAGATTTCTCACACAAGCTGAGCTTCTGGAAAAGCCAGCTTCAGCTCTCCTCCCTGATGAAGGATATCCTATGGCTTTGAACAAGTTGCTAAGAGCTTCTGTGACCAGCACCCTGTTTGGATATAGGGGTAAAAAGCAATGAGGTATAGGGGTAAAAAGCAATGAGAAACACACCAGGTGCTTGAGGTCACATACACATGCTAAACTGATGTGAAAATAAAACTCCCCCTGATTTCTGTGGCAACTTATTTCACATGTCTGGGAAGGCAATTTATTAAAAACCCTGTAAAAAGGACATGAATATGTTGTTACATCAGGATCTTTTCAAAGTCAGAGCTCTGGGGCTGGGTTTGGATAAGCATGATATGTCTTTCACATAGTGTGTGTGTGAGGTAGTTTGGAGAGATCGTGCTCTGTGTTTCTAGAGCTAACTCTGTGCAGTGGTACCCCAATTATCCCATGGAACACTGTACTTCACAATGTTATACTTCTGCCTGCAGCAATATAAATCAGAATCAGGCAATTCATGCCTGAATCTTTTTCTCTATTCTGAAGATAAATGGCAGTGAAGGCCAAGTAGTTTTAAAAAGCTCATCGTACAAAATTATTATATTAGGCCATTCTGTATTACTGAGATTACAGAAAATTGCCTATGTGTATTGAATTAAACGATGATTTTCCAGTGATCTCAGCAGCAACAGCAGAACCAGGACAATTTAATCATTGCATTGTTTGGTAGGTAACTACTATCCTGAATTGCTGCCCAGAATGAAAAAACTAGTGTTGTTTTATCCAGAAACTAGCCCTTAGTTAACTTCCAGCACTAGCCCTCACATTTCTTAGACCTCAGGCATATGTTTGAGTTTCTGAAGCTGATAGGTACTGAATTCAACAACATTTAAAGCAATGCATATTTTGCCTCAGGTTTGCTATGGGATGAGTGTGCTCTCAATTAATGTGGTCATTTGATGTACAGCACTTTGTTAAACTATTAGGACTTGATTGTATGCTTTCACCCAGTGTTTCTTTTTGGGTAAAAAGTCTGTTTCATAATTGACCTATTCATGGATCAGTCACACAATGCAGGTTGTAGAGCCCTACATGAGAATAGTCACACCTGGGCCATGCTGTGCAAATCTTATTTAATGAAAATGTTATGAAGTAAAGAATCAAGTTGTTTCCCAGAATGATATACTCAGAAATTAGTATTTTTTTTTTTCTCTGAGTTGGATTTTGAAAAGCAGGAAGTGTGGTAAAGCAGAGGAGGAACATGTATCTAACATTTATCTAATTTTGCCTCCCTTTTCCTTCCCTTTTCTGTCTTTCCCCTCAATCTTCAAGCACTCTCCCATGGATGCTTGCATATGGCAGTGGCTCTACTCAGACCTACTGAGACCAGTGCATCAGTTAAGGCTTGTAAGGCCAAAATGTGTTTATTTTTGCAGTCTGATCTTGTGAGAAGCTGAGGAGGTATTGCTTTTCCCTCCTACTGATAACGGTGGTGTTGAAAGAGCTCAGTGCATTCCAGGGCAAAGCCTGTGGGTTAGAGAGCTGCTAACTCTCCTTTGGAAGTACATGCAGATTCCTTTGGCCTTCACTGGGGGAAAGCCTGGCTCCCCACTAAAGAAAAAGAAAACAACAGATATAAAGTCCCAACACTATAGTTGAGGTGGTCCAAATAAAACATAAAAACCCCAGTCTCAGTCCAAGCAATCAGTCTGGAGAGCCTTTGGAATTAGGGACTTAAAGCTCGACCCAGGGATGAGTCCGTGGTCTCTTTGTGGAAGAAAGGTGCAGTTCTGGCCATGCTTAAGTGGGCTTTGGTGTGCAAAGACGTAGCCCAGCGGTCTGGGCTGGTAGTGTCTGCCTGCTGGATCAATGCTCATTCACCCTGAATGAAAGGCCCTGAGCTGTGCTCTGCAGCCATCACCCCAGGCTTCATCTCAGGCTCTTTTTGACCCTCTCTGGCTGTTTTAAAGCTGGATCCTTTCAGCTTATATTCTCTCTCAAACAATTCGCTCTCCTCCCCCCACCTCCCCACCCCTTCTCTACTGCCACAACTGAATTCACTTTTCCAAACTCCCCGTTCCATCATCTATCCACTCCATATGTTTATATTTTCCTATTGCTGAGGCACGGCATGCTGACCTGCCTGGACAGAGCTCCTTTATCACAGAGATAAACATGATGTCCCCCTCACATAGAGTTTCTATCATGTGTGACCTTTCATCTTGAACTGCCATGACCTTTTTTTTTATTAATGCTTTACTGTGCTGCTTGCAGAAGCCAGGAAAGAAAATCTTTTGTTTCTAGATAGAATACTGCTAAAGGACATGATACGGTCTTGTTTTTAATCCAGCTAATTAAAATCTGCATGTGCAGTGTAACTGAGAATGCAGCCTTCGCCCACCACTTTCCCACAGGCAGGGAATAAAGGCCTTTAGTGCAGCAGCAGCTAGCCACCCTTGGATAACAGAGAACAGAGACCACAATTCATCCCAGCTTTCCTTATCATATTCGCAGAGGGCTTTCCCCTCCCTCCCTCTCTCCCTCCCCCTCTCTCTCCATGGAATCACTTACTGTAGCTATGTGCCTCTATATATCACTGCAGAATGTAATCAAGTTAAAAATATGTTAGCTCACATTTATCTGTGCTTCAGTGAGCTTCAAATATAATTCATTTTTGTAAAAATAAAAAAAGAAAACAAAAAGGGGGGAAGGGGAAAAAAGAGAAAGAGAAAGAAAAAGAAAGAAAAAGAAAAACTGTCTTTCTAATCAAGTGTCAACCCTACTTATTTTAAAATAATTCTGCCAAGAACTAACTGAATATTACAATCGAACAGTTCACACTTTTGTATGTTCATTATGTTGGCTTTTTTTGGATTTACTGGATGGCTGTGGTTATTACTAAAGCTGCCTTTTATGTGTGCGTGTGTGTCAGGGAGAGGGTGCCATGGAATTTTTTCTTATGAAACATTTCCTTGGTTAGTTTTTCACTTGTTGGTTTTTGTTGGGTAACAGAAGTGGGGAGGGAGGAGGAAAAGGAGGGCAGTCTGGTGAGAAGGAGCAGTGAGGGCAGAATGGGAAGCACTAAAATTGAGCCCCCACCTGTTTTCTCTTTCTTCAAGTCATGTTTTATATGATGATGATGAGGTCATCAGGAAGTATAAAAATGTGCCAGGAGATTCAAAACTTGGAAGGAGATTGTACAACATGAGTAGAAAATACATTTCATTGCATGTGCAGAAGCCCTTCCCCCAGAGAAGCACACAAACAGGCTTTTCTGTGGTCATTCCCTGGTAACCCGCACAAAGAGCTGCTCAAACAGCTGTGCCTTTGGCTGAACACCATCCATGGGACTGCTGTGGAAAATGCTGATTTTGGGCCATTAACTTCCCCAACACAATTTTAGAGAAATATACTTACAGTTATTAATGGAAGGGATTGTGAATCCTGAATAAATATGCTCCACATTGGAAAATTATTTCCTTTATTTATTGTAAAAAGGTATTCATATGTGTGTTGTACCCAGGGAATGATTAAAGATACAAGAAAAAGCAATGTTTTGAATTCCGATGAAACTTATTAGGTGGCATCAGTCTAACTAAAGCACCTGACACCATATTTTAAAAATATCTAAATATTTTGAAAACAGAGAACAGTATGATTAAAAGACGTCATAAGTACCATGATACCTATATATTAAAATATGCCATGTTGATCAAGCACGAGAGTGCTTTTCATCAAAATTTGGTTATCTTATGCTGAACTCTATAAGCAGGAATAGAGATCTGTACACTTTTCTGCTTTTACTGCCTATGGAAGGACAATATTAAATAAGAAGCAGCTACACTTGTATGATTTTTATATATTATATTTATATACCATGGCAAAAGTTTTTATGTATTTTTGGAATTAGTGTCAAATCACTAGAATAATGCAAGCCGAGAAGACATTTGTCTGTATCTTACCAAATTAAGGTTTTCTGTTTCTCATATTTTGAGGAATATATTCAATAATTTCTCTTTCATAGAGACACCTACTTTGACACATTGAAAAGCTTGTTAATGTCAAGTCACATATTTGATATAAAACTAGTGTTCACATATTGCATAAGCAATATAAGATTTATGAAACTTCACGTATTCCCTTTAAGTGGGCTAATCCTAATAAATATGGCATTTTTTATTGTTGCTTAGCAGTCTTCCTTAGACATAAAATTAATTTGTATTTTGGAGGACGATTACAATTTTTATGGGGAGAGGCAATGTTAAATTATGTCCTGTAATTCCATGTAACTAATAACATAAATTAGGGTGGTGATAATTATTTTTGTCACTAAAAGCTGTTGATGAAGAGCACATTTTAAGGAGAGGTCACATAACAAGAACTGAAAATCAACCCATTGCTATGTTAGTCACACATGGAAAGCAACATGGCATAAATTCCCTCTCAAAGTTACTGAAGGATGCTGAACATCAGGGCATGCTAAAGGTCAGGCTTAATAATGGGGCATAAGTCTCAGATCCCCACAGTGAATCTAATGTATTGAAAATCAAGATGTCTTTACTAAGTCTCTAAATCACTTTATGCACTCAAAGCTACATTCACAAAGTTTAGCTTGGGATAGGACCCAGAAGTGCTTAGGAGGTTCTTGTCAATACACTTAATGAAAATAAGATCAAAATGACATTCTGTAATCTCACATGTGGGACCTAAACCCATGCTTCTGATGTTCTGATTCATCTGTATCATCAGCAACCATTTGCAAGGATTCCTTGTTGGTGATACCATGGAAAATAAGACTGTGACAGGAGGCCATACCTGAAATTTTGAATCAATCTTTTGATAGTTTTCAACTGACATTTCAAAAATTTGTTTCAAAGTTTTCAAATTTTCATTGTTTATACATCTACTTTTTATGCCACTTTTTAATTAATATTGAGCACAACAGATATATACTGATCTTTAATAACTACACTAAGTGAAAGTTCAGAATACCAAAGAGTCTGACATGTCACTGATGGCAGATATTTAAAACATTTAGCTATGGCTGCAGAAACATCCCTTTAAAAATGACTGTTCTTCTTTCCTGTACTAACCTCATACCAAAGCAAGTACTTAAATCAGTGCCAAAATGAGTGAAAATAATAATTGTGATTAAATTCCTTTTGACACTGCAAATTCCCCTCACAATCCAATTCTTAGATTTCACTGCATCCCTTCTTAACAAAAGCTGGCTGGCCCAATTGTGCAAGAATGTTTTATTAGGCTATGAAACCCAGGGCTGGTTAATCAGGCCCTTTCTGCAAACAATAAAGACCAAGGCAGAAATGCTGCAACCAAACTGATGATTCAGGGGGACAGTAGGAGGCAGCTGCTGCACTGCAAACAGAATGTGAGTCACCCTCTCCCTCGCTCTTGAATGAAAAAAACCAAACCAAAACAATAATATGATTGGAAATTACTTTCTCTATCCCCACATTGAAGGAAGAGAGTGGCAGCCCATCTGTCCTTGCTTAAATAACTAGGTAATTTTATTACTGGTGGTGGATGGAATGGTGTAGCCACATAGCTCTGGAAATGAAAGAGTAATGCTGATCAAATAATCATGACAAAGTCAGGTTTTACCTACTAAGAATAATTCTGTGTGAATAGAAACCAACTTGGAGCTGGGTTTTAGCCTTCTGCAACAGCGTAGTCACAACAATAAACCTAATAAGTAATGGGAACATAGGGACAGTGCTTGTTAGTGATAAATAATTAATTATCAGCAATGGGAAGCCTGTGGTAGCAGCAGGAGCCCAAGGTTGGTGCCCTGCAGGTACCTGGAAAATGAAATGTGATAGGTACACACCATGTTTCCTCTCCTTGCCAGGCTTGAGTGACAGGTATGAACTACTGAAACAGAACAGGGGAACTACTTGCTGAAGGGATTATAAAGACTTCCTTCTAATTATTTATCCCTTGTTTGTCAGTAACTCACAGGTATTTTTCTGGAACATGGTCGTGTTCAGGAGCAACGTGAACTTCCATTCAGTTCAGCATTAAATTGAGAATGGGTCCTTGCAAGCTCTTCTTCTCTACCTGTGGTAAGAAGCCTTGAACTACTTTAAAGAAAAAACAACGGAAATCCATTTCTCCAAATTCAAGCCTAATGCTGTTCCCATTCATATTGGTTGGATCAGTGTGCCTACCTACTCCAACATCAGGTTTTTATCTTTTCCTGCAGGAAATAAAGTTCTGAACCGTACCTTCTGTACCTTCTACCTAAAATCAGGAAGACAGTTTTGGGTAAGTAGAGTAGCCAAAGATCAGTTTTCTGAAATTGTGCTCACAAGCAACTAGCCGGAGCTTGGCTCTCTCAATTTGTTCACTTCTTACAAGGATGGCAGTGTTATGACTTTTGATACAAATGCAATAATCCAAAGAAAAACAAAACAACATGATTTGCACATTTTCTGGTATTAGGGATTAGTAATTAGGGATTACTATTAACTGCTGCTGTTATTTAGAAATACTTGCATATATATATATATGTAGCCTTTCTAATTTTCTCAAAAGAAATGGGAACAGGATTAAATCTGAGCAAGCTAGCTTAACATTTACTATGGTGACTAAAATAATTCATGGTTCATCTCACTTTTACCTTTTGTATACTAAACACTGAATAATTTCTCTCTGACATACAAGTACTATGCATATGCATGGCCCAACACTTCTACCTTGCTCCCTATCACTGCAGGAGGATTGGGATAATTCTTCTGTTTGTACCAGATAAGGTAGGACATTGGTAACAGCAGACCTTTTACTACCACTGCTGCAGATTTTGGGCTCCAAAAAGCTGAAATGTGCTGGGTGCATCCCTGACAGTTTTAACCTACTAAAAAAAAAAAAAAAAAAATTAAAAAATGGAACATCGCTGAAAGTTTCAAAGTTCAAAATTTAGCCAGCATCAAATATGGCATAATCTGTTTTTCAGAGGCAAACATGTGAGTGCTTAGAAGAAAATACTCCTGAACACAAGCCGTTGTTGAAGTTTACCTCTGATGACATCTTTGGGAAACACACTGAAACACCCCATAGGAACAAGGAATGCATAAAGCCTGCAAGCTCCTTAACAGGTGGAAAAGTCATTCTGTGACAGCTAAAAGATGAAATGAAAGAAAGGAGACCTAGTTCAACAGACATGAACTTTCTGAATAAAGGCAACTGAAAGATCAAGAGAATCAAGAAAATAATATGAGTGATCAGCAAGCTGGTGAGGCACACACCAAAAGTCAGCTTCAGGTGTGCTTCCAATCAGCTGCTTGTTTTGAGAAAACTTCACTTCAACTGTATTTTTTGCACTTGCAAGCTGGTTATCTGGACTAGCCTGATACTTAACGTGTACCCTGAGAGTTTGCTCTCCTTTTTCTGATGCTCTGTTGATGCCTGGCCTTGGTGTTTGGGCTTAGGGCCCTGCATGATTTAATTACACATTACAACATTGTATTCCCTTTTCCTTGGCTTTGCTTCCAGAAATCTATCAACAAACCTGTAAATTTTTTTTGTTTGTTTTTCATTGTCTATCATTTTTTCTTCTGTAAAATAATACTGCTCATGTCTTGAAGGTCAGTTAATGTTTTTTATGTAAACCTGCAAATGCTCATCCAAATGCTTTGGTCTCTGTTTAATGTCTTTCTCTGAATTACTTTCTTTTAATTTCTAACTTTAGTATTTTCCTCATCTTTTGTCTCAAATGATTTTCTTTAGCTAGCAAGATTTTTGATTTATACTTTCTAACTTCATTCTCTCTTATATTTCAAAGTGCTTGAAACATTATGATTCTCTATAAAAGTCCTTACTTAGATATGCTTTTTCAGAGACTCAGCTTCTCACACTATGTTTTTCTAAGAGTTTTTTTATTTTGGTGGTTACTGCCCTGACAGATGGAATTCTTGACTCTTCCATTTGAGTCTGGTAAGTAGTCTAAAAAAAGTTAGGTGGCCTTGCTCTCACTTGAGAGGTTGGGACTTAGTTTCTTTCTTTATTTACAAACAACCCAGAATATTATTAGTATCTATAGAGAAGATGGAAATATTGCCATTGGATCTAAACTGAGGTTCAGGGGGGACCACTGTTTTAAAAACAGTGAATTTAGAAGAAAATGTAAACTTTCTTAGTGTGATGAAACATAATGCATTTATTTGAAGTATGTTTCAAAAAATGACACTTGAATGAGCTTTGAACTTAGTATATGAGTTGATTTTCATCTCTGACTTTGACTTGAATAGCTGTCAAAATACTACTAATTATGATACTATTTTAATTTTTTTAGAAATTCTTTGTACAGTGCCTTGACGAAGATCATAACATAAATTTGGGCAGTTGTAAAACCCTTCCTTCTCTTTCTAAGCATTTACTCTTGGAACAAATCCTGCTGAAGTCCCTGGGAGTAAAAGACAATCTGGGAGAGTTGCTAATCTTATTCTTACCATAGCTGTGTCTTGCCTGCTATCCTGCTTTGTGTCTGTCAGGCTCACGATGGAAATAAATTATCCTTTGTCAATGTCTTGTTGGTATATTTAAATAGGTCTTAGAAGATTACTGAGACACAGTTTTCTCTGTAGAAATTCTGCTGATTTGAGTCTGTGGCATCCTGAACATCCAGTCATTTTGTTATTTTGTTTTTAATGACTATTTCAAAGTGATGCCTTTAACAACCAGCAGAGACCCTTCTAAATAAAGGTATGACATTTGTTCCCTCCAGTCTTCTGAAAAAGTTGTTGTTTTCATGTAGTCTGAAATTTTAGTTTTCTCACAATTTGCATGTCTTGTGCGTCTGGTAATTTTTTAAAAGTTTCATATGTTGGCAAATCAAAATTCTTCACAGCTGCTCCTCTTTATTAAAAAAATCAAACAAATGTCTACCCACCCCAAAAAGCCAATTCCCAAAAAAATCCCAAACCTAAAACCAAACAACAAAGCACAAGAAATTTTGAGATTAGTAATTCCCTGACATTCTGAGCAAAGATAACTGATGCTGGAAAATAATATAGCTCTCCAACAAAATGCCACAGATTTTCTAATTGCTTTCTTTAGGTCCTCCCAATCTAATGCCATCACTGAGTGTTGTATGACCTTTTTACTTCTGATGGATTTATTTTTTTCCCTACTACCTCTCAGCTTGTGATAAACTCTCCAATTCTTGTCCCAGCTTCCTGTTCCTGATATACAGAACACATGTCAGAACAACTGGCTTAGCTGGAAGTTAAAAGAAGAAAAAAAAAACAACAAACCCCCCAAAAACTAGAGACATAAACTATAAAATAAGAAATAAAGAAGTACAAGCACCAACCCAATATGAACTTTAGGGTGTTAAAATCAAGATTTTGGAGATTCTAGAGGTTCAGTTGTCATGTAAGTAAATCTGAGATTTTTTTATTTTTTTTTCACTGTTGTTGCTAATATAAATTTCTTTGGCTTGTAAAAGTTTCAACGAACCCATGGCTGTTTCTCATTAGTGGTGGCTGTCACTAAAATGAATATGTTGCTGAGTGTTCAGTTTCTGGGAAACGTGGTTGAAACACGAGCAGCTCTCTCGATGCAGAGCTCAGAGTCAGATGTTTTCAGAGGGGATGTTCCCCATTAAGTAATGACAGAGAACCATACGGAACACATTACAAATCGAAATACTGATTGATGAAGTGCCTGTGGTCAGCTCTCTACAGAAATGAGAATTTTGAACGTATTATCACGTCAGCATGGAATTGATCTCATGTACAATCACATTTTGTTTTCATTTCTTTTTTGCTTTACAGTCTCACACGTGCTGTTCCAGATCACGTTTATAGCGAGCAGAACCTCAGACTAAAGGAAATAAAGCATCAGGTTTGAGCTCTGATGTTTCATTGATTTAGCCAAGTTCACAGAAGCCAAATATGTCTGAGTTTGTTCACACAGCTGGTGAGCTATAAAGTCTTTCTCCCTATAGCAAACTTCTCCCCTCCTTCCAAGAGCTGGGAGAAGAGACTCAGAGTTTGCTGGAGCATGCGGACCTTGGGGAGGGAGAAGTGGGGTCACCTGGTCAGGCAGAGTGGCTCTTGTTTGAGATTGCATTTATCAGACTAAAAGCTCCTCTTTGTCTTCCCTAAAGTAGGTGCTTTCTGTCTTCCACTTAGCTCATGTGCAGGGGTTCAGTAAGGAAAATCAACTGGTTCATGCTGACTTTAGGACAAGATTGCAAGATTGCTCGATTTGTTTGCATTCAAGTTACTTATTATTCTAGTTGTAAGTTCAGGTTTGTTTCAGATACAGTGACCTCTTTTGTTATATACAGAAAGCAAACAGGGCTGAGTGTATGAAACCTGTGTACACAAATCTCAATGAATGCATGTCTGAGTCACAGTGTATTCAAAGAAAAATATATAGTCAAATGGTAAATTTAGAACCTTGGGTCAAATAATCTAGCCCATTCCCCCCCCCAACAATTCTTAAATGGTGCTTCAGTAAAAGCGTGAGCTAGAATAGACCTAGAAACATATTTAGTGCAGTGTTATGAACACTTGAGTATTTCTCCTTTCTGAGATCCCAACATGAGATTATTAAAGTGGTAAGGCATGTCAGGTGTGAGAGCTTGTCTTGCTTGTGCCTTTGCTAATGGAAACTCACTCAAGTGAATAGAGTTGCTTGGTTTACATTTGCACAGCTGAAGCCACGGCTTGGCCTAGGACCTAAAAGTTAGAACATAAGGGAAAAATAACAATAAAATATCTACTAATGCCTAGAGATGTGAACAGTGGACTGAATCTAAAATTAAAAACAAGGAGAGAGAAATATCAGGCATTCATGTAAAGAACTTGGGTAAAATTTAGGGTCTATTTTTTCATAATCATTGAGTTCAGGCAATTTGACCTAAATTTTTGGAATTGTTAAGAATGCAGAATCCTTAGCTGAGTTTTCTGAAAATGAAATCCTTGAGGCTTATAGCAAAAATTAAATCTCCTAGCCCTCTTAAATACCTGTTAATGGTTGGGTTTTTTTCTAAGAATTAGCCATGGTAAACTGTCTTCCAAGGTTTTGATTTCCGCCCTTCAGAATTCTACAGATGTTCTTCAAAATGCAGAACAAACGTACCTTCCTGATCAGCAGTTTCTTACTTTTCACTTTGTGTTTATTCATGTCAGAAATGTGCACTGGTATGTAAGGAAACAATAGTGTTTAAGTGCTTAATTATTTCAAAGGACAAATAAATGTGGAATAATATGAAAAAATATTTACAAGCAGCAGGGATATCAGATTTCAAGTTATCTGTAGCCTTCATAATTATTACAATGTTCTTGTGTTATTAAAAATACAATGCAGATATCGTAGTGATAGAAATTATGAGTAATTAGCTGAGATTCTACTGCCTTTCAGATATTTAAATCAGGAAAACTCTGGAAGTCTTTTTGACAGCGATGGTTAATCTTTGGCAAGAGATATGGACTTTTGGTGGGGCTGAAGGGCTTTCTGGTAGGAGGAAGGTTGGGAGAGCTGAAACTGTCATTCAGATTGCCTTCTCATGTACAATTTTCTTGCCATACACAGACCCTGCAGCCTTTGTGGCTTTTCATCCAGCACTATGAGCTCAGCTCTCAGAAATGTTGCAGTTGTATTTTTGGTACTGTCCAGGAATTGCAAGTTTGAGCTTAGATCGGGCACAGATTAGAAAAGACTCATTGAGCTTTTATCTGGCATGAGGTTCAGATCTCATGAATCCTGTTAGTCTTGGAGGATCAAATATTCCAAAGTCCTCACTGAGACTGCTTCCCTAGCCCAAGATGAGCAATAGTCACCGTCCTTTTCTGAACAGGAGAGCATCTCGGGTGAGATGAGGGAAAGGTTGATGGCGCTTCCTCACACTTTGGGTGTATCTCAGCAGGACTGTCACTCCCATAGTACAGTTTGGCCTGCGATAGATGATTGAGGCTTTGCTGCCAGAAACACTAATTATTATTGGACTGGGTGCACACATGCACGTTTCTGGCATTGTTACCAGTAGGTAGGTTTTGTGACTTCTAGGCTTGTTCTGCTCTGACAGGAAGCAAAGGTGTGGCTCCTGGCTCCTAAAGCTGCTCCAAGCAAGGGCTGAGCAGGCTTGCCCTGCAGAGCCCTGGCTATGTGCCTGAGCTGCTCTCCTGAGCTGGAGCTAGCACTGATGTCAATGTGTGGTGAATAAACAGAGCTGCAGAGTGCGGTCAGTCAAACAGGTTATCTGCAGGCTTGGGCTGCCTTTTTTTCTTTCCAGCACTAGGCACCCTAAAACTGATAGACTACCTCAATGAACTTGAGGTTTTCCTATGGATCAGACAAAATAAGGAAATTCCTCTTTTGCCTTCCACTGAAAGTTTCTAAGCTTCTCCTGGGACCTAAATCAGAGAATTGGGAATCTAAATATTATTGAATTTATCTGCTTCAGAGCTTGGTTTTTTCCTGTATACACATGAATATAACAGTGTATTTTTTTCTTAGATAAAAATATTCAGATAATATTATGTGAATTGCTATAGCTGTAGTTACCATTTTCCACAAGTACGCATTATGGACAGAGACTTGCCAATGTAATCATCACTAGCACAGATTTCTCTTTCGTTATTGTTTCTTTTGAATGGCTGTGTTGGATTTTGTTCCTTTGAAGAGGATTACTTTATTTTTTTAAGTTGCCAGATCTTATGCATTTCAGCAATTCTAAAAAGAATATTTTCAAAATGGTCACGTAACTAAAGATTTTCTCTCTTTCTCAGATGTGATCAAGTGCTTATATGTGGGCCTGGAAATGCTATTACCTGCCAAAACACTAGTGAAACTGGTGTGACACAGACCTCTAAATCTTCTGACACTCTTTTCTCATATAGAAGATCTGGCACTAGTACAAGCATTTAGGTTACTGGTATGTGTTTTTGTTGAAAAAAATCCCAGTACAACAACAATTACAGATATAAAGGCATCCTATGTTGTTTCTTCCCTGTACTGCTATTTCCTTTCTAGGTTGAAATAGGTGATACCACTCAGAGTACCAGTATAACTGCACCAATATTAAATGTTGTATTAACTATATCTGATATCTTGTTGAAAGTTGTGACAGGTTCCTAAGTGTTAGTCTGTTCTGAAACTGAGATTTAAGGTCTAATTCCACAAAACTTCTTTGCTTTCTTTTTAGATTGGGAACTTTTGTCTCTTTGGCTCTCTTGGAAGATTTTTCTGTGGTTGTATTTATGTTGCCAAATCAGATTGGGATTCAGACTTCGGGTAGGACTTTGGGTGTTATTATTTTTGTTTCATAATAATGATAAGACAAGCATTAGGAACAGTGTGAATGAAGCCTTTAAGTAAAGCTTGAAGTTTTTGAGGCAGAACTGTTTCTCACCAGAAAAAATCTATACTAATGTACTTTATGAGACTTATTTTGAGCTTCCCTAGAATTTTTGAGGCAGTCATCTGAGATCTAAATAGCAAGGCTGCCTAAAAAGTAAACAAATCCTTTTAGATGTGGTGAGCAGATCAGACTGGCTATGAGTTCCAAGAATGTACAAAATTAAATCTATTTAGTTTAGCAACAGAAATGTTACTGCACAGCGATAGCACACACGTGACTCATCTCCAGTGTCGCAACACCATTAACCAGAGAGATTTGCCACAGAGATGACTGTTCTTGGCCCTGTTGGGAATACCAGTAAGAAGTCTAACCACTGCTAGCTGTGCTCTTTTTTAACTCATGTGTTAGTCATATACAGAAAAATTTATTCTCAACTAAGTCACACTGAGTAGCACCAAAGCATTGCAGTTGCTGGATTTCCATGGGCACTCCAGGACTCGTTAGAATATCCCAGCCTGGTGATCACATCTGGCAATCAGAGAGCAACTTGAGGTCTAGTGTTTCAACAGAAAAACTGGTTTGGACCTGTGCTTCCTGGTCAGGATCATGTGTTGATCTGCAGTTTCAGTCCTATTAGGTTATTGATTATGTAACACTAATCATTACTATTTTCCAGAGTGACGTGAGGTTTCTGCCACATTTTGCTTTTCTGGAGTGATGTGAGACACAACCCTCACCCCTCAGAAAAAAATCCCCAGGCCTCTTTTTTTTCTGACCATATCACCTGTATGATGCAAAACTGTATTTGCTAGAAGAATCAGAAGATACTGCAAAACCAATCATGCATTGTGCAGTTTTGCTTCTTTTTATCCGTCTCATTTTTTTCTGAATTGTCTGATTACTGAAAAGCATTTAATACAAAAGGAGAGAATAAAGCAAAGGTAGGACTTTTCATTTTCTTGGGGCCACCCAGCTCCCAAGAGATCTGAAACAAGAGGGCCCTTCTAAATCCCAGAGAAAGAGCATGTTTTTCTGTAAATGCTCTCACATTCTCTCTTGCTCTCACTTGCTTTAAAGCATACATCTGACACAAATTAATCTGCAGGGTTTTTAGTAATTTCCCATCCGCTGCTGGGGCAAATTAGACTTGCTGATGTTGTTTTGGCCTAACCCTGAAGCAGCATGAAAGGAATGGCCCAGAGGGAGAGCGAGCCTGTTCTCCTTGGCTCTTCTTCCATGTACTCTCCAGTCTGTTCAACAACAACAAAAAAAGTTCAATTGGCCTGAAAGGCACTGAAAACCCCTCTGTAGTACCTTAAAGGACCAAAATTACTTAATTAATGTGGAGACCATTATGTGAGGTTACCATATGAATGAGTAAGTGGACTGCCTGAGTTACAGAGCAGGAAAGAGGAAAGGATATCTGAGGTCAGACTTGTCAGGGTAAAGGAATCCTAAACAATGAGGGCATTGGTTTAAGATTTGAGGAAGAATTTGAAAAAAGAGCCCTGAGAGTGAAATTAAATGAAGCATGGGAGAGTATTAGTGGAGATTAGCAGTGCAGTGAAGGAACCCAGAGCAGACTGCCAATCGCCCCTAAGCACAGGCAGCTTTAACTGGGCTGATGCAGACAGGAATTAGGCAGTACAGGAGTCTGACTGAAAACTATTTTCTTGGGCAATGTTAAAGAGTTTTTCTTCCACATCCCCTTTCTTTTACTGACTTCTGAAAGTAAACGTGTCCCTGTCTCAGCTGCATGTGGGTTTTTTCTGCCAGGCACACTTATGACAGAAGCAGATAAAGCAGAGTCAAGACTTGAAAAGTACTTGGGCACTCTCAGTGTAAATGTGAGATTCACTTAGTAGCAAGGGATTGTCATTGCAAATGTGCTGCTTCAGATGAAGAGAGGACAAAGCATAGTGAAACTAACAAAATTAATGCCTCTGCTTATAGCTGAAGTCTGGGAGACATTTGCTTACATATAGATACTGGTTTAGTGAAAAGTAGACTATTTTTCTGAAACATGAGTACTTACAGTGCTTTTCACAGTTCTTTGAGGCCATTTCAAGGTTTTTCTCCTTGGAGTTTTTCTTATTAGTTCTAGTTTCCAGAAAGTAGTATCTATGATAGAATAAGTATCCAATAATGAGATGAAGGTGACAATATTTCGTAAGGTGTTAACTGCAGTAATTATTTTATTTGCTTTGGTTTCATTTGCTGTCTTCTTGAAACAGTACTCACATACTCCAGAATAAAAATCCTGACTCTTGCATATGAGTTCCTAGTGCATGTCCTACTGCTATGACCAGAATTCTTGCTGAAAGCAAGGGGAAAGTGAATAATATCTCTGAAAATACTTTTATTGTGTGCTTTTACACAAGACAATAGACTAGATCTTGAGTAACATTTGCAAAACCATCCAGAGAATCCCAAAGTAATACCTGCCAGAGCCTGTAGGAAGTCAGAGATCATATTTAGACCCTGTTTTTCAGATATAACTAATGACCCCAATTTACTGTATGGTTTGGGAGGACCTAAGAACTTTGGAGAACAGTAATTCGGTGTTAAATCCTGCTGTACTGTGATAACCAATAGTTAGCTGAGTATCTGGAAGAAGTTCTTTATTGTGGAGGTGGTGGTTGCCCAGAGAAGCTGTGGGTGCCTCATCCCTGCAAGTGTTCAAGGCCAGGCTGGATGGGGTTTTGAGAAACCTGGTCCAGAGGAAGGTGCCCCTGCCCATGGCAGGGGGATTGGATCTGGATGGTCTTTAAGGTCCCTTCCAACCCAACCTCTGTTAATATGGATTAATTCCTGTCTTTTAAAAGATGCACTGTATCTTTAGCAATAAGTACTCTAGTTAATCTTGTGTTTTACAGCTGTAAGTCTTCAACACCGAGCTTAGACTTCCACAGCAGCTCCTGACGTTCTCTTGGGGCATCAAGGGAACCTGTGTGCCTAAAGTGCCTCTGGGTAATGGACTGAAATGCTTATGTTGCCTTGTGAAGAGTCTTTCCTAAAACTTCACTGGTGTCCCTAAAACATCTGGGTGCTTCTGGGAAAGTAAGGGGGGGAAGGTGGACCCTAAGGGGGTGAAGGTGGACCCTGATTGTCAGCAATCATAGTAGTTTTCAAGTGAAAACTCTTATGTTTCACTGAAACTGCCGTCTGGCTGACACTCTGAAATGGAGTGAATTAGTGGAATCCACACAAATATTGCTTCATTGCATAAACTGCATTTCAGAAGCAGATTGGATGACATTTTCATGTTCCCCTTTCCAGCAATTGTTTAATTTCTCTGCAAAAGAATAATTTAAGTAATTGGAATTTTCCTGCAGGATAGGAAAAAATTACCCGCCTTATATTCCTTTCTTTTTTATTTTCCCATCTATTATTTTAATGGAAACCAACATTTTTTTTAAATATTAAATACCATTAGAGGCCTCCCATAACCAGAGATGTGTGGGAAATACTTTACTAACCTGCACAACTTTTGTGTTTTCCTAAACCTCCCTGTTCTGCTCTGAGACAAAACCAAGCTCCTTTAAAGGCAGGAGTACTCATGCTTGTGCTGCTACATGGGTGGTACCATTATGAGAGTGGTAAGTAACCCCCCAGAAGTTTCAGCTTCAAAATACCTCATTTTCTTCCCAGCCAAAGGAAAGGCTGATAATGAAAAGTTCCATGATTTCATTCTCTCTCCAGACTGAACAGGCATACTTGCAGGGCACTGCCCTTCAGCTGAGCGCTCTGCAGGTTAATATGAAGGCCATGAGAAGTCTGAACTAGGTAGGAATCAATAAAGATTGTGACCTCACATGTACTTAGCCCACCTGCCTTCAAAACACACCTTGCAGCCTGGCTGAGTGAGGATTGAATTCCCCTTGGGAAGCAATGTTGCTTTGGGAGACTTGGGACTCACAGTCACCTGCTCTGTAGCTGTCATGCAGAACTTCACTGGGAGTTCACTGGAGCTAGACCTGACTGGTATGTTCCACCTGCTCCAGAGGAGCTGTGTGTGAGGTGCTTCAGCCATGCTTTGCAGAAGAGGTGAGCTCAGGCAGTCAGCAGCAGGTGCAGCTGCGAGGCAGAACTACCTGTGGAGCCACAGATGAGGCCAGTCAATGATGGCATGTGAATTTGGACACAGCAGAAAGCTGCCAGGCAGACCTTCAGAAAAAACCCCTAAAACCCTGGCCAAATGTATTGTGTGTGTCTGCACTGGATTATTATTTTTTTTTTTTTTTGGTTGTGATGTTTTTTGTGGAGTTTCTTTTGTTTGTTTTGTTTTGGGTTTTTTTAGGTATTTTGCGGGGTTTTTTTCTGTGTTTTTTTTTTGGTTTTTCTTGGCTTTGGGTTTTTTTTCATAAAAAAGAAAATCACAACATATAAATAAGAAACAGAGATGAAGTTAAAGTGGTTTTGTTGAACTCTAGAGCTAAACAAGCTGACAGAAGAATTGCACACCCTCTAAACACCCTCTGCATTTCTTCTGCTAACAGTAACATATGTGATGCTCCTGCTAATTTTGACTTGACCATGACTTACTCAATATGCTGTCCTGTACTGTAGCACTGACATATAACTTACAGCCTAAACAGAGTTAACAGCTGAGTGTGACTTTCTGTGAACATAATGTATAATGGCCAAATTTTACAAAATATTAATCTATTCAGTACTGGAGGACATGTTTAGCTAAGAATATTCTTCCTATGAAATACGTTGCAGACGATGTATTCCTTAGCAATAAACTACCACTGTTTCTCCACTCCCGTCTGAAAAGCACACCGTAGTTTTTATTGAAAGATTTTTGTGTTATTTCAGACTTTAACCCTGATATTGCTTCTTCATGAAATGTAATTAAAGAAATGTGATTTCATTTTAAGGGTCTTAGCCAGTTCATAGCAATTAGAAATACTTTGCCTTAGAGTCCACAAAGGAGAGACTTGGATTTCGTAAACTTTCATGTCTTTGTCATGTGCGAACCACAAATATATTAACTTCCAATGATTCACAAATTAAACTGATGAAAATAAAGGCAGGGAGGCTGGTAGCGTCATACTTTATAAGAGTCTGTGAAGGTTTGGGGGGTGGATTTATTATTTAAAATAATGGAAAACAGCCAAAATCAAGAAAAAATGAGGGACATGTGATATAAAAAACTACAGTTTTCTTTTAAAGGACTCTGCATAACTATTCCATCATAAAGGTTCTTTTTAATGGCTGGTGCTCCTTCTAATTGGTCAAACTACTTAAGAAAGTATTTCAGTGCAATCATTAGCATAGAAAGCCTGATTGTTTATGCCTTTTGATCACTGATGGCTATCAGGGAAGAAGCTGGATTTTAATAATCTTGAGATGGATGTGTGGAGTTCTGCCTGCCATCCACGCTTCTTGCTTGTAACACTATATTCTAAGATTCTTAAGTTCTGTAGAGATATCATCTTATTTCCGCTCATCAAATGTTTTCATAATCAATGCCCTTTTTGTACTATCTGTTACATGCTATCCAGTGAGCTCCTTGGGAATCAAATAACTTAGAAGGAAGGGAGAGAGAATATGTTCCTTTTGTAGGTTGTGGGGACTATATATGTTGCACCTTGGAGATAAATACTGGCTTTTGGATTTTTAATGATGTATCAGGCTTCCTCTGATTCAATGTGAATTGTTGTAGGGGCTAAATCATCTGCATCTGCCATCTGGATTTCATCTCTTCATATTTTACCCAGGTCAACAAGATCTACCAGAGTGGTGATAAAGGTATTTAAGCAAAGAAATATATGCTCTGGTTTTGGTTTGGCAAGTTTATTGGCATGTTCATTCGCTTTGAAAATTGAGAAGGAATCCTTTCAGGTGGCGCTTTCCTACAACATATTTACTGTTTCTAGCCTTGAGACATTGTTGCCTTACTGGGTTTTGCTTTTCTCACTTTCAAATCAGCCCAGAGGCAAGATGCACACTGTGAAGAATGACAAATTGTAAGTTTGCTGGTCTGATTACATACTTTCAGTACCCAAAATAGTCCATGGCATTTGTCATGGGCTAAACTCATTCTTAGCATCAGTGGGTGCTCTGATAGTGCATGGTCCTTAGTTACACCTGGTAATAGAAATCCAATGATAAGGAGCTGTTTACTCCCTCAAAAGCAGGGAGGCCCTACAGGAAGACATCAACAAATCAGAGGACTAACCATGTGAAGTTCAACAAGGGAAAGTTGATTCTGCACCTGGGATGGGACAACCCTGAATGTGCAGACGGGGGAATGTGATGCTGGAAAGCAGTGCCATGGAAAGGACCTTGGGATCCTGGTCGACGGCAAGTTGAACATAATCCAGCAGTGCCCTGGCAACCAGGAGGGCCATTAATGTCCTGAGGGACATCAGGCACAGCATGGCCAGCTGGGCAAGGGAGGGGATTATCCTGCTCTGCTCTACAGTGGGGTGGCCTCACCTCAAGTGCTGGGGGCAGTTCTGGGTGCCACAATATCAGAAAGATATGAAACTATTAGAGTGTGTCCAAGGGAGGGCAACCAAGAGGATGAAGGGCCTTGAGGGGAAGCCATATAAGTCTGTTCAGCCTGGAGAGGAGGAGACTGAGGGAAGATCTCATTGCAGTTACACCTTCCTTGCAAGGGGAAAAGGAGGGGCAGGCATTGATCTATTCTCTGTGGTGACCAGTGACAGGACCCCAGTGAACGGCCTGAAGTTGTGTCAGGGGAGGTTTGGATTGGATATCAGGAAAAGGTTCTTTCCTGAGAGGTGGTTGGGTGCTGGAGCAGGCTCCCCAGGGAAGTGGTCACAGCACCAGCCTGACAGAGTTCAAGTGTTCAGACAATGCACATGGTGTGACTCTTGGGCATGGTGCAGTGCATGGCCAGGAGTCAAACTCCGTGATCTTTGAGTGCACCTTTCAACTCAGCTTATGCTATGGTTCTGTGAAATTCCTTGGAAAGTGTAATTTTACTATCAGGGATCTGTAACTGTGTCTTTTCTGGACTGAAACCAGCAAGATCTTCATACTTAAGAGATCCATTATGTGTGCACACATAAAGCAGAAATTTTGATCTAGAGGGGAACTGTACTGGTTGTAGAGACTTGCTGTTGTCATGGGCAGTAGCCAACAGTAAAGCTGATTTTTAAAGTCTGTCAAATCTAGTGACAAAAATCTCTTTGTTGGGTAGGTAGATGGGGTATTTTATGCTAATCTGTTTCAGAGTAAGGCTAGAAAGCAGTTTTTAAAACCACAGTTGTTTCTGAATTCAAAGTTGTGTTTCATGAATCATAGGCTCACACTCTGCATAGGTAAGCTCCATTATTTTGAGCTGTCTTTCAAAATGTTGATGGGAGCACCCCCACAAAAGTTGAGGTGAGTGGATAATGACACAGTGAATTGTTATGATATATTTTGCTTAGGTTCGGGATCTTTTCAAGAAAATTTATTTGCAAGGGGGATTGTTTTACACTGATGAGCAGCTTCCAAGTCCTGGAAATATGAGCTGTGCTCTCTAGCTGCTCTCCTCCTATGTGTTATCACATGCTGCTCTGGCACACAGGCCAGAGGACGCAAATGAAACCTTTGGTTCTGGAAAATCACATCTGCCTCTCTCCCCCATGTCCTGCTTCCTGCTAGCATGTTTGCCAGTAAAACTCAGCCCTGTGAACATCTGCAGACACCAGTCATAAAAACAGGCCAGGCACAGGAACAGTTAAAACTTAACAAAAAATAGTAAGAGTCACAGAAAAGAGGTGGGTTTTGTTCCCCCCACACCTTCCTCTCAGCTGTCCTCTTAGGAGCATCTTGCTGGGAAGGAAAATAGTTATCATGAGTACTGTTAGACGTTGCTGAATGTTTGATTTAGGCAAAGCTTGCAGATTCCATTCCTGATTTTGGCTTATGCAGACTCAACAATGTGTTTTGGAAAACCCTTTCCAAAAGGTCTTTGAATCACTGTATCTTGCATCAAAAAGTTCAGCTGCAGTCACTCATTTCCAGTCATGGCCATTGCAACTTAGACTGTAAAGGAAAAGAAAGCTGAGGAGGGTGGTTGTTTCAGAATGAAAGGTGTGATGGCTGCCCACACAGCTATTTAGTCAGAGGTCTTGTTTAACACCATCCTGAGTTACGGGAATTCTGCATTTAGCACTCTGTTATGCTGTGTACCCCCCTTCCCCCAACATGTATTTGGAGAGCTTCTGTCAGCAATCACAGGGAGAAGAGACAATTTTATGAGGTGAGTGGGAAGTTATCCCTAATTACAGCTGTGTTATACCAGCACTTTATTTCAAACTCTTCTGCTCATCTGCATGATTCACTCAATATGGTATGTGATTATCTACCTGACTTGTGAACTTCTGTGCTGAGGAGGAAATGCCTAGCTTGGGGAAGTAGCTATGGTAACAATTCATATAATGTTCTGATGTTTATCAGAACAAAAGATAATGCTTAACTTGCTGACTGCTCAGGCCTCCAATTCTGTAATGTGAAGAAAAGTAGATATGCACACTGCTCACTTATCAGAGAGGTATTAAAGTTGAGTATCTAAAGCATTTGACAATTCTCTCTGGACTCAGATGCATCAGTTACCATTATTATAGGAAGTAAGAGGTTTTTACATATAGGTGAGAAAAAGCTACAAATCTCTGCTACACATTAAAAGCACATTTGTGGGCCTGAAAGTTTTCTTTTGAATATACCACCTGGCCTAAAAGGTTTCTTTCTCACAGTACAAACCTTGCCTCAGAAATGTCATGGGTTATCACTTATTTCCAAATTCTTCCTTCTGAGCAGATTGTATGTCTCTGTTTCAGCAGCGGAAAGCCTCAGTTTTGAGTGGGATCCATAATTAACAGCTCTGCAGCTAAGTCTCAAACAGTTTTCTGTGCTAGGGGAGACAAAGTGTTCACTCTTGATCCCTGTGTAAATTAAAGGTTGCTATTAATTTAGATCTAGACTGAACATGGTTATCTTACCTTCAGCAATAAGGTTCAAACAGTTACAGCTCTCCATTACTTTACTGGGTAACCTCATACATAAACTTCCTGCTTATCATTGCTCTGAAAATTCTATGAGGAAGAAGTGAAACAGAGTTCTCCAGAGTAAACTCTGGCCTTCTACACAGCCTGAAGCACCACAGCTCCAAATGATCAAAATGACTTGCCTTTTCTGTGGCCTTAGCTTAAAGAGCATATACCTGTCCAGTTTACTTCTAAAATTGCAGGATAGACTGCAAACAAATTATTTGAAAGAAACATGAATGTTCTGAAAATACAGAGAGTGTCCTTCCTAAGAGGAAGCAGCAGACTTGGGATCTTAAAAGGCAACATGGGAATTTGATAGGTGTATTTATTTAATTAAAGGAAATTATTTACCTAAATTGCAACTTTCTGGTGGATAGAATTGCAGGTATCACACAGGATTTTCTGCCTAACGGCTGTTTTCAGTAGGTGTTGAACTATATTGTGTTCTCATTTCAGTGTAGGAGTTTTCTATTTTTAAAAAAACTGTTAGAGAGAGGTTATATTCTATAGCTATATTTATTTCCATTATAAAACTTTGGCTTACTTTCTAGAGATTTTCTATCACTGGATTTAACAGCATCAGTGTAGCACCTGGCACTGCCCTGACTAGCGAGGATCCCTTCCAAAGCTTGGAATACCTAGCTATTTTGCTCTCACTTCTTACTGGACCATTTTTGTAACACTGGTCTTAGAAACTTTTCTGTAACCATTAGCTCCTTTTCAGATGCTTTTGGGTATTCCCGGTGATGAGCTGGCACAAACAGTCATGCTGTGTGATAGAAAATCAGTCCAGAAGGTGCATTTTACAAGCTGGTATTTAAAAAAAATTCTCCTTTCCCCCTGTCCAACTGCCTGCTCACATCTGTTTGACTGTATGCTTGTAATCTGATGAAACTGATAGAGTAGATGTTTGCAATGGATTATTCAAACCCCTCTGAATTCCCAGCTCTTTATTTGCCCCACCCATAATTTAAAGAAATGGATTTACCCCATGGTATTGTTAGCAATCCAGATACACCAATCCTGAGCAGAAAAGGTTATGTTTTAGGAGGAATGTAATTGTTGAAAATACGTAATTAATATTTTTAGTGAGCATCATTATTTCCCTTGGGATGAAGACATTAAATTTGGGTATTTTGGGTTATGTAGGAGGCTTAAAAATTAACAGGGAAAGTTTTGAGTCAGTCAGTATCAGGATCTTTTCAAACAAGTCCCAGGTAAAATTTTTATCATGTTCATTGCTCTTGTGCTATAGGTTTTCTAATGAATGTAATAAGAATACTTTCTTTGAATGCTATTCTAAGAATAGGTTGATAGTGACATTTCATTTTACACTGCATTTCCATATCTCAAAATCTGCCATTAGCTGCTTCCCCTAAAAGACATGAAGAAGAATTCCCTGCCTCCTTTTCAGTCTGTTTCCATACTCCTAGACATGCTTTATCATCAAAACCTTTCTGTTTACAGATTCAAGACATACAACATAGTGCACAAATTGCTACTCACAGAATAAATTCAGGTATGAACGTTGTATAATTAACTCCAAGACTTCCAAATTACATATTGTACTAATTACATATAACAAGGCAAATTACATGGCCAGAGTTGCCTGCTGCTGCTTGTGCAAGTTTGCACAGACCCTCCTTTATCTATACCATGATTCTGCAGCTATCAGCCTAGTGAGGTTTGATGATTCAGAAGCAACTTTTCCAAAGGTCAGTATAAGTCACTGAAGTATCCTTGGAGATTTAAGTTGCAGCTTTCTTGCATCCTGACTCAGCCAGGTTTCTGATTCTTGGTTCAGACTCATGACCTTCCCTTGTTTTTCTGAGTAGACCATGGAAGTTGCAAAATACTGCTGGGAAGTCAGAGAAGCATGTTTTCCATACAATTTTTATTCCAGACAGTGAGATTCTCAGTGCTAGGACACTTCTTTAGAAGATGGATAACAGCTTTTAAACATTCATTCATGACACTATTACAAAAGTAATGTAGTGATCTTAGGGGGAAAAGATGGAAGTATTTTCAAGAGGGTATCTTGATGAAGCTGAAAAAATAATTTATCCAACATTTCAGGTGATAGTTGTCCCTTTCATTTTCTAACTAGGGCTTAGGCAGGTTACTGTCTGGAATCTGAGAATTGCAACATTGGGAGTGATACAACAAACAACTGCAGGAATGTCTAGATCAAAGTGCAAAAGCAAAATTACATCTTTTTGCATATATCCTTGATCTTCACACCACTGAATCTAAATGTCTTGATTTTATCTAAAACTACCATTAATTCCAAAATTCTTCAAATTAATTTGGAAAATTAATTTTTCCAAAATTACCCCAAAGCTGGAAAGATTGTGGAAATGAATTGCTGAAAGCTCTTGCTTTGTGCTTTCATTCCAATCTTGTATTTTGCAGATTTTGAGCATCTCATCTCTGTTGTAGCTCATGGAGATATTGTGGTAGAGAGGGAAGATTTAAAGCAAGGAAAATGACAGGGAGTATTGTATATTTTATTCAAAAGAATTGTAGCTCTTTTGGAAGAAATAAAACACATGGAAAGAGGTAATAATTTGGAGAGCCACACATAAAGGACCAGGAGTATTGAGTTCAGCTTTGTGTTTGAGTTAACCTCCCTAGGCAATGAAAGGCATGTGTGTGATTCCTGGGGCTGTCCTATGCAGGGCTAAGAGCTGGACTGTGATGATCTTTTTGGGTCCATTCCAGCCCTTCCAGGATATTCTATGATCCTATCAATGTTTCTGTGATCCTATCAATGTTTCTGTGAGTATGGACTCACAATATAGCCCATCAAGCTATACTTGTGTATAGCACTTTTAGTGGTGACTCCCTTTTTTTGGCCACAATTTATCAGGGACCCCTTTGGAAATGAAGGACCTGGGACCTCAACCCTATGACCACTCAGGAGAAGACAGGATTACCTAAACTGAGTAAATAGAATGTGTGTGAGACCAGGGGCCTTCAATGATCCCACTCCTTTCTTGTAAGAAAAGCCAGCCTCATTGTGTTAGCAGTATAACATCCTTCTGTGATTGAAAACACTTGTAGGACGATGCCAGCATGTTCTTGTTTGCATCCAAACAATAATCAAGATCTCACACAGTGATGATTTGTTGTCAGCTGTTTTTCCTGCACTAAACAAGTCTGACACTAGCAGCCCACAAGCCAATTAACTCAAGTATCTGGCATGGGAATCTACATTATAGCTATCAGCAGAATATCCGCCGAACTGAATTAACCAGCCAGGTGGACTGATGTTCAGGGGAGATGAAGAGTGTCTCCTTGAGGTAGAAAAAAGAAAGATGAATGCTGATATACAGGATTTCCACTCTCTCACCCCATGAATTTATCTCTAAGGGTTTTTTTAAAACAAAACTTTGAAAGAAAACACTGTGCTGAATACTTTAGGCTGAATATTGGCAACTTGAACTTTATTTCCTTATTAATTTCCATCTCCCTTTTCAAACTTTCTGGTTTATCTTTGCCCTCTTCTTAACATGCAAAAATGGGTTCTGGCATCAGTTTGCTTTTAATACTTGCCCAGGTTCCTTGATGAGACAAGATTGTGGGATGCCTTGCTGTTCAACACCTTTTATTTCTTCCTTGGGGGACTGTTGGCATCAGACACTCCTGAGACAATCAGAATAGACAAACAGCAAAACCTTTAGGAATTCAACACTGTGGGTAAAGTGTTCCAGCCTAGGCTGGAAGAGCTGTGCTGTCCAAGATGAAAAGGTAACAGGAAAAAACTGAATAAACAGGACATTAGTATTTTGACACCTTGTCAAGTGGCTCATATTTCAGGATTTTTATTTTTATTTTTTTTATGTATGTCTTACAGAGCTAAAAAAACACTCATTGTTTTGCTATCACTCCCACAGTATTCAAGTAGAGCCGTGGATTCTCTGTCCTTTTAAGAGTGGGGCCTGAGTTGTTTTCTAATCAGGGAAAAAATATTCCATTAATATCCTCTTATCACTGTAACACTGAAAGTAAACTTCCTTTTTTTAAAAAATAAAAAGAGACATGATTTATGCCTCATGAGCAAGGAATATATATATATATATATATATATATATATAACTAGGTCTATACAGAAAATGTAGTTTAGTAGCTAAAGGCAGGTTGCAGGAGAGCTAATAGAGACATAGATTTATTTTTTTTTTAAATTTAAAGCAAATGAGATCCCTTTTGAGGAGACAGACAAGAGATGTAGGGTCCATATCCTTTAAGGAATTTAAGTATTTGGCTCACAGGGTTATATTTACACACTAAAATAAAGTACTTGTGAGCACTATTTAGTAGTGAGTCACCTTTCTCAGTAAGAGACTCTTGGGTACCACAGGCCGATCAAAAATATGCAGAAACAAGCATATCCCCAATTATAATTGTCTAGATCAAGAAGTCTGATTTGGGGCTGGGACCACTCCTCAGTTTTTAAGGAGAAAGTTTACACTGTCATTCAAAAGCCCCATTACATCAAACATGTGCACTTGCTTTCAGCTGATCTAACTCCAGTAACAATAATGTCACTGCAGCAGCGTTGATCTCAAGATCTGAGCAACTGTGCTGAAGTCAGTGCTGTGCTGAGCCAGGAGGGACGGGAGTTAGCAACCCTTTTGCTTACTCTTGAACTCTTAGACTGCCCTGAGTTTGCTGGTGTTGGTAGCCCACAGAAATCTGGTTCTAAACCATAGGGTTTGGGTCTGATTCATTATGGTCAGCCCAGCTAACCTTCAGTGTAAGCGCTATGTAAATGGCTATGTGAAGTTGCACCTCTTGAAAGTAGACATGAAGCTGGCTTTACCACTTACCCTCTCCAGTTTTGAAATTATTTCAGCTTCTTGGCCAATTTCAAACAATGACTAAACAAAGAAGGGAGGAAAAAAAAACAAACCCAAAACAAACCATCATAAACTTGAACTCTCTGTCTTGCCTCTGTTTAATTGGGGGTTGACATGACAACTTAGTTGTACATCTATGACAATGTTAAATTACATTTATTGAGAAACAATTTTTTGCAGCAATGCATACAGTTTCTCTTGCTCACTTTTGTATTGGCCTACAAGATTTCACTACAGCATTCCTTTCTGGGTTGCTGCTGTGTAATCTGAGTGTTAATCATCAAATAAATTTCTGCTTCTTATGGGCCTTCCACAGTACTTTCTTTTCTTTTTGTTTTTATTTCCCACATGTTGCTTTCATCCTGCCTTGGGTCATTTGCTATTATTCAGTTAATCCACTCTAGCAGAGTGGCAAATGAGAGTGGCACTGCAGGTATGCCTGCTGCTGGTTCCCAGGAGCTTTTAGTGTCATAGCTGCAGCAGAGGACATTGCTAAAATGAAGTTAATCCTTGTAACATAGTATGTCTGTTAGCTGTATGAAAAGTGACCATGAGTAAGCCTGTATCAGGTATAGGTCATAAATTTAAACTCACTTCCTTTAATTTAATCTTTTATAGGGAGTCTGCCAGCTTCATGAATCAAACCTGAATTTATTATGCTCAATAAAACCAGGCACAGTGTTATATTTTATAAATAGTTTTCTTTAGAGGAAAACTTCTGAAAACAACAACAAAAATAACTATTGTATGCAACAGTGATTTCAGAAGGTTACATTATGCCCTTGCTTGCTCTTCCTCTTGTAGGTGTTGTATCTACACATTAAAAAACTTCCTAGCTATGTTTGGCAAGTCCCTACATAGGAGAGACAAAGGCCTTTCCTATAGGTCCAAGTTTCCTAAAGCTCAGGGGCACAAACTCGTCTGAAAGAGATACCACACATTTTCAGAGTAGGTTAAGTCTACTGAAGTCTCAAAAGAGATGTTGTTAGGAGTTGCACATCCTAATTGCTGCGTGGACATACTGTGAGTCAGTCATGAGACATCCTGTGTGTGTTGCGAAACTGCACGAGGACTCAGATCAGTGTGCACAGCAGGTTGGTGAGTGCAGTCATGCCTTGGTGCATGTCTGTGCCTGGAGACATGTTGGGAAGTGTCTTCAACAAGAAGACATCACCAATATTTTTGCAGCTTCTCTAACAGGCTGCTGAATGATTTAACAAAGTTTTTTTTAAGATGATATTCTGCAAAGAGCCACGTACTTAATAGTTTAATACTAAGGAAGGCAAGATAAGGACACATCAGCAAAGATCTCACTTTGTCATGATTTTAAGTTGATTCCTGTCACAAAATGTATTTTGATCGTTTGATGAAAGCATAATTTTGTCAGATTCCACCCAGTTTCCAGGAAAATATACCCTAAGATATGCTGTTAAGTTAACCCAGAGAGGGAGAAATAAAACAAGTTAGAGCAAGGATGAAGCAGCATAACTCTCCTCTGAACTAAGGTTATCACTGTATTTATTGTGTGTCATTGAACATATATGAACACTGCATGATGGTAATACCCAAAGTTAAGAGGTCACGATATGACAAGAGCTGACATCTTTTATATCTCTGCAGTTTATCTATCTCAGTTTTCTGCAAATGCAGAACTCCAGAGAGATGATCTGAAGCAATTAATTCTTTCATAGAAAAAAACCCAGTGGAAATGCTAATTCAGGAGTTCCTATGCTCTGTGCTTACAGCACATGGGCAAATGGAAATGCCCTGTCTTGATAATGTGATTGTGTGTAATGCTTCTAAGTGTTTTAATGGCTCCTCAAAAGGAGAACACATAGTCCTCCATGCTGCCTGCTCCTTGGAGAAAATGACCATGCTGAGCAGAAGTAGCATTGGTATGACCCAAAGAGCGAGAGGTGTTGCAGTCTCAGCACCAGTTTTGCACACAGGAAAGTCAGTGGGAATGTAAGATGATTAAATATAAGAAAATCTAATTGCCGGAAATCACATAATTACTTACAGTTACTTAGAAAAGCTCTGAAATTAAAAAATAAAAATCTATCATATTAAGGCACTGATATATAACCTTGACACAAGGATGTGCTTTTGGCAGAAGTATACTGTAAACAAGAAGTAAATGGAAAGCCACTGCCTTAATGAGCTATCAGTCTTGGGCTTATGACAAGATGCAATCAGAAAAGGAAACAAACAAATGGATAGGAGCTGAAACAGAGAAGGATGTGGAAAGCACAGTGCAAGCATGCCTTTTCATGGACGTGCTGTGTGCATAATATCACAGTGAGCAAGGGGGGTCCTGGGAGTCTCCTGCTTCGTGTTGTGGCTTATTAAGGCACGACTCCCACAGACTTGGGGAAGGGTTTTGTCTTAAACAGAACCATGGAGGGGAAATTGGGGCTCGTCGCAAAATGACGCCCAGGTATGTAGAAATGAATCAATGTGCTTCCCACTATGCTGGCTTAGTGTTGCAAAAAAAAAAAAAAAAAAAAGAAAAAGAAAAAGAAAAAGAAAAAGAAAAAGAAAAAGAAAGGCAAGCAAGCTTGGAAGAAACAAAAGCACAGCTTTTTGTAATTATAGATCTTTTTGACTTAGCCTGAGCCCTCCCCTTTCCTTCCTTTACCTTCCGCTTCTCCTCCCAAAATAATAACACATTTTGCCAATAATTTTGAGGAAGTCTCAGTGGGCCAGATGGAATTCAAAGAGAGGGATCTAATAGAGTTTTGTTTCATTCTTTTTTTTTCTTGTGATTTTTTTCCCCCATGCCCTGGTTTCCTACTTGCAATTTCTTTCTTTGGCTTATTGCACGACATGGAGGTGGTGATGCAAAAATAGAAGTTAATGGTACTACCACTGTTTGTTTCTATTAACGTTTACATGCAAAATGAAGGCATTTTGGAAGAGAACCAGACTGGCCAGTAAAACCTTTCACCCTCGTAAACTGTACATTTGGTTTGATTTTTGGCTTAGATCCCAGAACTTGTCACAAGCTTTATTATAAAGCTGTAGTTCAGCTAGAGTTTTGTTAGCTTTATTGCAATAGCTCCCCTCCTCAAAAAGTAAAAGGAAAGGGAAAAAAAAAAAAAAAGGCTTTAGTCCATTCTGAATCCTTTTCAAATTCTGGAGAAAATATACTCGAAAATGTAATTAGCCAGATAACTGTTCAGCATCAATCATCAGAATATAAATGAAGTTTATCTAAAATTTATAAAAAATATACATCACCTCCTTAAAATAGTCCAAGAGTGACTAATCACATAAACAATAAGGCAGTCACCAACACTCAAGCATGTTACAACTTCTGAGAAAGCACAGGCCTAGAAATGCCAAAGAGGAGTCTACAGATTGACTGGAAATGATTTGGACATCTGGAGAGAAGATTTTTTACGTATGTACTTTCCCAAAGGGGTAATCTAGCTCTGCATGAGTTCACCCAGGGAATATATGAAAAGAAAACAAAAAACCAAAAACAAACAAACAAAAAAAACCCTCCAAAAAAAAAAAAAGGAATACAAAGAAATGCAGATTGAATGGTTATAGAGAGGATATATAGCTCTACTCTGAAAGATCAATTTGTTTGTAGCCCTTGGTTGGAATTTGAAACATGGTCTTGTAGCTGTGGGTCTAATTTGAGATGCTGAAGATCAAAGTTTCACTGTTGCTCCTGTCAGTCAATTCCCATGTGATCCTTGAGTAAGTAACTTATACTGCCTATATTTCAATTCCCTGTTGAAGAAATGGTAGCCAGAAGATTTTATTTGAGGCTTGTTTAGACTAGTCTAAAAGGCTTAGATTGGTTCTTACAGTGTAGAAATTTTTAATCTTTTAAAACCTCTTCAGTCAGGAAATGTTCATTGGCCGTGAGGCCTTAATTTTGATTGGAATTTATAGAAACCAAGTTCTTAAAGTATTTGATTCCCTTAAAATGCAAATAGGAACAACAACTCAATTTATTTCACAATATTTTGGTGCCTAATTTCAACAGGAATAAGTATAACCCACTGCATCACAATGATGGTGATTCCTTGTTTTCCCATTGGAAAATACAAAGTCACAAAATTCTGAAGTTCCTGGAGAACCTATTGAACTGAGTTCCATGCCTTCTTCCATAGTTGTAGCAGGCCCGTCTGGAAACAAAGTATCTAGGGAGCAGGATTACTTGAAAATCTTTCTTCTTATGCAAAATGTTTAGTGTTTGGATGCGAGCAGCGTTTTTTGAGGGTGGAAGTACATATGTTTTCTCATTGCCACTCTTGAAAAGCAAGCAGTTTGGCTCAGCATCATTGAGATCTGGTTCCCATGCCCAGGTTGTGGCTGGTGACAGCTGTGGGCTGCCCCTGCAATGTCTGAATCCTCCCTGCAGAGCTGTGCTGGAAGCTTCACCTGGTTGGGACCAAGTATGGGCCTGGTAGAACCACTGTCCTTACTGGTGAGTAAATCACCTCCAGAACTTGTCCTCCACTCCTTCCCAGAGAACAGCATTGTCTTGTGGTGCTTTGCTGTGAGTGATGCAATGGAAAGTTAGTAGCGCATCAGGGATGTCCATCAGCAACCTATTGAATTGATAATTTGTGTGGCAGGTGAAGATTGTGCACACATGACCATAATAATTTTGCAAGGAGGAAACCCAGTTATGTATGAAGCACAACATAGTATGTTGCCACTGAATTTAAGTTCGCAAGCAGAGAGTGTAACTCTCAAGGAGTCCTTAGTAAACATCGATTTGCAAACTTTAATTTGATAATCGCAAACTTGCAAGCTGTACTTGAAAGTTTGCTTGGATTACAAGTAAAGAAAGCAAAAGTAAAATTTTGAAGGACTTTCATCCATCAGTAAGAGGAAATCAAAGTGCATGAGGAAACTGAGAGCCCGCTGCTGCATGGCATAGCACATACTCTGTGCTGTGTTGAGAATGTTTTAACAGTCAGCAGGAGCCAGAGCCCCAGTACCTCTAAAACTCTGTCTCTCTGCTTTACATTTTTATTGCTTTCTTTGAGGGGAAGGAAGGTTTGAAGGTCACAGAATTGGGCCATTTGTGTAACCAGAACCAGATGATTAATTACTTTTTTAAGGATTTTGTTTCTCTGGAAATTTTATCCCAGAAAAGCATGAGGACACACAAAGTCTGTGGCTGAAATTAAATTATATTAAGATTACAGAAATATTGCACATCACAGTTCTATGGGAAGTGGCTTTTCATTGTTTAGCATAAGAAAAAGAAAAACTAACAAGTTAGGCTACACAGCTGGGGTTTGTGCTGTATAACTTGTTTTGTAACAAATCTTTAAATATTGTACACAAGCTGAAAGAACACATATTAGAAAGACTCAGACTGAAAAGAAATCAGCACAATTAACATTCAAACTAGATTAACTGTCATTTTAGTTTAAAAAACCCTCATGCTCAATTCTTTCATGCTACCCCCTACAAAAAATTTGGAACTCATCACTGGAAATATCACCTCAAAAATCTTTTTCTGCTTTCTGTTATTATAACCAGAGATGTATGTACTCATTGGAGCAAAATAAAAATGAATTTAATTTTTTAAATTAGAAACAGTTCCAGATGAGGATTTCAAAATTATGAGAACACTTTTTTTATTTAAATTTCTGGTATGTTCTAGGAAAACTGCTGATTATTATCAAATGTGGAAGACTAGGTTGCAAAGCCCATTAAAACCTCTGGGAAAACTGGAAACAATTTTGATGTGCTTTGAATTAGGCTTTTTCTGGAACAGTCTCTGGACATAATATACAGAATAGACTGAAAAGTATCTAGTTATGCTGCTCCAAAGGCTCTGTTTATCATGGCAAACTGGCCATTTTGAGCACTGTCAAACAATCTGTTTCCTTTGTACTTTTTTGGCCCAGTTTTGGCTTGTGTTATACAGTTTCTGCCAGTTAGCAACCAAACATTTTTTGGGTGACTGTTGTGGAACCATGGCTCTTCCCAAGAGGTAGCACTGACACTGGCAGCTGGAGCTAAGTACGAAGAGGAGGCTTAGTTATGAGTGTCCAGACCATTCTAACGCCATTCATGCTCAGAGCTGGGGAATGGCTCTGGACATATTAAAAGGCCAAAGGTCTAGCAGAAGACTCTTATCCAAAGATCACTTTTTTTTTTTTTTTTTTCAATGAAGTCCGTGTTTTCAGTTGGGTTTACTCTGGAGCTCTATTGTAGTTTCTCATTTCCCCTTTCAATTTTCCCTACCCTCATTCAGATGCGAGTTGATCCCAAATGATTGCAAATGGCAATGGACAGAGCTAAACAATACTGCAGTGGACAGAATTACATAGAGTTTATGCTGTCTTCTGCAGGTCCTCTGCTCTGTGTCTAAAATCCCACACCATGACTATGTTTCCAGGAGCTGGCCACACTAATCCAGGATGAGGAAACACAAAGGGGCTGGTGCCATACCAGGCATTTGCTTTTCAAGATCTTGGTTGGACACTGCTGGGCAGTGCACCATCCTGGCTGGGACAGGAGGGGAGCAGCAGTGCTATGTCCTCCAGGCTGAGCTGCTCCACAGCTCCTTTAGAAGAAAGCAAATCCTCAGCTACTTTTCTTCTGGACTGCTTTCTGGTGGTTTTCTCTTCCCCTCCCTCTGCACCAGCAGCAGATTGAGTCCAGTACTTTTAAAAGCCCTACTCTTCATGGATGCCACTGAATGAGCTTTTTATATATTAGAGTTTGACCTAAGACTTTTGATATTCTGAAAGGAATCCCTTTTGCAATGAGTAGCATTGCATGAAAAGGACAATTTTGTTCTCTCACTGGAGTGAGAGCAGAATTGGGGTTTCTGCAATTTTTCTACCCGCTGTAACTTTGCAACACAACTTTGTAACACAATCCCCCTGATGCTTCTGGTGGTGATAAATAAATGTATTTATATGTTGTGCGCTTACATTCTCGGTACTGAGGAAACAGAACAATAACATACTCTTGTCGATACAAGCACTGCCCTGGGAATTGACTAATTAACATAAAGCTCAGCCCTGCAGGGACATTTCCAGGTTCATTTCTTGCTGCCTCAGCAAACTACAGGGTTTGGGCTGTTAACTACTTTCAGATGCTCTTTGTCTTTCAAGAAAGAAATAAAGAACATCCACATTGCTTTAGGCAAGTTAATGATTCTAAAGAACACTTACCTTTTTTACCATATGTTTCATGGCAGATTAAAATCCTGAAGGAGCTAAGGATTACATACCATGTACAGTCCTTTGGCAGAAAAACATGCATTCTGAACTAAAAAGTGAGTGGCTGAATGTGACATTTAAATTCATTGTTTTTCCAGACCTGCATATAAAGAATGTTTGATTTTACTCAAAATAACACCAAAGAAGTGGTTTTGTAGGTGCTTTGATTTCTCAGAATCTTTTAAGGTTATGGCAAGCAGTTTAGAGTGGCTACCCAGAAAACTGGAGAAACTTGTTTAACCACTTCTGTAAAATTCAAAGGAAATCTGGCCTAATTTTCCAAGAGGAGATATACCTAAAATTTTGAGAAACTCATACTACTTGTGTCTTGTGTGCGATCATATTTGTTTATGTGAAGTATGTACTTTTCATTCACATTCTTTTATTTGGACCACAAAGCAAAGGTTTCCTGTATACAGGAAAATTATTGAGAAAAGGAAAAAATTCAAATTAAATGAAATTTGAATTTTACTGTTAAAGAAAACCTCATTGTTCTTACCAGTTTTCCCTAGATTGCTAGATTTTCTCTGCTCTGTTTACTGTTTGTTCTTCTTATTATTAATCTATTATAAATGGATGCCTTGCCTATTGCTGCTATTCATGAATGAACAAAATCCCATTCTGCAGCTCATACAAATCAACTGTGGAAAGTAACAGTAGAAAAATTTTCTGACAGAAGGTTGAAAACTACTTGATGGGTCCTCAAGGGCTGCAGCTAAAAGGACTCAGAATTTACACGTGAGTGAACACAGATACTTTCAAAGTGTTTTGCAAGAGCAGAAAAATAAGTGTATGTGCAAAGTGCGCATTGGAGAAAGCCAGCACCGGAGTGCATGCAGATACATGCAACACCCAGAGTTCTGTTTTGTACACATGTTTGCTTGTTGGTGCATGAATAGGCTGGTTTTGTGCAGGTACTTCAGGCATGACTATCAGAAGACTGGGTGTGTATATTACTGTGTGTGCCTATCAGAACAAGTCATTAAGGTTACCCAAGCACATCTGATTCTGGTGTATAGGTTTCACAAACTTTATCCGTTTGGTATGTGTGCCAGCCCTTTCATTTCTGCCACAATTTCAAACAAAATAGTGAAGTGTTTGCTGAAGATAGACAAAACCTTGAGAAAACATGCAGTGTTCCACTCTTAATTATCCTGGAAAGGTTTAATTTGGGTCACTGTGGCTTTTAAGTTTCAAAATAACAAAGTGGATTGAAGGGAACTTTAAATCAAACTAGGAGAACGTACAGGAACCAGGAAGGTAGGGGAAAGTGAAATCTGATGAGGAGCCAGTGGATATCTGGAGCTATCTGGGCAGGATGACACTTGAGAAAAGAGACCAGTGACCACAGGATGAGGAGTTAGAGGCAGAGAAAAGGAAAGATTGCTACAGCAGTATTTTGAAGACAATTGAGGCACCAAGAGAGTCATGGAGTGATCACGAAAATGGCAGCCTTGAGCCCCTCTAGCACTTGGAACTTCATAATGTGTCTGTGAAAGTCAGTGAGGACCTTTATTTCCTCTTATGCCCATTCACACAAGCACTGGCAATTGACAAACTGGTAATTTACTACTGCCACCATCTACTATTACAATTGCTGTGCTCATTGCAGCGATCTGTGCCATGGATTTCAGTATTTCCAGCACTGCTGATTTCTGGGAGCCAGCAAATGCAAAGATGCCAAAAACATGCTAATGAAACCTTAGTAGTATCCTTTAGTTTGTAATTAGATACCAGCCTCTTTATCAGTATAACTTTTGATTAGTTTAGTGTTCCTTTAGTTTGCTGAAAAGCATAAGGAAACCTAGGCAAAGCCACTTAAGTTTTATTTAACTTTTCCCTGGAGATTCTTCCCTACACACAGTGACCGTGGCTGTCACACAACAGCAGCATGCTAAAACAGAGGGAACAGTGCATTTTGCCTTTATTGTCAGGAAGTGTCAGAAGTATTAATAGCCTAAATTTTGCTAGCTAGCTACAATTCTCACACTGCAATCTTGTGCATCAGCATTTTTTTACCACAGATGGTCATTTATGTAACATGGCTGGAAACTGCGTCTGTGTTCCACAGCAACAGGAAAATGGGATACATCTGCACTGTGTGGGGAAAAATACAAACGAAGTAGAAGTATCCAAGCATTTAAATTACAGGGAAACAGGACTGTGATAAGCCCTGGACTACATGAGCAGGAAGAGAGTGTCAGCCTCACCCATGCCCTGAAAAAATGGTCACATTTGTGGGATACTCTATTGTACTGAGTGGAAGTTTGTTTATGCGGGGCCTTCCTTCCCTCAGGACTTCCTCTGAGAGGAACTGTCGTCACTGTTCAGTAGGGTTCAATTGTTATGCATTCAAAACTCAGACACAAAATAGTATAGCTGAATTCAACAAAGTGGAAAGGAATAAATAAGATTTATCCATTTACATATTTAGAAACATGTCATAGTTATTCTTGCTCACTAATGCTTTCAGAGAGCTAAGAAAATCATTCACGTCGAGTAGCTGGGATAATATCATTTTACATTTATCCCAAACACACTACTCAGTATTTGATGAATCTCACTTTTTTCAGCTCTTCTATTTGTCTGTGGCTGATGTGGGAATATGACTTAAATGGAAGAAGGTTAAAAAGACTGCAACTCAACCAAGCTGGTTCCATGTCTTGGACGAAACTGCTCTGCATCTTAGTTGCTCTGAATGAGCACTTTTCTGAGGACATATTTGCAGCTGAGGCATCCCTAGAGTTTTACTTTTTATATTGTGATAAATTAGGACTATTGTTTGAGATAAAAGGAGCTAATATTGGTCTTGTTTTGCCTTTGTCATTGTGTCATCGGTCAAACAAAATAACTCTTTGAGAGACTTATGGATGGGGAATAGGCTGAGCTCTTGGAATGACAGAACACCAGAGACTGGAAGAGTTCTCTGCAGATTACCTCATCCAACCTGGTTAAGGTAGGGTCAACTAAAGCAACTTGTCCAAGACATTGTCCACTGAGGTTTTGTCTCCAAATAGGGGAGACTCTACAACCTCTCTGGAGGACTCTACAACCTGCTCCAGTTACCTTGGTCACCTTCATGGTAAAAAAAAGTTTTTCTCTTTAGTTTAAATGGAATTTTATGTATTTTGGTTTGTGCTTTTTCATTGTTCAGGTACTTTTGTCAAGCTCATGGTAACTGTGATGTTTTGACACCAGCCATAGCAGAAGGCAGACAAAGGCACACTCACAGGTGTGGCTGGTAAGCCCTGGTCTGTTCCCTGCTCACAAGACATTGTTAGCAATCTTTCCCTCTTAGGTGAGTAGACTTTTTTCTTCAGACATATGTTGGTTTACACTCTTGTATCCATTTTGCATTAGGGATACCTGTGGGATACCTGAAAACAAAGGAACGTCGGGAACCGATGAGGATCCAGAGCAGTCTGCAGGGCACATATCTATTTGTCCAGAGAGGCACCCCAACCATGGCCAGTGCTGAAGTCTCTGGACAGCTCGTCTCTTGATGTGTCAGTGTCCATGAAGTCCCTTCCCTATTGCACAGTCCAGACTAAAAGTAAATTGCTAATCCTCTTTCACACAGACTTTCCTGAGGGTGCAGTAAAACAATCGAGGGACAAGAAAATGTCATTTAGTCTTTCCAGTGGAAAACTTAAGAATTTTCCTCTAAAGGAAATCTATAAAATAGAACATATCACATTACAAACTGGTGTCAACCTCTCTTTTAGATAAAGCACCATAATCTAGGAGCTAATTTGACCCCAGCTAGGGACCTGATGCGACATGTTTAAACCAATTCCTCCCGCCTTCCCACCTTTCTCTGCCTTTTCCTCTCCCTACCCAAGACGCGTGATGGAAACACCCAGGTTTTCAGCGCAGGAATAAGCGGAGGGCTTTCCTTTCACACATGTCCGCGTAACCTTTCCTCCCAGCCGTGCCGCCTTGCTCCGGCCGTCCCAGGCCACCAGCCCCTGCATCCCATCTGAAAGAATGTCGCCTGTGAGGCAGAAATTCCCACCATGGGAATCGCGCCGCTGTGTCGCACAACAAAGGCCACCGCATTGTGTCCCTGTTAAGCGGGTGTTAAAATGCGCATATGTTGCCAGGGCTATTGCAGGCGAGGCCCATTTAGGAAGCGGAGGTTTTTCCCGACCGCTGGCTGCTCTGAATCCCTCATATTAGCACATTAGCGCACATGCGGCCGCCTTATCAGATTAGCTACACTTGTCACAGATTAGTTCACCCTGTGAAGGAGCCGCAAAGGTACCTTTGACCATTCATTCAAAAGGGCCAGAAAAGTTTTTTTTTCTTGTCTTCAACCATCAGAGTGCAAAGCGAATTAAAAGGAAAGTCTCTCTCTCTCTCACCCCCTCATTTTGGTAACAGGATAACTAAAGGATAGGTACTACGGTGGACTGCATAGAGAGACATATTAATGGACACCTAATATTCATCTAGAAAATGTTTATTTAAGCCATTAAAAACATTGATGTGTTTTCCTTCCTCAGCAGTGTCAATAGTCCTTTGAGAAATGACCTTTCTGAAGCTCAGAGTAGATTTTTTAATGTTTTGCTTTTCTGTCTCCCCCTTCCCCTCCTTTTTCATTACGGTTAATTTGCAGCATGGTTCAGTGGTCTCTATTCTGCAGATTAGTGGTGGGGAAGAGAAAAAGACTTGCTAATGGCTCGTTACATTATTTTTTTAACCCATCTTGCTCTTAAAAGGTTTTGATAGCTGGTAAAACAAACAGTGACTCAAAATACCTTTGATATGACTTGCAGTCTACACAGGCAGTAAAGACTGAGCCTAGAGAGGACAATAACGCCTTGGAAGGGCAGTGACAACAGGGACACTCATCTCTGAATGAACTTGTGGTGAAGGGGGCCTAAAAAACTACAAAAACATACAGCTGAAATTGCTGGTTAGCATTCACACCTTTGGCACAAAAGAAAAAAAAAATTGTGGAAGGAAACTGTGGTGAGGAAGGAATGCAGCAATTCCTCACACCTCGGTGCTTTCTAGGCGAGGTGTTCCACATCGTTGTGCCAGGTGTAGCATTACTGAGCTCAGCTGGAGCATGTCCACCGCTGCAGATTAGCTGCACTGCCTGTATGTGGCAGAGGGGACAAGCCCAAGACAAACGTGCTTTTCCAGCACTGATGTCTCCTTTTTGGGCCTTTTTGGTGTTTTTTTTTTTTTTAAACTTTGATTGCAGGTAACCAAACTGCATTACTATTGGTAGAACTTATCTGCCAATACTTTTTCCAACCTCTTCCACAAATACTGAAGCACAATCAACGATATTGTTTACTAGTCTGTTTCTCCACACAGGCTGAATCCTGGCTGGTTGCATGTGCTGTTTGTAAACAGCAGAAAGTACAATAGACCGTTTGTAAGGGCACTAGCATGTTACCAGGGGCTGAAGTTTCAGTGCTTCTGAGCAAAGAGCCCAACAGTGTGCCCTGAAGTGTCTGCAATCATACTAAGAGCACAACTTTAGGGTCAGAGCACTTCTTTTTGATTCTGGGATCATTTTTTGACAGCTAAATCCTAGTGGTGACTCAATTTGTAGATCCTGTTGAAATGCAACAATATTTCTCCTATGGTAATTTTTTTATTTATTGTTTTCAAGTCATAGTGCCACACCAATAAGAGAGGGTTGTGAAGGATATGGGAAAAGCATTGATTGGAACCCTATGTCAAGGAGGTCTAAGCTATAAACAACTCCAATTTATGATCTAGAGAGTGAGGCAACAGCAGTAACAGCAAAGCAGGGAGAAATATGTGGGAGAAATCAAACAGCTGGACTCTGCTTTTGCCTCCTCTTAGTTGTTGAAAATGGTCTCCATGTTAGAAAGTTACCAGAAGAGTTCATTAGGGCATCTGTTTCTTCTCTTGTCAAGAAGGATGATAGAACCTCACATTATTAATTTCCTGTGTTGTTTTCTGATAAAAAGCATCAGTAGTTTTATTTTTATATTTCTACATGCACCTAGCTCAGTATAGTAATTTCACAATCCTATTGTGTTATATATAAAAATATATCTGGTGCTGATTTCTTCCAGTTTATATTTTTTGTTTTGAAATGGTGTGATATGAAAAGGAACATTGAAAATAGAATTCTAGTTAAAAATGATTTCCCTGTCAGTCTAGGAATTACGTCTTTGTTTCTGTGAAAAGCAGTTTTTCAGTCTTCCACTGACACCTTTCAAATGCACCTACAGTGAGTCTATCTAGTTTATGGACTGCCTTGAGTCATTAATCTGAATTTAGCAAAGCCATTTTGCGGATGACCTTTCTGGTTTTATCCCAGAGACAGAAAAACTGCAGAACTAAAGGCCTAAATTAATCTCTTCCTCAAAAAAGCATGTAAGACTCTGGGCCAGAGTATGAATCTTGTGTTTCCATTAGTTATTGTTACTGTGCCCTCCCAAGTGCCACCTATTTTTCCAGTGTGAGTAAAGGGTCCCAGTTTAAGAGATCCTGTTGAATGTGAAAGTGCCGACTTTCACACCTCCCTTAATTGAGTGTTGTCTGCAGCAGTGTGTTTTGGTGCTGATTACATAAATTTGAGCATTTTCCAGAACCTTGATTTAAATCCAAGCAGTAATCTTCCATGCCCCCAACCCAAAATTTAACCTCAATCTATTAAATATTTGATTTTCAATCTAAATGATAAAACTGTCTTTCTTGCCTTGAGCAACAGATCAAGACCTGTGGAATTTTATGTTTTGATTCATGTAGCTGGGTCCATGGCTCTTGCTTTTCTAATAACTTTGTGTTTCTCCTCTCTCACAACGTCAGGCAGTGTGGCAGCCTGGTCAGTGAGTTACCAATGCAGTCATGACATACAGCATGTGGGATCAGAAAGCAGTAGGGAGGCAATGCCATTGGGGATGGAGATGGAGACCTACTGCTGGATATCCCCCATATGTGGTAGAAAGAGACGAAAGCTTGGACAGCATGTTTTCTGGCAGGAGCTGAGCATCATTGCTCTGTTCCACAGCCCTGTCACCTACCCACTTGCTTCTGTCACCTCAAGTGGCCTGGCTCATGTGCAGAGAAAAAACCTAACATGGCACACAGCTCTGAGACTTCAGTTCCTTGACAGAGCTCCTAGAAGAAACTTGGCTTTGGTCATTTTATGACCTAGTCAAAAGCAACACAAAATTTTATCTGAACTATCCATGAACTTTTAAAAACTAACGTGTATCAAAATATCAACAACACACTATTGAATTTTATAAGTAGCCCTCACTTGTTTCAACAAGCATCTCCTTATTTTAGCACACTGGATTAAACTCAGGCTTCATCAGACATGAATAGTAAATCAATTATTTTAAAGACAGGAGAGCTGCTTTGCTTACAAGTCTTTCCCATGCTGATGAACTCCTGCAAGCTCCATGGCTGCTGACCTGGTCTGGGAATCTTGTTCTAATTGATAATGTTGCTCATTGTGAGAACAGCAGCTACGCAAATCCCGATGCTTGGTGTGCGGATTTGCATTCCAATACTCTCGGCGCTCTGTAAGGGTGCGCAGGGCTGGTGTGCTGGCTCTCGAAGCACAATGGGAATTATGGATATGTGTCTCTGGGCCAACAATTATTTCCATGTGCTTGTTAAATGAGTGCAGGGAGAGGAGACTTTCCTCTTGTTTAGTCTCTATCGCTGTCTTTGGTGCTGTATTGCATTTTAATATAAACCTCCCCCCACAACTGCCTCACCCTAGCCCTGTTAGATACTTGGCCTGGCTTTCATTAGAAAACACTAGTGCATGAATAGCTGTAAGTTTGGAGCTGGAGGGCACCTTTGCTACTTCAATCTTTGGTAAATAACTTTCTGCACTTTTGGAAATGTTAAAAGTAACTAAGCACCTAATGAAAGAGTATCTGAATAAGAGAGTTAGTCAAACTACTCCCACCAGTCTTTTTTGCTAGTAGGGGTAAATAAATAGTAAATGTTTTTTCAGCCATTATAAATTGTTGGCAGCTCAGACTTCCTATTGTGTGTAGGTTCACAGGGCTAAAGAATGTCATGCTAGTATATTGCCCTGCCTAGCTATCAAAAGCAACAGGTTTGGTAGGACGAACTAAGCTTTGCCTTCAGTCTGAACAGGCTGAGCTACAAAAAGGACAGCATCAGAGCAACAGCTGGCTTAGTCACATAATGCACTGCTATATAGCCGGCATTTCTTGTTTTCATTTCACTTTTCTTTGTTTTAGAGACAAAAAGGGAAGCCCTTGGGGGAAAAGACTTCCAAGTTTAGTGCTTGACCAAAGCTGCCTGACTCTGACCTCAGCAGCCTTTATTGGCTGAATTTTAACATTTCTTTCTCTGAATGAAACATTGACACTGGCACCTCTGTCCAGCCACAGAACCAGTACCAAACAGGCCCTAGTGCAGGGCAACGAGCTTTCTCATCTCACTGCTCTTCCAGCTGCTGAAGAGTCATCTGCCATGGACTACCCCCAGGGTTAATAGATAAATCATTCTGTACAGTGATAAACATACAGAGTCTGCCCTCAGACTGCCCAATTAGGTGTTACTCTGTGCTGTGTGGCTTCTATTTCAGGAAATGGTTTGAGGTCATTAAACTGTTCTTTACATGGAAACAAAGGCACTTGCCAGTGCCAGCTCTACTGTAATTTGAAACCTGTGGTCTGTACCAGGGACTACATTATGGATGGCCATGGGAATGGGTTGGACTCAGGCAACGGCTGCTCCTCTGTCAGGTGCCAAGTGTTTCTGCTTCCTCCACTCCTGCTCCTCTGGGCTGCGTGGCTGAGGGCAGCCCAGCTCCTAAGCCAGCTGCACCAGCCATCTCATTTCAGTGCCCTGTTCTTATGGAGAAGGACCGGTGATATCCTGATCAGGTATAATAACATAGGAAGCAAGAAGGAGCTGTATGAATAAAAAACTCCCTGCATTTACAGAGCAACTTAAAAATTATTGCTGCAAGGAACACTTTTCAGTTTAATATTACTGGCCCCAAATTAGACTGTATTGCTCTTGCTAAAAGGATCATTTCTCTTTGATTCTCTTTGACACTTAATTTGATGGAGAATACATAAAAAGATCAGAAAAAAAAAGAAGAAAGAAATGAAGAATATACTAGATATTTTATCCAAGGTACCATGGTACTGTATATTGGTGATGTATGACTAAATATTTTTAAGTCCTCATAACACTGCGCAGTTCTGCAGTCCTGAACACTGCCTTCTTTCTTTAGCTCTTTATGCTGTGCTATAAGAACAGCTGTATGGGTTCCCGAAGCAGCAAGTCAAATATTTTGCCTATAAGGTCACTTTTGTTATCACATATGGTGTCGTAAGGAAATCTCCAACTTAGTTTCAAAACAGCTTTGGCAGGACATACAATTCAAGCCAAGAAAGCCTCCTCCTCCTTTTCCCAGCTTCTGTCAACACCAAGTCAAGGGTCGGCAACTTAAATCCAGCTCATATGTAGTTGGCTAGCTCATTTTTTTATTTCTCCAGGGACAAAAACAGACTTCACCACTAAGATAATGGCCCTCCCTTCCTGCAGTGACTGAGGTCTAGAAATCCCCTTCTCAGGTGCATTGTATAACCTAGACTTTTGCTTTCTGTACTTGGGTCAGACATGCACCGTATATTTCAGTTAAAACAAACAATGCTCCCAACATGTCTGGCTTTTTCTTTTGTCACAGTTTCTTAACAGGATTTCACTTGTCAGCCAGAAAGGTCAGGGAAAAGATAAATCTTTATTGGGATAAACTGCAGTGTATTAAATACTTACAGTGTATCTCACCTTTTGTAATAACCAGTCTATGTTTTTCTTGGGCTATATCTTATGTATTTTGCCATAAATATGTTCTTAGAGGCTTTTTGTGTGTCTATGCTAAAAAGAGAAACAGGGATACACATACTGCATTCTCTGTTCTGTTTCCTGCCTTTGAAGAATCTCTGTGGACTGAAGGACAGAGTTAGGAAGAGCTAGGATAGGTACCCTTTTGGATCTGTCTAACTGCAGGTAAGTCTTCGTGCAAGATGAGGCTCTTTTCCTCCACTCATCAGGCAGCTGAATTTGGATATGAGTACTGGATCCATGAGCCTTGAAGTCTTCTTGCATCTGATCAGGCTCAAACAGCTTCCTCTGGACTTTCAAAGACTGCTTGAAGACCTACCTTTTTTTATCTCCCTAGACTTAAGTCATGCTACTGTTTCAGATGTTCTTGGAGAGACAAGCTGTCCTCTATGTGGGTTTTCTCTTTTCTTGTATTAATCAGCTGATTAATTTTACCCTGACACCTTCAATAGTGCAGCAGTTTTGTCAGATACATGAGACTGAAACCATTCATACACTGTCTACTTTTCATTCACAACTGCTCAGCTGGATCATCATAGATACAAAGCCTAGCTCTCAGAGAAAGTGAGAATCAAAGTGATCAAGAGGTGGTCTGAATTTTTTAATTTGACAAATTACTGATATTGCAGGATGAAGAACACCACCATGTTGTGTAAAAAATCAACTATAAAAACTGAAGTGCAGCAGCCAAACACTGAAAAAACCCAGCTGAAACTGTATGCAAAAGGAAGGAGGTTTAGGAAGAGAAAGGATAGAAGGTGTTGAGGAAGATAATAGGTAGTGGCAGAGTTCATTTATAAAACGCCTTCTTTTTAAAAGGAAAAAAAACAAAATCGGGGGAAAAAAAGGGATTGTAGTGGAGGGGGTTGCTATAGTGAGAGTAATCTTATGACCTAATGTGTGAGTGTTCTCAAAAGACTGGATGTTCCAGTTCAGTGAAGCAAGATGGCCCCCTGCAGTATTGTTAGCCCCCTCACAAAGAAATTTTGCTTCATTTAGGAGCATCACTGTACAAAACACTAACAGAACTGCTGTGGTTTACCATTAGTTTCACTCAAAACACAAGGTAAACATTCTTTGCATTAAAACATCAGTCAAAAGTAGAAGTCCTCAATTACCAGCTTTGCTTTCTCTGCTTCTGAATGCCTCCTGTGCGGTTCTGGTGTGAGATTGAAAAAAAAATTTGGTTTAGAGTAGTATCTCTGAACCCCTAGGAAACAAAACCCCTCTCTAAAACTCTTGTGGTAAAGATTGTGATAGGGCTAAAAAGACTGAAAAGAAAGTCTTGCTGGAGTTGTAAAACCAGGCAGGAAGTAAAGCTTCATGAATGAGAAGGTAAACTACAGAAAAATAGCACTGTTATACATGCATTTGGAGTAGGAATATTGATGTGTATTTTGTGCAGGAAAAGCTTTTTATTCCTCCCATCCTATTACATTTCTCTGACAGTGAGAATGAGATAACATGCTTTTTTGAAAATAAGTTTTTGTAATATATTGGTGTATTGGCAACACTTGGGCTCTCAGGTTTTCACATTCTCTTCACTGACACAACAAAACACCATAAATTCTGTGCTTCATGATAGCACAGAAATTCCATACTTTAGCACTTGTACATGTTGTGGAGTTATATTACTTGGTATTAATTGTGGCTGATAAAATACAGCAAAATGCAGAACTTGCTTTATTTAGCAGTTATGCAGGGATATGCAGTTAGCTTCCCTCTGAAGTACACGAGATTTCTTGGACTGCCATCTGCAACTTAAAGCATCCATCCAGGTCATACATTGCAAAAGGTAGGAAAAGGAGAGGACAACCAGATAAAAAGAGACTCAAATATTTTCTTAGCAGTCAAATACAGCAGTTCATAAGGTTCATGAAGTCAAGTAAGTTCCTCTCCTAGTCCTGTTTTCTCTCCCCACTCCCCTGGTTTGTATACCTCCACAATTTCTATCACTATTATTTGCAAGCCAGTAACACTATGCCCATTGCTTGACAGAGAATGTACCAGAAGTAGAAGTGTTAGAAGAGAAGGCTCTGTTATAATAATTCTAATTCACACTTTAGCTGCTTCCAAACAAACTCAGAAAATAAAAAATGGGCTTGGTAAGTCTGAATGATGGTAAAATTTAGTAAAAATCAATTTCTTTGCCTTTCAATGCTGAACTTAACACATCACTCACAAAAACCCACCCAAGCTCCAAAGAATCAGTGTTGTGAGGTCTGTGTGGCCTTCTACAGACTGCTTCGGTGTGAGAGCTTGGATTGTTTTTGACCCTGTGACACTGAATGGCCAAGAGCTTCCATGCAAGGACAATGGTGCTGTTAGTGCCCATTACTAAAAGCCTTCTTGTTTCTTTCAACTGCTCACAGGCCTCCTAAACAATGAAAGAAATCCATACATCATTAATAAGGAGATTTAATTTAAATTCTGCTCTGAGAGAATTCTCAGATATTCCCCTCTTTTTTTTTCTTTAAGTGAAAATTGCTGGAGTCTGATGTAAGGCAGAACCTTAATGTAGAGAAGTGCTGGGCCTCATTTAGAAATGCCTGGAAACTAGTAGGAATTGTAGTCATAGAGAAACTGGAAAGCAATACTGGCACACCAGTGAGCAGTTCCCATGGAATGAAATCTTGCTGAGCATGGGGATATGTCAGCTAGTAAAAAAAGTCTTCCTGTTAAGTAATCTCTTTTGAGCTGAGGCATTTTATTACTTTTACATTTCTAATGGTGGTAACTTAATTTTTATTGTGACTGCATGCATTCACTCACTCAATTTCTCACTCAAAATGGCCTAATTTTCATTAGAAAGGGAATTGCTAAATTTCAACAGAAGTTGATGTGAAACAAAATGAAACAGAATAGCCCACATTCACTTTTGTAATGAAAGGTTGTTCATATACACATCAATAATTTTTCTTTTAATCATGAGCACTCAACACAATTAAAAATCAGTCAGTACAAAATTATCAGGGCTGTTTGTCCTCAATAATATGAGTTGACTTTGCCTCCGCTCTATCTCTACTGTCAGTGAAACCTATCACATGAGGAATGAAACCTGATTGGGGATTTCAGAAGGTTTTATTCTGCGGTCACTTTGGATTTGGAACCATTCTTCATTTTGGTATTTTCAGGAATGTAAATAACAACACAGGATTTCAGAGAAACTTCTAAGCTGGACTGTATTGCTTGAGAGATTGGTTTATATTGCTAAATCAATCCATCTGCCAAAGCAAGGCCAGAAATTACTAAAGACGCCTTTGTTGTATATACATAATATCTTTAAATGTTTGAAACAGATTTCAGTGTGTATGTAATCCGAATGAGCCAGTATACTAATGATTGGATGAAAAACAACAGTTGTATCATGCTCATTCTTCGCAGGTTTCAATAATCATGGTCAGTTTCTCATTGGGTGTGTTTTGGTTACCTATCAGATTATTTCTCTATCTGTTCACATATGTATATATCTATGCACACACACAAAAATATATATAAATATATTTAGAGAGAGAAAACTTGGAAGAGAAATTCTTCTGCTTACGCCACTAAATTTAATTTATGTTTGTTAATGTTAATGAATGTTTTGGAATTAACTATTTTTTAGTTAAGCTATGCTACCTCAAAGCAGAATTTGTATTTTGGCAGATAGATATTTTGTTATGTAAACCAGATTCTCAGTCTAAATGCAGTCCTTGTACAACTCATGCAATGCTCTTTTTAAGCTGGACAAATCAACCTAACTCATAAAAAGGTTATAGATATAAATATAGATATAGTTATAAATAAATAAATTTATGAAGAAAATAAGAAAAAAATAAATATATTACAAATAGCTCCTCAGGTCTGTTTTCTGTGTATTATGGCTTCTAAAGAAGATAGCTGCAAAAAAAAAATTCAGAGACTTCTTTAAGGCATATTCCATGATTCTTTTATTCCAGGCCTCCTGATCTCTGTAAAATTGAGCAGGGTCTTATCAAAGATGTTATATTCACTTTTCACTTGTGTTATATTCACAAAAAAGATTCTTTTGCAGGTGCTCCTAACATGACACAACCTCGGACATTTGTGGAAACTTCTGTTTTTAGGGGATTCTGGAAGTCGTCTCTATGTTAAGTTTTCAAACTGTACCTAATAAGTACGTGATTGCTTTACAGAGCAGTGAAATGTGATTTCTTTCCCATAAATGTTTAGGCAGCAATACCGAACATTAGTTTAAAACAGGAAATTAAAGATTATTTTTTGGGGGTTTAATTTGGTTTGAAAATTTATGTTAGGAAAAAGTATATATGCTTCTGAGGATGAAATAATTCCTTGGAATTTGGGTACATTGACATAAGCATTTCTGTGTGGATCAGTACTGTGCTTTTAAGGACTCCTTTGCTTGTTGCCAGCTCCCATGAGCTGGTTCACATCAGAGGCACCACAGACTGGATTCTTTTAGGATGTCATTAAGCCAGGAGATGCAAATATAATACACTCCAAACCGCCAACTGGCAAATCAATTCACACTCGAATATTCCTTTGAATGTGTAAATAAGTTCATGTTGAGCATGTACAAATCCTTTCTATGTTTGTTTTTACAAATATTTGAACAACTGTGCCTCATTAGCTAGAACAGTACCAGAGCCTCCATCACAAACTCACTTGGATGAATATGCATGAAATCACCATTAGTTTTGCATTTAGAGTAATTATTCTGCACACATATTTTACCAGAAAGTGGACAGCAAATAAACCACTCATCTCATTTCCTTGAGCTCAAGTGAGAAAGGTATTTCAGGCCTGATTTTCTGCTGCTTTGCGTCTTCTATGTTTCTGCAAAATGAGTGTGAAACATTATCCATTCTGTTTTGAAAACATTTCACAACAATGAACAATGCTGTTTCAGTAAGTAGTTATGTTATTCATCTGTCTGTATCTAATTCTTGCTTATGCTTAGAATGTAAACTTTTGAGAACAGGGACATACCATACTGGTACCATACCATGCAGAGTGGGATCTTGTTCAGCGTCTGGAACTCCTGTGCACTCTTGCAATATTACTGTGGAGTTTTGCAATGCTCAAGATGTGAGAGATTCAGTTATCTCGCATTTTGTCTGTTGTACATTATAGAGAATCAAACTATATATTCATATAAGGGTCAAGAGAATTCTGGAAGTTGAGCAAATGTCAATCAAAGATCTTAACTCCATTAGCAGAAAGAAAGGCAAAATATACTGAATAAGACAGGGACTGGGAATTATTACCTATGCTTTTGTAAACACGTATAAGGCGATATTATGATCATGTCATACCATGACCAAAAATGGAGATTTTAGTATGGGAAACATTATTTTCTGCTCTGTCCCTTCCTCCTCTCCTTCTCCAGCCCTACTCCTTTGTTCTTTGCCATTCAATGTTTTGGTTCAAGTTAATGAAAGATTCCTGTTGCAGCCTCCTGGAGTGAAATTCTGGCAGTATGCCCAGTGCTGCCATAGTCGTGTGTAAGCAGCCCCTCCAGTGAGCTCCATAATGTCTCTAAGAAACTATACAAAGAGGAAGAAAGAAACTGAATCCAGATGGAATGGGAAATCAGATATTTCTTCCATTTGTGTTGAAATCTGTGAAGACTGCCCGATAGGTTGAAAGAGAAGACAATTCACATACTCTGCAGTCTCAGGGAAAAGCATGTTTTCTCCCCACCCCTCCACCCGCCATTGAAGAGGAATCTGTGAGAAAGCTTACAGTGAGACTGCAAACTCAGTAATGCAAAACATGTTTTCCCAACTCAGCTTTACCCTGCTAGCTATAGATAGGTGTAGGATAGACCTGTCAGGGGAATACAAAAAACAAAACAAAGGAATCAAAAGACTGTCTCAGGCAGACAAAGACTCTTCCTAATGATAGGGTTATGAGAGAATTTGATATCCAAACCAATATTTTGACACACAGTTCATAGTGAAAAGAGGACTTGAGGCATTTGAAATGCCCAACAGGAGAATAAATATGTCTAACACGCTGAGCAATAACCGCATCCTGAACTGCTTGTTGTTAAAAGGCACATTAAAAAGATTACAAAAATGTATAGTACATAGTCATTTCTTGTTTCTCACATGCACAACAAAAATCAGAAATATCCCTGGAGGAGCCCAGACATGACATATTTTGTGTTTGTGAGTCTTTGTCGACTTCAGTGCTTGGTTCTTAAAATGTACACTTGGTTGGTAGTTACTGAATTAACAAAATTAATTTACTGGATTAAAAAATTAAAAGTTACTGGATTAACAAAAGTATCCTTAGAAATCAAAAGTGTGGATATTTGCAAGTATGCTTTATACATAAATTAAAGTTTGCTTCATGGCAGATTCATGTTCACTGGGGACATTCTGGAATTTGGTGGGAGAAATCAGTAAAACTTGGATCTATCTGCAGTATTGCTTGGTTTCTCTATGCATTTTATTTTACAATCAACAATGTTAATTTGTTGCTCTCTGATGGCCTGTTTAGGTTTTCAGGGTTTCTGTTGCTCATGGGAGGGAGGTACATGAAGATTAAACCTTGCCCAGGGCCATTATGGGAAAGAAGTGTTAACAGTTGATTTCTATGTCAAAGGACTAATTTTCAATTTTAAAATATCTGGGCAGAGTGCTTGGTAGAGAGAACAACCTGTTGCAACTTAAGAGATACCCATTTGAGGTGCAGACTTTGGGCAGAGGTTATGATTCAAGGTTTTAGCTGACAGTTTAGCGCAATACTTCAGGTGAAACGAACCTGATAATTGCAGTGCAGATTTCCCCAAATAGAAGGTTGACCGAAATAGCTCTGGTACCCTGTGACTAATTGGATGTTTTGTTACCACATTTTTATTTTTTTTTTTTTCCCTTAAGAAACAAAAATGGTCCAAAACATTGTCCAGGTGAAAGGGGTAATAGATGTATGCTGATATGCGTGTTTCTTGCCCTTTCAAACCTTTGAAGCCAGGCTGAGGTCAAATTACTCAAGCAGAACAGCTCTGTTGACAAACATGTGGTCTTCAAACAACAATCCCAGTATGCGAGGTGCTGCTAATTTAAAGTAACAGAGGGGAAGGGAGAAAAAGAAGTAAAAAAAAAAAAAAAAAAAAAAAAAAAAAAAAAAAAAATAGAGGGAAAACCAGCACCAATCTACATGAAATCCAACCCAACTGCCACCTTCCCTGCTAGCCTCCCTTTGTGAGCCTGCCTTCCCCACCGCGTGAATCAGCCATGGTTGGGGTTAAACGGGTAGCTTTTGTCTCCTCACAATGGCTGAGAGTGACAGGTTGAGCTAAATGATTTACTGGTGGAGATGATTTGAAGGACAGAGCCAGGCAGCCTTGGGAACTCACGCACAAGAAAAGGACAGTAGCGAATCAGCCTCTCCTCCCCCTCCCTCTTTCATGGTTTTGACTGAAAGATCACAGAGCGAGACTCTGACAGACACAAGGACCATTGAGAAGCTATTTTTATTACTTATCCGTGGCAGCCTTGCTTTGCTGAGAACAGACCTGAGGTTAATTAACTTTTTTTTTTTTTTTTTTAATTTTTTTTGTAAGTTGTTGTTTTTCATATTAGGGATGCGAGCCCGTAAGTTGGCAGGGTCACATGCCACGGGCAAAGGGAAAGTCTCTGTGCGAGACTTGAGCACAAGAAAGCTCAACAAACTCGTCCCTAGCCAAAACAAAGCTTTCCACAGAGGCAGGCCATGCAGCGGGGCCGCGCCGGAGGCAGCTGCTCGGAGCGGAGCCGTACCAGCTGTTGTCAATTGGAATGTGCTAGAAGCACAGCTCCTCCCGCCCCGCCACGCTGCTCTGGCGGCGGCGGTACCCAGCGCTAATATGGATCCCAGATTGTTTCCTGAACCCTGTTTGATCTGGCTGTGTGGGCAGGAACGAACTTGTTTGTCGGGCCGCGGCACACACCGGAGCGCCGGCGCACTGCGCTCGCCCGCCCTCCCCGGGCGCGGGCCCGGCGCGCAGGGACACGGCGGCGGGCTGGCCCTGGGCCCTCAGCTCTGACTCGGGGCTGGCGCTGTGCTGGTGCTCCAGGAACGCGGCTGAGGCAGGGAAGGGGCGCAACACAGAGCGGCTGGGAAGCCCTGTCGGCCACCATGCTCCCCAGCAGCTCTCTGGGATGGCCGTGGATCCTGCCTGTGGCTGGCCGGCCCGGCGAGGCCGAGCGGCAGCAGCAGGGAGCTCACCCTGCTCCTTGCGCCGGCACTGCTGGCTCCGCACGGCTCCAGCAGCAGGCAGAACAGCACCTGGCCTGTACACGGCAGCAGAGGAGGCAACGCTCCAGCCTCCCAGTGCCGGTGTGGGATGCTTCCTTCAGCAGTTTGGCTCCGACAATTTGAGAGGAGAAGTGTAAATTTTTCTTAATCAGAGGAGGGACTTTTCAGATAGTTGCTGTGAATTAGTCTGAAAAGACCCAGAAGGTAGAAAAGAACCTGTGAAGGTTGGGTTTATAGATAAATCAGAACTCATAAGGGATGTATTACTTGAAAGAGGCAAGTCTCTGTTCCATATTTCATTTGATGTATGATTTGTGAGCTATTCCTCAAGTGCAGTGGAATAATGCATCCTGTTGCGGGTTATAACCTGCAATTGTCACATTTATATTCAGTTCTGAGAGACAGATTGAAACAGCAAAAATTCTACAAGTACTACTGCAAAAAATAAATAAGGGAGAAAAAAGTAATTTTACTAGTGCCTTCCCCCTAATGACATCCCAGACCCTGTGAACCACAACTTGTGAATGGGCATCACAGCTTTATTGCAATGTATTCACCTACCTTAAAAAAGAAAAAAGACACTCAGCAAAATATCTCAGATACCTTAACTAGTTAAGGAAGAGGTTTGAATGGTAAGATCCACTATGTGCAATAAGATGTAGCTTTTTTTGCTGGCTAGCTTCAACTTGTATTCTCATTTTGATAATAGTTTTAATGAAAACTTGTAGTTCTTCAAAAGAAGCAATATGAACATGTGAGCATCATGGTAAAGCAGCATTGCATATCAGCAAGCTTGTAAAGTATGACTTAGAAAAATGAAAGGATCTATAAAGTGTGAAATTTGGAGAATAGAAGTGTTTGGTATTATTTTGTCTCTTGTACTGTAGAGTTGCAGTACTGTGGAGTGCTGTCACATGGTGTATTTCTAATGACCTCTTCAATGCTCAGTTGCAAATAAACACTTCTGTTTTAAAATACAAAGAGCAAAACAAACCAAATCTAAAAATATAAGAAGGAACTATGTCTTTTTTTCTTATTATTCTGTGAAAGAGAGCAGTGTTTGCTAAAGATAAAACAACTCTAAAAAAAGCTTACAGGACAGGCTTCTAAATATGGATTTACCACTGTAGGGATTAAGAAAAATGCAAATAGAATAAAGAAACTTTATCTTCCATTTACTTCCAGCCATAATCACTATCACTGTCCTAGTGTGCATGAGGAGTGTTGGGATTGCTTCCTTCCTGAAATCCCACAGGAGTAATCCACTTTAGTATGTGCTGAGTACTACAAGGAATAGGTTTAATAAGTATTTTTCTTGACTGGCTCTGTATTGACAGATCTTTCCATTATAATTTGCATCTGTTTCTGTCATTGTTGATTTTCTGATTTTTTTCCAAGCCCTTCTCTCTTTCAATTTCTGCCTCCACACCTAAAGCCCCAGTTCTGCTGCTATGAACATCACCTTCTCCAGAGCTGTGTACACAGTACTCTTGTATATACATACAGAGGACATACCATACTTTGTATGTTGAGCCCTGCTTTAAAAAGTGCCTCCCACAAGTGGTGAAGTTTATAGAGTGCTTTAAAAAATAAAGGAAAAAACATAATTGCATAGGATGAAAGAATTGACTTGAAGCTCAAGAGTGACCCTTCTAAAACCAGGGTTGCACAATAACAGTGATGTTCGCTCAAAGTTACAAGTGTCATTTACATTTGGTTTTCACCTCACCCTTTACTATGCATGAAATTAGCATAAAATTCTTACTTTTTAAGCTTTTACTAGAGCTGATATGTCCTCTCCCTGCTTGTTCTGTGATTTTTTCCTTATCCTCACTTTTATTTGTTTCCTGCCATTCTGTCTTTCACCTGCCTTTTCTCTGACTCCTTTACTTTTCCTTGTCTCATAATCCTTGTGAGTCACTCCAGCTGTAATAGTGTTTAGAACTTAAAGGGTTTAAGATATTTGGCCTTCAGAGTAAAGAGGGGAAAACTATATAAGGGTGGGAAAGGATGTAAGGGCTCCATTTCATTCCATATTATCATACTATGTTGATAGCATCACAGTTTTGCTGCCTCTCTCCTGTTTTTCTGTGTCTGAGCATTCATGCTTTGGCTAACCCAGCCTGAGTGACTAGATATCATCTACTGGCTACAGAAAGCATGGAATAGGACAGTGTTGAGTCACCCAAAGGGGAGCAAAATGAGGTACCCATAGTCAGAGGGCAGAGGACAGTGTGAGCTGCATGGTCTCTGTACTGCAGCTACCCTCAAACAGCTGGGTGACAGAGTCCCCTCCAGCCACTTGTCACTCTTCAGTGGCATTGGGTGGCCTCTGATCCTGACATGGTATATGTGGGTTGTTCTGTTCATTCCAGCAGGGCACAACCCTGGAGCACAGCTTGGAGCCAGCGCTTAGTTCTTGGGGAATACCAGCCACTTAGTCTCTTCCCATGCTCAACAATTAATTCCTTCTAGCAGACCTTTCAAAAGCCTTTACATTACAATTCTTTCATTGCTTTGTAAGAGCTTACATCACATCACAAGACCAAAAAACAGTGTGGCTTAGTGTAACTTGACCCTGATCTGGCATTTCTTTGTGATGTGTCATGTCAGAAATGTAAAGAAAACAACATTGTCCCTTTCCTATTAGTTTGGGCAGCAGTGGCCACTACAGGTTGCCTTTGCCTTCTGCCTGGAAGATGTATGTAATTTATGAGACTAACAAGGATTCTGTACTGGAAGTAGGAGAAATTGTGTTCATGAAGCTTTAGATACACTTTGGAGAGCTTAATGTCAGCTTAACAGCAAGTGGGCTCTGAGTTAGTGCTGCTGGAGTAGTTACAGAGAAGCTGGTCAGCAAATTGCAGAGAAGCTGGCACTTGCAATTCCTGTGACATGAGAGCAAAAAGTGATGAAGGATAATAAGATAAAGTACTGTTTTGTAATGTAAATAGATATTTTTTTTTCTTTTTTAATTTCAAGTCTTTTTGAATAAGCATTTTCCAAAATGGAGTTGAGACAGCTAGAAAAGGCTGAGATTACCTTTAAGAATGGGATGAGTAAGAAATTCTAGAGCATCCTAGGCCTTGTAATAAATTTCCTCCTTGTACTGAGCCTAAGTGAGAGTGGCAGACAAGACCTGTTACAGCCTAGACCCAGGCCTGATCACATTAAAAGGAATATTATCTGAATTTTATCTGTACTGATCATGTCTATGCAGGACATTATAATCCTGACTATAATTGCAGAATATGCTGACCTGTTGCTGCTTACTGTGACTCGTCTGTCTTTTATGTCCTCAGACCTACAGCTCGTTTGCGTTGAAATATCGCACTCTCAAGAGCCTTGCTGCTCCCCGTGCAAGGACGAAGTGCTTCTTGTTTTTAGAAGAAGGCTTGTAACTTTATCACCTTGGGCATGGCGAGCATCATGCAGCCCTGATTTAAAAGGTTTATGTGACAGTAGGAATTGAGGATAGTTTGCAGATAGAGGGGGGCCTCAAGTGCTCAACTTCCAGTCCTGCTATGAACCTGTTGAGTGACTTTGAGCAACTCCCCATTGCTGCAACTCTGTTTTCCCTTTGATTTTTTGATTTGTTTAAGCCTTTCTGCAGCACCTTGTGTCCTGATCTCATTTTGCTTGTTAGATACTGGTACAGTTTGAAAGGTGTACAAAGTGGAGATTCTGAGTTTCCATACTACTCTGCAGGGATGAAATATTCTCATATATTCTAATAATATTCTCATAGGGTTAGCAGTTCTCCAGACAAAATACTTTTCCAGAAGAGATTATGCTCTCTGTCATAGAAGACAATCTTGTCTTCTCATTCATACTTTCTCAGTAAGTTCAGCTGAGTCAAAGTACCCAAGTCAGATCCCTGTTTACAATGGAATTATTAATTGAAATGTCTTCCTTCCACCGATGATTTGTTTTTCTCTGTGGTGAAAAAGGTGAGACCTTTGTGAATGCGATACATTGCAAAAGACATTTGAATGAATGGACTGTTGTAATTTTTAATCTAAATGTCTAAATAAAACCTGGTACTTCATTTTGTGGATCTTTTTTCTATAAAAGGGAAAAAAAATAACCCCAAACACCACAGAGGTCCCTGTCCCCAAAATCTGTTTTACGTATATAAAATGATAGAAAATAAAAAAATTCCAAAGGCATCTGCAAGATTTCTTGTGAGTACAGTGTATTTATAAAAGAGGTACTTTTAATTTAATTTATAGTATTTCAATTTTTCTTCATTCATTTAAGAATGTTTTCCTCAAAATTTTGCTTAAATTAATTGTGTCATTTGGTGTAAGAGCCATCTCAAACATTTGAAATGTTTTCCTCTGTAGAAAAGGTTCTGTAGGTCTGGCTTTTGACCTTGGAGAAAACAGGCACCTTGTGGGTAAACTTATTTAATACGATGTTCACTGAACTTATTAGAGATCTACTTTAGCAAGAGATGAGTGGTACCCGAGAAGTGCTATTTCTGTCGATGCATTGTGAAGGTAGAATATGTGGTTAACCCAGATTTAGACAGTACCATTGCAGATAGCTGTGTTTGATCAGCTGTATTGACCAAAATACTTATACAGGAGCTTCAGAAAATCAATGCAAGAGATGTGTACAAAGTTAAATGGAGGTTTGGTTCAAAAGCCTATTAGTGTCTAGTCACCCTCTATTATTTCTGAAAATGTCTATCCTCCTGTCAAGGTAGAAATGTAGATTTGTTAATGTTATTTTCTACCTGATTTCTTCTTGTGGGCCTTTGTCTCCCGTATGCACAGAGCCCTGTTCCTGCTTAACTCCCTTGTGAATATTTGTGTGTGGGCATGTACATATGTACATGTGTGCAGGGGCAGTACTGCCTCAAAACCTCCTCAGGACTGGGGGCAGAATTGATTTCTTATTCTCCATGCATGGGGCAGCAAGAAGGGTTAGAGGTCAGGCCAGAACAGGAGGGATCTGGTGACAAGTAGGAAGGGAAAGGGGCTCCCTTTCTGTTCTCAAGTGTAGGTAAAGGTGCAGCCTCATGGCCTGGTAAGTGCCAGCAGCAGCCCTTCAACCTCTCTCTCTGGTTCTGGAGGCAGCCTGCTGGATGTTCATGCCCATGGGCCCTGTGAGTGTGGCCATACAGGTATTTATGGCCTCTCTGTTACCCTTGGGATTAGTAAGGATATTTTACCTTTTTTTTTTTCTTTTTGTATTGAATGATTTTGATATTCTGTTTTTTTCTGAATGTTTTCAGAAGATGTAATATTAAAAATCAGGCTGTCCAGTGAGATGCCTGTGATGAGGGCTATAAACACACATCTGAATTCTGACAAGGTTAACGAGGGTGTGCAATTCTGCACTGGCTGTATATTATTCAGGATTACCTAGTCATTAGAGGCTCCTAAGTTGCCCTTTTGACTGCAGATTTCCCAGGATCTCCCAGACTGCCTGCAGTGGAATCTACTGAAAAGTAGCAACCACTTACATTATTCTGGCTTTCAGTTTTCAAGCTGTAATGAAATCTTTTCTGAGTGACTGTGCTGTAAAGCTTTATGATCTATTTTAGCCATATTACTAGAGGCAATTTTTTTAAAAACTGCTCTGCCAACTATGAAAGTCCGTCTTGAGTTACATCAAGAGTACCAATGAATATGCATCTTTCAGTTATTATCATTACTAGACAAATATATAGACAAATAGACATATATAGACAAAAAGTAAATTGCATTATTCTTAATGGGCTTAGAATATCTTTCAATTATTAAATGTAGGGCAGAAGGCTATTTGCAATTATTCAACAGTACCTTTTTAAGAAACCTGCCCCCCAGTTAGAAGTAAAATGCTTTTTCTATATTTTTTAAATGTTAAAGAATGAGGGTGACAAGACCAGGCTGAAGAACTCCAGGCTTTGGCCTTCCCTGCACAACTTGAACTCTCCCTGTATTTATCTGAAGCAGATGTTCTAGGCAGGATGCGCGTTGCAGCCAGAGGTGAGGAGGGAGGTGTACAGGACTGGAATACATTTCACTACAGCTCCCACATCCTGTTTACACATAGCTGCTGGCTTGAGAACAACATAGGGAATAAAAAAAGGAAGGTAGAGGGGGGTATGATAGGAAGGAATAGTTGATGGGAGTTGTGATACCAACACTGCTGCTGGGTGTGCATATAGAGAGCACCGGAGATTTGTGGTTCTCTTTGCATCAGCCTTTGCCAGCAACATTTTCTCCGTGACTTTGGCAGGCATTGATAGATGTGCTGTCTTCAGTCATAGGAGAGTGAAAAGGAAGAGGGAGAGCAATTAGTTGGAAAAAAAAAAAGAAAAGGGCAGCTCACCTGCAGAGAAGCTATACTTTCTCTCATATTCAGTAATGCTGCCCAGACTTTAGAAGAAACACCGCTGGAATTCACTGGACCAACTTTTCTGTCTCATTAAAATCTTGGACTGATTTTTAATAGTAGAAAGTCACTTACTGAATCACTGGTGGGCAAAGAGAAATACTAGGAAAGCTGAGGCCCATTTGAGCAGTCAGCCTGCTGAAGGATGGATTTTTTCAGGTTGGATTCTTATTGGCAATTTGATTTTTACACACACGGAGCAGAGAAGGGCGCACTTTTCTGTGCACTGGAAATTAATTTTATGTTTCCCTTTCAACTCATTGCACCTATTCCAAATCATCCACGCAAATTCCTGTGTAATGCTAGGGAGATAAGAAAGAGGTGTACATATGTACTCAGAGTTTCTTTCTTTTTTTTTTTTTCCCTTGGTTTTGTTTTAGTTTTTTAGTTTATTGGGATTTTTTGTTTGTTTTGGTTTGTTTTTAAAGTTTTACTTAAAACTAAGGGATCACTAAGGGACCAGCTTTTCATAGCTAAAGGTTCCTAAAGCTGCTAATGACAAAATTCACAGGAGGCAAAAATGGAAGAAGCAGTTTTTCTAGGTTGTTTTCCAGGAGGTTCATAATATGGTCTGGGAACGCTATGTATCTGTTAGGTGTCCCTGTAATGTCACATTCTGCAGACTGGCTACTGACTTTACATCTACGTGGTGATGCACACATACAGATGGGGTATTTTGAAGGACATGGACTTTTCTATGCTTATGGTATGAATTTAAACATTAAACATCACAGATCAACTGATGTCTTGTCAGTCAATCAACAACATATGATACAAAGCAATATAAAATAAGCTCAACATTTATAAAATATTAAATTCTATATTTTAATAGCTTATTATAATCTATATATCTCCTACCCACTAGAATGTTTAAGACTAAAATCACAGCATTAAAGTTTCTGTTCTCTCAGTCTAGAACATATTAACTTCTTTACTACTACCTTTTTTTTTTTTTTTTTTTGTGATAGAAACCATCTTTGTACTCAGGACTCCTCATTTTTATACATCATATTCCAGCAGGAGACAGAAACTTCTAAAGCATGTGCTGAGATAAGCTACATTTCCCCAGATGCCTTGCTTTTCTTTACCCTATTATATTTGGATTATTTTCTTATCCAATAAACTACCATGGTATTAGGTTTTGATTTTCTTATTTCAAATCATCTAAAAGACCAGAAATTTTGGTTAAAATTGGAAGATGGAAAGAAAATTTAAATTCTGATTATTCTCAAGCCCTTTCTCTAAGCTTCAATCTATTTAGCACTTGAAACTCAGTCTTCAGATAAGGAAAACCAGTGAATCTCTTTGTTGCATCTCATTTGTTTTTGTATAAAACAGCCTATTGAGTTCCTTTTTCCATGAAATAGCTATAACAAAAAAAGATGAATCAAGATCTTACTGTACTATTACTTGTAATCCCAGATCAAATTTACACAGCTTTGTAATTGCAATGTTTTTAAAAAGCTTTTCAAGCTGTATATGAAGAAGGTATTACATCCATGCTAAAGCATTCATCTTAGGGTCAGGCAGAGGCTGCATGAAAAGTGTTTAATTTTGTCTTGCAAAAATGGTTAGAACAGGATGAAGCACTGTAATTGGAAATACAGACAGACACTGTTTGAGGAAGGAGGCTATTTTATCTATCTCAATATTTTCCATTTCCCTATCTCTTTTAGTATTTCATTAGCGAATCTGGTCTTTTCCACCAGTTTTGTGGTGGTGTCTTCTACCTTCCAATATAAAACTTATTGTTAAAGTAAACAAAAACTAAAAAGCCATCAAGGCAAAAATTTTACTGGAGTTATGGGTAGACAAACAGCAATATGCCATTTTCTGGCTTAAGCCTTTGGCTTCCAGTCTGAGCATGTGTTTGCAGCCTTGTGGGTTCCTATTGCCACTTGGAAATATTCTCAGACGATTCCTACAACAAAGACCTTATGAACAACAACATAATATCAAAGATGTGTAGTAAGTGGAGAATGAATATTTTATTAATGGTATAGTACTAAGAGTTCATGTAATAGCACAGGTCTGAGTTTTAAACCAGACTCCATTTACTGGCATTTCCAAGCAAGGTAAAGGTCATTTAAGACAACATAATCAAAGGCATGACAGAGAGCACTCTATTAGTAAGCAAAGAAACTCAGATATTCAGCACAAATATCGGATATGGACATTTTCTAATTGTTTCCAGCAACTGAATATCCAAAGCAATACTCTTTATTTGTAATAAAATAATGAATCATAGGAAGATCAGAATATAGCATGTATGGTCTGCAAACAGAAATTATTTCTGTATAATTTGTTTATGATAAATAGAGAAGAAAATGATGGCAAGATTCCAATATTTCTTGCTTTTTTCCTGCTTCTGCATTGCATGTCCAGAGGCCCTAGTTTACGAAGTAGAAGTGGAAAGAATTTCAGAATTGGCTTCTAACAATTGCTGTTACCATTTTTATCCTTATCTATTTATACTTTAATCATGCACAGTGGTCAGGAGTGGTACCTGACTGTGCTGACAGTTTTATGATATATGAGATGACACACTTTTTGTTCCAAGAACCCTATTGTCCTGTGGTTAGAATAAGCACAAAAAAGTTTCAATAATCACTCTGTCTTTTTAATTTTGTGAAATATGTTTGATTCTCAGTAAACTCTGTTATGTTTTGAATTATAGTAAAGAACCTTAATATTCATATATATATATATATTTTTTTTATTATTATTATTATTTTTTTTTTTAATTTTTGTATTAATTATCTTGCTTCACCTGAGCATTGTCTAAGCAGTTTTCTGACCTGTTGGACTGAGTCCAGAAGAGGGTCAAGATTACCAGAGGGCTGGAGCTCCTCTCCTATGAAGACAAGCTGAGAGAGTTGGTGTTGCTCAGCCTGGAGAAGTGAAGGCTCTGGGGAGTCCTTGGAGCACCTTCTAGTCCTAAAGGGGTCCAGCTCAGTAAAGGGAGAGGGGCTTTTCACAAGGGCATCAAGTGACAGGACAAGAGGTAAAGGATTCAAACTGAAAGAGAGTAGATTGACACTAGGCTGTGAGGGTAGTGAGGCCCTGGTACAGGTTGCCCAGAGAAGCTGTGGATGCCCCTTTCCTGGAAATGTTTGAGGCCATGTTGGATGAGGCCTTGTGCACACTGCTCTTGTGGCAGTTGTCCCTGCCCATGGAAGGGGGAGTTTGAATGAAGTGATCTGCAAGGTCCCTTCCAACCCAAACCATTCTGTGATTCTGACTCCTTGCTATTGGCACGTACTTTGTGGGTAGGCTGAGGAATTATTTTGTTCTTTCTTCAGTCACAGAGATGATGAGGCTGAAGAGAGAAAGTCATCACTTTGGTGGAGGTTTAGTTACAAATTATGTAGGAAACTTTAAAAGCATTTGGCATTCATACCAGTCTGCTATAATACTGAATAATAATACTATTCATTCTCATGAAGAGGATAAATGCTTCAATAACGCTTCATGTTCAGTTTACAGTCATTATTCTGGAATGGGAATAACTCAGAAATACAATTATGAATCTACTGTGTCTGGTGACAGTTTTAATTCCATTAATAGTGAACTTGGCCACTGTGAGAATTTCTTATTCTTCTTTTTCTGCAGTCTTATCTATAGACAGTGAACTTGACTCAATTTAAGTTATGAGCAATCCATTATTCATATTGCTAACACTCTCTGCTCCAGAACTTTACTTACAGACTTAATTTCATGGTTAGTGATTTCATTGTGAGAACAGTAAGGACAGATGGAAAAAAGACAGAATGCTTTCAATTTGTTTGGATTTGAAGAGCATTGTAAAATATAAAGCAATGAAACTAAGCAAACCCAGAGCTGCAAGTAGAAGATTACAAGCTCTGTCACTGCCTGCAGAGTTTTCATGTTTCATCACCTTGTGATTTTAGTGAAGAAAAGACAGGTTATACTATCAAACTAAAGAGATGCCACTAAATTATTATTAATTTTAATGAGTGCTTGGTATTTTTGCTTCATAAAACCCATAAACTTCATAAAATAGAGGGTATGATCTCCAAAGATCATATAATACCCCATCTTCTGTCATTCAATCCCAAACCTCTGTCCCAAGTGCAACATAACTAAATTTAGCTGACCACTAACTTTTGTTAATGACACTTTTGATCTAACTGCCAGGAGCTGTCTTCTTGCCTGATAAGATAAACACAGCCTTTGAAATACTTTAAGGTAAAACTGTTATTAGAGCACACTGTACTTACTGTGCCAGGTCTTGCACACAAACCTGATGGTTACCATTAGCCAACCAAAACCAGCTACAGGTGCCTGACAAAGAAGTAAATGCATAAATTTTAAATGCACAGTTAAGTGTAAGATGTTAAGTGTAATTTGATACAGTTTAGATACAGTTATGACATGATAATGACATTTTATAAATAAATTTTAGTAGATTATTTTTTGAAAGCTACAATAATTACAATGCATCAATACATTTTTAAAAATGCTGGTCTTAGTTTAAAACATGGAAAAAATGTCATAACTAATGACACTGGATTGTGTAGCTATTTAATTAAGTAAGAAAAACCCATCAATGGCCTTTGTGGAATTTGTGTGGTAGGGAGGAGGAAATAACGAAGCAGCAACTTCAGTAGAAAACTGATATATCATGAAGAGGTCTGGTTTACATTTATGATTTAAAGGAGATTTCTCTGTGTCACATCAAACTATCTAACAGGAATTTATTTTAGGCCATGCAGAGATTAGGATTATTTAAAAATCATCTGCTAATTGAAGAAGTGTATAGAAAGTTATCAACCTCCTCTTGCATGATTTTCATTGCAGTTTTCCAGTTACTTTCCTCAGCACATTTCAGAATATATGCAATTCAGAGGGTTCTCAGCTGCATAAGCCTTTGACACGTTTTCAGAATGCGTTAATTAACCATTCTAAGGTCTAACATCCATATCTACCTATGTGTATGTGTATCTAATCTATTTTTCTTAGCTTTCCTTATCTACCATACTCAGTTTTACAGATAAGATTACCCAATAGGATGACATCAGGGTGATGTGTACAAGGCAGACCTTAGAAGTGAGGAAAAAAGGGAAAAAGAAGGCCCATCTCCAGGCTGTGTACACAAATACCCACCACCAAAGAGAAAGGCAGGAGGAACTAGAGCTCTGCTTGTGGTCACCAAACTGCATCACCCCTGGGGTTATTGTGGGGGGACAGCTCACAGGGCTGAAAGGTTGTGGAGGGATGCACAATGTCCAGAACAAAGAATTGTGTTACAGACTGTCTCCTTTGGATGAGGGAGTAGAAGAAGCCTTTTTAAAATAGCTCAGGAAGTCTCTGTACCCAGACAGTTCTTTTGGAGAACTTTCTTTTCTCTGATATCTCCTGGAAGGGCAACAACACACATAGTCAGGTATAGGTACTATACCAATGAGGCATAGCTGCATCTGCTATTCACTCAACGAGACAGTACTAGTTGGTTTGTAATACTCATTGATACCCTTGGTTATAGGCAACTAAATAGGAGTTTCAGTTTCTCCTTCCTCTCCTGAGGAAGGAGAGCAGATTTAAGGTTATTCTGGAAAATGGTAGATGGGATGCCATGAGAGGGAGCTTCAAAAAGGAAAGAAGCTCAGAATAAGTTTGCCGACAGTATCCTCCAAGTCCAGGAATGGTCCACCCCCATACACAGAAAAACAAGGACATGTAGCAGGACATTAACTTGTCCAAGCAGAAAACTCATAAAGGAGTAACAGTGCAAAAAGGAGACAAAACTCAAATGGAAACAAGAGTAGTCTTTACCATTGCATTAATAATAAAAGGCTGAACAAGGAAAATATTTATAAGATGGGTAAAAAAAGGTTTAATTAATCAGATTGTGAAGGAAGTGGACCAAAGTGCCTGTAAGCTGATGCTGACTACATCAGGTCTGCCCTGCCCTGCCCTGACCTGTTTGGCATCTTTAGCAAGGCTTTGCCAGAGGGGATGGGAGTGCGTGGTCACTGAGTTTGCAAATGATGCCAGACTGAGCGGACCAGTCAATGAAACCTTGGGCAGAGCTGCCATCCAGAAAGACTAAGACAAATGGAGAAATGAGCCAACAGGAGCCTTCTGAAATTCAGCAAGGACAAATGCCAAGTCCTGCATCTGGAAAAAAATGAATTGCTGCAGCACTACAGGCCATTGACTGACTTGCTGAGGAGCATCTCTGCAGGAGAGGACTTGAGGGGCTGGCTGGACATGAGCTGATTGTGTGCTCTGGCAGCAAAGTAGACAAATAACATTCTGGGCTGCATCACCAGGAACAGAGACAGTAGATCAAGAAAATGCTTCATCTAAATACTAAGTATTGCAGTATGGAAAAGATGAAATCTCTGTCCTTGGAAGTTTTGAATTCCTGTCTGAGTAAAGCACCAAATAACCTCAATTGATCTTAAAGCTGAGCTGAGTAGAAGCTTGGACTAGAGACCTCCTGAGGTCCTTTGCAGATTAATTATCCTCTAGTTCTATGATTAAGAGGGACAGAAAAATAAGAGTTGGAAAGAAAAAGGAGTGGGTGTAGATCAGAATAAATATAGCCTCATTTCATGATTCTGTCTCTTAACCTCCACATCCTAAAAGAAAAAGTGCAGAAGGTTTTTTCCCAGCTAGATGAGTACACAAGACAATCTCCTTGAAAAACAGCCTGAAACACCTCAGTATTGGCAAGGTCCCGGGAGCACATAGAAGTTCTGCCACAATCCCCACACTACCAGAAGGGAAAGGGGTAGATTTCTGCCCAAGGAAAGTGGGTCATTTGGAAAGTATTTCTTTCCTCAGAAATTTGCATACTAACACCTTGATGACACTAAATCTGTCTTTCCTATAAAGAAAATTTGAAAAATTCCAAAATGCAATTTATTTTTAACACATTGTTTTATTTTGATCTTAAGGCTATTCCAGTTTTCTCTTAATTTGTCTCTCAATTTTGCTGAATAACTAACTTGAACCCAGAGGCATCTGGCATAATACTACCAAATATAGCCTACTGATGGGGTAGGAGAAAGAGATGCAGCCTGTTATTATATCTCAGACATTCAGGAGACAAATTTTCATCTTTATTTAGCCCTTGAAAGTAAACAGTGAGAGGAATGAATAAGTAGCATCTCAAAATTTTACAGAGGTAAATTTTTCCTAGGATTAGCAGCTCTGCTGTTACCTCAGCCGTATTCATCAGAGGATGAACTACTCCTTGTTTAAAAATGTATTTTCTAGATTCTAGATTCAGGGGCATGAAACAAAATCGAAAAAGAACGGAATAGAAAGAATAGAAAAGAAAAAGAAGGTACTGTACATTTGATGTTATAAGCAATATAGTTGCTTGTAAGTCAGCTGGGCATTTATAGAAATTTCCCCAGTGAGAAGGGCTATCGATAAATGCTACTATTAAAACCTTAAAATTATTGTAATAATATCTTTCATTTTTAATATTGTCTTTGATCCTAAAGGAGCAGCTTGTTTGCTACCTGTTTTCCAATTAAGAAGGGCATTCAAGTTTTATGGCCTTCATCCTATTCATCCTGGTTACTGGAGAAGGAATTAATCTGTAGCTCTGGAAAACCTTAAACTCTTTTCCATTTCTATATTCCCTCTTCATTGCAGGGTCTCTGCAGGCTCTCCACACAAACTGCTGTAGGCTGACTGTTTATCTGCTGTCATTGATATGATATGACATGGTATTATGTCTCCTAATGTTTGCATTATATTAGATCCTTTTATATTAAGATCTCCAGACAAGTAATCATATTCCATTGTACTTTATGCTGAGTAGAGATTTATCAGAAAAGGCAGTCTGTGGCTCAGAGAGTCTGCAGTCTAAGCCAGAGAGGGCAAAAGAAAATAGACATTTGATCCAGTGAGGGCCTCAAACATGGGAGTAGACTGTAAACAATTTACCGAATTTATTTGGGAAGACTGTGGAAGAATAAGGAACGAACAATTTCTGGGTTTAATTCTCCTTTCACACAGAATTAATGTGGAAAACTTCAGTTCTGTACTTGGGTCATAAACAACAGAAAGTAAAGCACTGGGCTAGACTCCTCAAATGTCAGGATCATCTGTTTATCAAGTTTATAAATATTTAGCTTTAGGGAGGATTATTATAGACTATAGCAATCAATTTAGTAAAATAATTTTGGTAATCCAAAATTCTGCTTTGAGCTGAACCTTCTCTCTAGATAGTACTTGATTTCCAGACCGAAGTCTATCTAGAAAATATAAGATTTTTCAGAGAATAGCTCTTCAAATTAAATGGTATTTTTTACCTTTTTTAGATTGTTCAATAGGATTTTTGAGAAGTATGAACAAGGACTTGCACAGCCTTCTGAAGACCATGTTGCATGTCAAGCTTTATTGCATCCCTCACACAGAGAAGCTCCTGCTGGAAATGTCTCAGCTTCTCCTCCTGCAGTACCAGGGTGGTGTGGTAGGCTACAGAGGGGAGGAAACAGGGCCACCCCTTTAGACTTCAGTGAGCTCCAAGAAAAGCCCCAAAGTTTTTTCTTGAAATCAGCCTTATGACCTTCAAAGCCTGAAAAAAGGCAAAAATATTTCTACCATAGGCTGGGATCAGATCCCTATATAGATTGTATGTCCAGCAGCTTGACTGCCAGATATAGCCCACAGTGCATCAGCTTCTCCTTAGAAATCATTTAGACAAACTTGGACTTTCTGCAGCATTCTGGTGTTGGACTGGAAGAGGAATATGAAAAAGGAGGAGACTTAAACTGAAATGAACAGCTTTTTAAATAAATTTCAAATTTTAATGAGTTTCTGATACTGAATTTCGACACAGCTATCACTATTAATTCAAAACTCTTCCCAGCAGTGCATGTCAAGGTGAGACACATCACAGTTGTGTCCAGAAAGAAAAAAAGTTTATGATGGCCAGTTTTTGTTCTGTTATCTTGGCCTTTCAGATACCAAGTTATACCATCTCAAATGTTCATGAGAAATATGTGCGTGTCTATATGTATGTAGTGGACTTTCTTTTAATACTTGCCCCATCCAAATGAAAACAACCTTAAGCCTTAAGAATTCTTTAATTCTTTGAAAGTGGAGAGATTTATAAATCCACTGTTGGAACAAGGATTGCAAACCTTAAAAGACAGATCATGTTTCCAAAACATGAGGACAAGTATGACCTTCATGTAAAACTATGTGTTTTAGCCTATGGGTGAAAGTGGTACACGAGGGGATTGGTTATGTTTAGGTGTGTAAATAAATAGTGAGCCTTTGGACACCCTACTTAAATTTCCAGCAGAGCCTGCCAGCAGTCTTTTATTTCTGTTATGGTTTCAGGATGTTAAGACCACGGCAACATAGTTAAATTAGATGCTGAAAATGCACAAGTGTCTGTAGCACCTCTCACCTTCACATCTAAGAGGTCTGATTTGAAAATGTGTTTGACTTAAATATAATGATAATTCCATGACACTCTAGTTTGTTCTTCCAGACCAGACCACTGCTCTAGATAAAGGTAGCAGAACTGGGTCCTTGCCATTTTATCTATCTGATCATAAGACAACTTTAATCCTGTACTGATGATGACAAAAGATTGGAAATAATTTTAGGGAAACTGACTGCATTTGTACAAATATTTTTCTTTGTTTTATTTGGCTACAGAAGGAGTAGAATTGTGTTGGTTGTACAATGATATATTCAGTAGATTTTTGTAGAGGTAAAATACTTCTGAAATAATTGAAGGTGAGATGTAAAGAAAATAAATAATCCAAAAGCCATGTTCTTTAAACATTTTATTTGTCCAAAGCCCTTCACTTTCTGAAGTATTGGTCCATTACTTCAAAAATAGAATAACAGAAAAAGTCACAGGTTATTAAGTCTTCTGAAGTAACCATAACCAATCATAGGCTATCATTATTTTAGTATCTTCTATGATTAATATTCTTTTATATGTGGAATAAATAAACCTAGTCTGATATATATATATATATATATATATATATATAAAAAATCTTTATGCTTTGCCTGGAAGCTGCCTGAATGATTTAAAGAGCTGTTCTTTTGGCAGGAGCTTCAATACTGTACTATATCCTGCACAATATTCTCTCGTAGTTCGAGTTTAGGCAGAGTGCCATAAAAATTCCACCTTTTTTTTCTATGCAGCTATATGTGATAACATAAAAGCACTCATATGCTTTGGTATCCATCCTTTTGTATAATACTCCACTAATTCATCTAGCAATTAGGAGTTTTGTGCTTTCTTCAAACAAGGAATACTCGAACGCGTATCTGTCACATTAGTGAGGTGCTCAGGCCATGAGGTATTCTGGTTAACTTGTTCTCCACCCTTTCTCTTGAAGTGTATCCAAAAACTCTACCTTTAAGGGCCAGAAGGAGTAGAGCCAAGAGGAAACCTGACTCTAGCTTCAGGATCAGACATTTGGTTAGAAAAGGAAGAAAACCAGGGATGCCAGCCACTCCTCCCTAATATATATGCATATTATATAACCCTTAAAAGAGCCTTAGGAGCAGAGTAAAGAAACATGATGTCTATTATTATTAAACAGCCTCCTGAGAAGATAGCTAAATATGTATTGTCTTTTTCTGCTTGTAGTAGCCCTGAGAAATACAGATTCAACGAATCTCCATCTGTGTTTTCTCAAGTCTATGGGTAAAACCATTGCAGCGTTCATTGCTGTCCTCTTTCTTTTTTAATTAGCTCTTCATTCCAGTTTAAGGGCTTTGGAACATGTTTCCATGCACTTCATTGCAAGGCAGATCATCACTTTGCAGATATTGCATATTTCTACAGCAGTTATCTTGGGCTTTTTGTTAAGGAAATGCAAGAACACGTTTTATTCTGCCAACAGCAAATATGATGGAATACCAAAGGTTAAAATGAGAGAAGAAACAATTGCATAAGAATTTTCTAGTTATCAGAGTGCTGTCAGGTATTCACTGGGATAGAAGTGTTGCATACTGTTCAAACAAGAAATTAAATATAATCTTTATGCTGAAAGAAAGACATCCTAAATAAACAAGAAAGATTAAAAATCAGTTATGAAATCAAGGTACAGAAGATGACCTGCCTCAGATAAAAAATCCCCGAAACAACAGAAATAGAGTCAGCAAGATACTCACATAATTCTGGCACCCAGATCAGTGCTCAGCATGACATGTATATCATATTTCTGCACCTGGATATATCTTCTATATGAGATACTAAAATTCCTGAAAGCTCTGCTTAGACAAAGTCTATCCTTTCATGCATTACACAGGCTATAATGTTGTGCCTTGAGAACAGTGCTTCATAGCTCTCCTGGTCCCATTAATGTGTCTTTTCCAATGAGAAACACAAGCATTATTTAACCTAAAAAGAAGTTTGAGAGTTTAAGTGTAAAAATTAATGACAATTTCTGTTCATGAGAGAATTTTGAGTGGCTGGGGGTGAACAAAATAACTGGTGGTTTCAATTTCTGACATCTTTAGATCTTTAGGATGGACCTTCATAGGGATTATACATATATTTTTAGAATATAGACTATATATGTACATATATATGTAGATGTGTGTATATATTATATGGATGTATTTACACGTTGACACATTCTGTTCTTCATAACTGAACAATGTTCCCAATGGATAGCTTAGAATTTGGCTCTCAGAATAACTTTCTGTATGGAAGAAGTTAAATCCTGTCTGAAGTACAAAATATCTTGGACCTCCTTCAGCTTTACTGTATAAGCAATTAATAATTCAAGATTCAGAAAATAGAAACAAAGAAGAGGAAGCTCACCAAATATGGCTTTTCTTGAGAAACACAGAGGAAAAATCTCCCTAATGTATTCCTAACATTGAAAGATGATGTAAATTATTGACCTTTCAGTGGTCAGGATTGTGGTTGACTATATTGTACATGATATGATCTCTTAGTGGGACATCTTTTTAAGGGTCAGCTGCTCAAAGGAAAGGTTAATGTTTGCTGCCAAGTTCAAAAGAGCTCTGCAAAACTTCAGCCAACTGGAAACCATTGTCACTTGGAAGTTTAATTAGATTAATTTGGCTTAATTATGCATTGTTCTTAATAACAGTTAAGCAGAGGCTAACTAATACACTTTAAATCCATATTCTCAAAATTATTCTCAGCCAAAAGTATTCTATACTATATGTATATTTGAGTATTCTTAGTTTCCATGGAATATATTAATATTACTACAGTTTCTGTAGAATGTATTAATATTACTACATTATGCCAAAATTTGTATCCTTTAGCATGTATGATATGATGTGTCAACAGTTTATTTCAGGTTTTGAATCAAAATGAATAGTTGCTATAGCAGTTACATCACAGCTCATTTGACATGCTCTGATTCAGAACAATTATGGATGAGGTTTAAAACAATTTTGTCACCTGTGTAGTAAGAGGAGGGGAGGACATATTTGAAAACTTGAAAACTAGAGCCTTTCTGCTGACACATAGTTTGGAACTGAATTCTGGAATGATAAGATTTTTTTGTAGTAGTCTCAAATTGCGCTGAGAAAAAAAATCAGACATAAAGAAAGATTCAAAGGCATTTAAAGCATATAATTAACTTTTCTAAGCTGTTCATTACAGCTATGTGAGAATACAGTTCTTCTCAATTCCACAGTACATGTAGGAGCTCTTCCTAGAAGATTGCTATGTATAGATGCACGACTTTGAAGCAACTGAGTGCAAACAAATGTACTGCAACCTTTTGACATGGTCTTTATCTTGCTCTGCACCTTTGAATGGTGTCAGTTTTCTCTCTAGATGAGGCTTAGGTAGAACTTACTGGAAAAATTTCTGCATTTTGCCAAAAGGTACTTTAGGACCAGAATCTTCACTAACACATAAATAAGCTAACTAGCTTTATCAAACTTGTTGAGGCAATCTGTACCATAACATAAAATACAGTGCTGTACTCCTGACAGAAGCTTTTGCACTTGTTGTCTTAACTTTTCCTATGATTCTTAAATCTAAGTTTTATTGGTAGAAACCTGGCATTAACAACTTTAAATTTACCCAGGGAACTATTCATAAAAGGAGCTCTGCTACCTGTGTGGAAACAGGCAAGGCTTGATAGAGTTTTCTGTCGAGCATTTCCAAGGATTTTCGCACAAATGGAGGCTAGTGAGGGAGATGAGGCTTTAACTTGTACTTCTAAGATGTATTTAAAGCCATCAAAGAGTTGAGGGACACTGTAGGACAAAACAAGACTTTGGGTTTTCACACTGTTCATGGGTATTTGTTCAATCCAAGCACCGTAAAAAATTCATATCCTCAAATATTTTTATTTCTATAATATATTCAATTGACTAAATTAAAGTGAGAAGGCTTTCTCCATTTTCTTTTACATCCATTTAAAATTAAATTGAAATTTACTTGTTCTCTGGAAAAATGCATGATAATATAAATAAAATGCAGCGGAATAGACTGCAAGAAGTGAAAGTTTCAAGCTCTCACAAATAGATGAAAATCCCAGTTTTCTAGTTCTTGTTTGGTTGATTCATTCCTGTTCCTTGAAAAAATTTCTTACAACATGACTATAAAACACATCAATGTATCCAGGTCACAGGAAATAACAGAAAGAAAAAGACTGAATGTGATTTCCTGACTGAAAGAGTGATTTCTATTCAACCCCTCCCTAGATATCTTGCCTTCAGCCCATCCTAATTAAATTAGGAATAGTACTAGAAATGTCTCGAGTTACTGCAATTGCTGCAGCAAAAGGGGAGGAAGATGATAAAAAAGTACATTTGCCTGACCTGTGTGGGACTGCTCCAAAATAACTCAATTACATGTTATAAAAATAGCTGTTGCCTATACTACTCCATAGTGGTGATAGCTACATGGGAATAGATGCCATAATTTATAAAGTACTTTTGACCTATTCACCTGGACCCAGATAGTAATCCTTCTGGCCTGGGACAATTTCTAACACTCCCAATCTGTCAACAGTTCCAAACAGCTGCCATTTCCAAAATAAAGCCAGCCTTTCAGACAAATGTCATCTCCTTTCCCTCATGATACAGGATTATTCTTCTCTTTGCTCCTCCTCTCATAAATTTCACTGATGTGACAGGGGATCAGTAACTGGTCCTTGAAAAGGTGACTGAAGAAGTGGCAGATCCAGTAGCTGATAAACCATCTTAGCCTGAAATGATAAAAGATTATTCACACTCATGCTCTGGGACTTGTGATTCTAAAGAAATATGGGCTTCATTTATGCCTGAAAAAAAATAGAGTGAAACATTATACTAAAAAGGGCAAAAAGGGTACATAAAATCTACTTTTGACTTTTTTTACTGGATATTTTTTGTTTTAATGTTTATAAAAATTCTGTGGGATGACATTCTATCTTTATTATAACACTGCAGTCCGTGGAAATTAAATTAAATTAATATGTGAGGAGAAGTGATGACAGGGGCCTGTTTGAATAAGGAAGGGACAAGACACTCCATTGGTCCCATTTGCACTAAATTCCTACTCACAGAATTTCCATAATTTTTAACACAGCCAGCAGTCTTTGGGAGTCACCTGTTTGTAAACCAAGCTCATCCATAGGTGTGGTGTAAAAGGAGGCTGTGTGAAGGTGAACTTCCTTCACAGAGCAGATTTATATGTATGAAACACTGCTTCCATCTGGCTGAGTTCCTCCAGTACATTTGCCTTGAAGTGGGAGAGAGCTCTTGCAGCTTTTAAAATGTTATAATTAGCTTTAGTACAGCTCTCTGCTGTCACTGCCAAACTGTTTTTCCATGTGGAACCAGGGAGTTCAAATCTATGTGTCACAGTCCCCTGTGAAGCTCAGATGTGCATCACAATGTCCACCACCATACTGGATATCTTATGTTTCTGTATCTGCCTATAACATGCAGTTACAGAGGATAAATATATCTACATTCAGTAGAGGAGCTTAAACTCCTAAGAAGACTCAATAGCAAAAATAAAAATTAGATTTTTTTTCACTAAGCAGATTGTCTGGAATTTTCAACTTGAGGTACACTTGTTAATCAGCTGCAGAGAGACAAAGTAGCACTACTAAGAAAAGTGTTTAAGATATGATAAAAAGTATTAAAATTATTTTCTCTGCATTCATGAGAAACATTGTGATAGCAACTAACTGATGATTGGAAGTGTGGTTTTACTTGTATTTATTTTTCTGTTACTTGAATCATAATGAGTTCCCAATGAATGCCAGTGATATTTTTATGTAACACAAGAAACAGCCAGTTATAAAGGCAAATGTAGCAATAACAAATTAACTACCATGAACTTAATCAGGTGTATTTACATGCTGGGTTTTGCATCTGTGCCTCACAAGGCATCCTACATGGAACTCTTGGTGGAGCCAGTTCTACCAACTTCTCCAATTAATTCAGAAGAATCTTCAAGTACTCAGCACTACTGGGCCTGTTTAATAAGAGCATAAGCCTACAGCCCTTGGAAGTGAAAAAAAAAAATCTTTAAAAAGGGAATTATATAGAACTGGCCATTTATGATGCAGACCAATGACACTGATGATATAGACCCTGTATCACTCAATGGAAAGTACTAATGTTTTGAACAATCCAATTTAACAGATGTGTTTGGTGGATCACATGCAGGAACCTTTGAAAATAAACTATGCATTTTATACAACTATACATTTTATATCAAGTCCCCAAATATTTTATACTACTTTGACAGGAACAGTATTAGGTTTTAGTATAAATACAACAGTTTTATTAATTTTATCAGATGTTTTCATGCCCAGGAGATACTATCTAGTATCTTTTTTTAATAAACATTCCACTGAAGCAAACAGACTTCAAGACTTTGTGGGAAACGATCTTCACTCTTAAAGAGAAATTGGTGATATCATTTATTCCCCATCAAGTCCTTTCCTAAGTTGTGAAGTTTTTAAATAGACATGTTTAGAAAACCCACTCCATACAATGCAGTTTCTTGTAAGTATGCACTTTATCTCATTGTATTCATCTAAATAGCTGTGGATAAGAAAACATGGGGGTGTTTTGTCATTTCTCTAAGCACTAGTGAATGGAGTTTTTCCATTACAAATCCTATTTTACTGTATTAAAAAGATGAATTCATTATCAGTCAGGTACTTTAGTCCTGAGATGTCCCAGTTTCAGAACATTTTATTTATCCTTAAAGCTTTGGCAACTGCATAATCTGTCACTGAGTGGGAAATACATTAATTTGTATGGAAGAGTGAAACCAGGAATAGCGAAAATTTGTTACTGATTCTTTATACAACTGCTATGACAAAATAAAAACTTTTGATAGGATCCTGTGTTGTTAAATTTGATACTGTACCAGCTGCAGGAGAAATAGGCAAATTCTTTTTGGCTAAAGTATCCCAGGGCTTGAAAAATATGGGAACTAAAATTGTTACTCATTTGATTAGATGAACTGGGTAGGGGTTGTACTTTTCAAGCAACTGCACTGAAACTTCAGGAGCAGTGATGGTTGATCAAAAGGTGAAAAGATATTTATGTCCAAGTGTTCAATGAAACATACCAATATGGGACTGAATTTTGAGAATTCAATGGCACTAAAGAATCCTTGCAATACTTTATTCTACTTTTAATTATAGAGCTGAGACTATGGGGGTCTATGAACAGGCCACTGGAATTTCTAATGTGTAATGATCCTGCATTCCCCCCCATCCCCAAAAAAGGAAGGGTGTTAAATGAGTACAGAGTAAAGTATGGCAGCAGTAGCCCAAATGGTCTGCAAGAAGGATTAGGGTCAAAATCAAAATGACTTCACCTTGGAAGCTTCTTAGGTGACAAGAATTAAGAGCTGAAAAAAACCTGTAATCCGACAGACACAATTTTTACACCTCTCTAAAAATATAAGCATAGTCACTGCGGATTCATGGTGAAAACTTCATAATACCACAAAACCAAGACCGCCTACCTGGCCACCCATTTTAACCTCTGGGTAGAACTGATGTATGATTGATAGACACTAACTATGGAAATATTTCACAGGGGGCAGAAAAGTAAGGTTTTCCATGGGGCTTATTGTTTTCACAAAGTATATTGGCTCTGTAAATAGTTCTGGTTAAAGTAAATGCAGAGGATGCTCTGCAGCTATTTATCCCTGTGCTGTAACCTGGGAGGCTTCTGGCTGGGCTCACAGTGCTCCCATGTATGCCACACACAAAAAATCTCAAGGTGCTCAGTACCTCAGATACACAGTACCCATGTAAGAAAAAGCTTCCGAGGGGAAAGGCAGCTCACTGAGCTCCCCACTCACACTTCAGCCTCTGGAATTGAGATTGTAGCTTGGAACTCAATTTGGACAAAGGCAGTTTGGGTTTTGGTGATGGTGCCCATAGGCAGGTTAAGGGGATGCCAGCACCTTGGAAATGAGCAAGCCCAAATCCTCAGACAGAGACATTATCTGGAAGATTTTGACAAGGGGCCCCGTTTACTTGAAACATGGACAGGATTATGAAGAGGACATGTTAATATTTGCTAACCACAACAGAACTGACCTGTTTGACATCACGCAAAATGATGATAGTGTAAAAATTCTTTGGGGTCTTTATGGAAAATAGGCCTTTCCTTTAATTCTGTTCTATGATTTGTTACTGCTTCATACTTTTTTTTTAATTTTATTTTGTTTTTGTTTTTGTTTTTGTTTTTACATCCTCAGGGGACACCCACTCACAATTCTGTGCAGTTTATAAACTAGAGTTTATTTTCTGTTAGCACAGCATTACCTCAATGCTGTCTGAGAACTCAAGGCTTTATGCATTAGTGGTGCAAACAGAAAGCCTATTTAGAATTTACCACGGCTCACATTGTCTTAATCTTTTTTTCCCTAGCGTTAGATCTACCGAAACATCTGTAAGTCTGCCCTGCTAAATAAAAGCGCCTGACTTTTAGAATGAAAGCAGCTCTTGTAGATTCTGTGTTTGCAACATGTCATATGGTACAGCTTGGTCAGGACATTTTTGAAGTTAAATAGTGTTTAGAGAAGTTCCAAAACAAAAATCAATCCAAGAAAAAAATTCCAAATAGAAGATTTCTGGTTTGCAAAATGTTGAAATGTTGTCAAGCCTGCTTGTTTTTGAGTAAGGCTGATCGATAAAAAATGTCTTTGTGTGTACAGCTCTAACAAAGGGGATTGATTTAATTTTGTTTTTCAGATGAAATAATTACTTTTGTACAGATGTGGAGGTATGTAAAGAGCAAACAGTCTAATTTGGGAAGAGTAAATGTGTGGTAACTTGTAGGTGTACAAGGGCTCACACTCCAATCCCCTTGTCCATGGAGGAAAATTCCCTGGGCACTGGATTACACACTGAGATACCTCTAGTTCCAAGCAGGCTACTTGAACATGTAACTACAGCCTTGTTTCAGGTGTACTACATGTCAGTACAGGCTTTAGAAAAGCAAAAATCTTTATAGAGAGTACTTTGATCTTTCTACTCCTCAAGTACAACACCAAGCTAAACTAAAAGCAAACATCCTAGTTTAGCATGTTTAATCTGCTCGGGAATGTGGTATTCCCTGAGACCAGATGTATGGTTTTTGTCTTCTGTCCTTCTCTCATAATTTTACTGTTTCTTTTTTTTTAAACTGAATGTTATATGATTTAGTTTTTTAAGCTACAGGCTCCCAAACAGGCTTCTGATTAACCTCTTGTATAAGTATAGGACAAACTATTTGTGTCCAAATTCCCCAGTCAGACCACAACTCACACAGACTTCTCATCTTTCCTCTAGTGGAGATCTTGGGAGTTTCCATTTGTCTGAGAGAGGTTGTTTATCATGCCTGTGACTCTGGTTCTCCTTTACCTGAGTCTCATGACTGTTTTTGGGCTGTAATGATCAAGATCTCATTTTTCCTTAAAATGGGAAAGCAGATTCCATGATTGTAAAAAAAATTTGAAAGTGTGGAATGTTTCCCTAAAATGCAGAATCCAGAAGTCAAATAAAATATTTTCCTCCTCTTTATGTTTCAGGTTCTTACCGTTTTTAGACAGTTTCTTCCTTTGGTATTGTCTTCTGCAGAGAAGGAGGAGGCACAGGAATTAAGTCACACACGGGAATTAACTCACACTTTTAGTAGTCTATTTTTTGCTCTTTGAGGCTGACATTGAGCTTTTGCTCGCTTTCTGACTGTAAAGGATTATGCTGATCTCATTATAACTGAATTGGCAACTGGTCTCCAAACAGCACCAGCTACCAACTCCTTCACAAAAGCAATTTAAGATCTGTATGACAGGATCTATCTGAACCAAAGACAGATCCTAGGGAACTTTTTCCTTGTAGTGCTTATGGCAGTCCTAAAAAAAGGTTGGGATAAGACCCTAAGAGGACACACAGCCCGACAGTCTGGGTAATATTCAGGGGATCAGAGGAATTTACAGTGTATGTGTCAAACCAACTACTTGCCTTTCAGTATTCTGAGAGGGATGCAGGAGGTTTCCTTTTTCCCTCTTATAAGTGTCCTGCAGCCTGGAGGTAAGGGTTCAATGCTGGACAACCAAGACTTTTCTTGTTTAATTGTTAGTTCCTTGCTGGTATAATTTTAGATGTGAGTAATTGTTTTTTCCCCCCTCTTTTATTTTTTTTTTCTTTCTTGCATCAGTGGAAACAAAATATCAGAAGTATGGGAATATTAGAGCAAGTGGAAATTGTGAAAACAACTGTTTTCCTGGAATATAATAATATGCCATGGGGGTCAGAAACAGATGAAGCTAAACAATGACAGAAGAGAGTGCCTTTTAACATTTTTTTTTTGTTCCATTTTGAGCCATAAAATATTCAAAGCTACTAATTTTACCATAAAAATAATTATTTTTCTTCTAGAAAAAAAGACAACTAGATTAAGATTTAAGCTACTGGTGAATATCTGTTTTCTTTTTATACTTTCAATTTCTTTTTTTAATTTTTGTTCTGTCAGTATATTCAGTGCCCATTTTAGTATGGCTTATGTTGCTCAAGAGTGATTGCAACAGACTTTGTGTTTTGTACACCCAAGAAACGACTGCTTGTAGCTATCAGGAACAACGTGAAGAACTGAGACAGGAACTTGCTGGTCTGTATTTAACCATACTATTTTGAAAAACAAGTTTCAAGAAAGAATTATTTACACAGTTTACTAAGAACAAGAAATTCTACAATTAAAAAGCCCTCAAATAAAAGAAGTCCTTCTCAGAGAACCCACTGGAAATTTTCATTTAAGTTCATCCAAGAAAAATCGCTTTATTGAAAATGCCAGATTCTTGAATTCCAAGTTCAAGATATTTCTTTAGCAAAAGGCTTTTGTTTTTTTTTAAACAATGTTCAATTTTTTAAGTCACAGATTTGTTTACTGAAGAGAAGAATTCTGTATAAGTATCACAAAGAAGACACATTTTTTGAATGGAGGGAAAAGGCATGAATATGTCTGAAATGCAGATCCACTAGTTTAGTTTTTTTATGAAGTGTTAGCTTTAAGAATTACTTCTGATTAATTGCAAGGACTAATAAAATAAATAGGCCTTCTCACATGTTTCAAGTTAAATATATGATCAAGTGTTCTGCTGGATCTGACAGACTGTACTCTTCAGTAGATATGGAAAAGTTTTTTTAACTTTTATTTTTTTTCCTGAGAATAATTGTAAAACATTGTGAACTGAAGCATTTCACAAATCCATTTATGTTTTATCTTACTGTTAATGCAAAATTCCTGAATATTGACCAGATAAAAGGTTGTGTGCGTTTTTTGGTTGTTTTTTGAGTTGTTTTCATTTTTATCTTTTTGTAGTGAGGAGGATAGAGGAAACAGTTTTTTATTTAGAAATCATTATTTGTAATTCTCACATATAAAAATACAGTACTTGAAGATTTAGCACTTTGGACAACAGGAACTTTTTGTTCAGACATGAAATGAAATTTTCCAGTCTATTTGATTTCTATAATTGTTTAGGCAACTCAAAATGGCTTTCATGCTTCAATTTTACAGGAAATTTCTTGTTTTCCTTTGTCCAGCATTCCTCTGTATCTGGAAAGTCTGCTTTTGAATATTAGGAACTTGATGCTATTTAATAGTGTTAATAATTTAACATTCTTGGATCCTTTTCAGGTAGTTCAAACCTTGAGAACACACAGTTTTTCAGTCTTACAAATAAGCTTCAGTTGACTCACTTTCTCCAACTACAGTATGTAGTTGAAATAAGCATTACACAAAAACATTGCATTTTATGTGTGCTACCCCTCTACAAATACAGTAAAGGAGACAATTGGTGCTGCTCCAAACTGCAGAGTGGTAACCAAATTTAACAATAACAACTTTTTTCCCTCAAAACATGAGCCCATGAGCAACAGTAATGAATTTACATTATGTGTTTTACAGATAATGTTTTTCCCTTTCAGGCTGTTTGCACCTGGCAAGTTACCCCAGTCGCCAGCCCATGAAAGTCACAGTCATGATATGACAGAGCAGGTGTTTTATTTTGGCTGAGAAGAGCAAATCTCCAGCTGGACAACAGCCTGTAGCCTATTACATATACTGGAAGATGTCACATAACAATGTAGAAAAAAAAAAAAAAAAAAAAAAAGAAGTTACCAAAACTTTGTCTTGGTACCCACAAATTACAGCAGCTTCTTTTGTTGGCTGTAGTACTCTATGGACTGAGACAAGAATCATGAAACTCCTCTCATTTTTTTGAGATCTGAATAAGAAATCACCCGGGATGAAAATGATTCATGCCAAACTACTGTCACATGTGCTGTCACACAGGAGCATCTTTGCTGATCATCCTGTGTGTAACAATAAAGGCACCATCAGACCATCTAAACTGAAATCCAGTGACCTTTATGTTCTCCATTATACAAATCAGCCACTCTAGGAATGCCTTTCCTTTCAACTTCTGCATTAGATTTGTGTCTTTTATTTTATATAGAGCTTGGTACAACATGCTGAAATCTACAATACTGCTTTATCTCTTTTCAGTCTCCTGTGGTTTATGAGACCTCTTAAGCCCTTTCCATCTTTTCCACACACTTTGCAACATTTACTTTGTGTAAGCTTCTAACCTCATATTTTTTTACATTTAAAAAGCTGACAATTCTCAGTCATTCTCCTTTCCATAAACCCACAGCTGCTGTTCCTTACTGTTCTCAAGAGAGCATCCTTCTCCCAAAAATTCTTTTTTTTTTTTACCCCCAAAAATAGAACTAAAACCAACAGAGATTCTTTGAGAGCTTCCCTTTCCTCTCTACTTGGTGGTGAGGCTCCGGCATACTTCTCCACTGCACTAAGGGGTACTGACTGTGTACTTCTCCTTCCAGCCTTTCCCTCTTCCTGGTGCATTGGGTGCCTGCTCTAATGTCAGGAGATAAGTGGTAGTAAGGTTAGACAGTGGTTAGCAATGTGATGTAATTGTTGTGATGTTATAGGCCATATGGAGATCACAGCTAAGGTCCATTTGTCTTCAATATGCTTCTTCAGTGCCCAATTAAATAAAAAATGCCCTGTCTCCTACTGCCATGCAGATGCCATGCTTTTCCATCCACGCTTCCTCAAAATACACTTCTTTTTGGTGACACTCCCATCAAACCACAGAACACCTGGAAAGGGCCAGAAAGAAGGAGCCTTCCCCAGTCCCCATGAGGCCCTGACAAAATCCAGAACCTGGAGAGAGAAATCAGAGGAATGAACACACTGATTGCCAACTCCAAACCCTCAGTTCACCTGCTTGCCACTTGTCGCTTGTAGCAGTGGTTCTTCCATCTGTAGCCTAGATGCAATTTAACTCAATAGCAGGTTCTTTGGTGCAGGAACCTCATTTACAGCTGGCATTTGAAAACCAGTAATTCTGTAAAACCACTTTCTTGCTGAGAGGGACCTAAAACAAAGCCTGTGATTTTTCTAGAAGTCTGAATATGTATCTTCTGGAAATCAGACTCTAAGAATCCATATTTTTTAGTTTCCCTGTCACTCAGGCCAGCCTCTGGACAGGTTGTGGACTGTTTTTCAGGAGAAATTTTAAAAATACAGTTGAAGCAAAGACTTGCTAGGAATGTTCTGGATATAAACAATTCCACTGGTAGTTTTCACAGCAACGTTTCTGTCTTTTTCTGTAAAAGTATTGCAAGAACTCCCTCACAAATACTTTCCTCAATTTCTTTACTATTTTTCACATTTTACAAAATATCTCCAAACCATAAAAATTTGGTGAGTAACAATTCAAAAACTAGACAACATCATTACAGGAGACTGAAAGGAATTCTGGAAATTATGATGTCACTCACAAATCTGATGCTAATCATGTGCAGTAACAAATTAAGATCTGAGAAGAAAACAAAGTGATGGTTGAGAGTCTAATAACAGATACAAACAAAAATGGTTTAACAGTAACAGCAAACAAACAAAAAAACCCCAACCCCTCCTGTCCCCATGAAAAAAGAGGAAGCAGAGCTAAAACAATCTCAATTCAAAATTCTGTTCCACAACAAGTGTCAGTGGAGCCTTTGGGACTGTGGTCCCTGTATTTCAATGAGCTATGTGTTACATGAAAAATTTAGATCTGAAAATTCATGGAGTTCTTGAGTGATTTTAGCACACTGGCTTTTGTTCTTGAATTTGTGCTTTTGCCCAGCACCTCAGTAGCTGGATCATCCCTTTGGGACTTGAAAAACCTGGGTTTTTTTCCTCCCTTTGTCCAACAGAATTCTGTTTTAAAGATCCTTCTCCAAAAGTTTCTGGAGGGTGCCTTGGGGAAATCTGGGATCAGAGGAGCCTCTGAATATTTCTGTAGAAACTGTTCCATTTTGAATGAAATAATTAAATACTTGCTAAGCTGTTGGCCTTGAGGTTAGAGAACTTGCTTGGAAGGGAAGAAATGAATATTTCAGACTGCTCTGATTCATAGTTTAGTACTTTATGTTAAACCAAGCAGGGAAAAGACCTCTAGCATTTTCCTTCCAAGTAAGCTTAAAGTCCTATTCACACATTTCTTTACTTGTATTTTTATGTACCACCCAAACTTAGGAGAGGGTTATGAATGCAATATAACTCTAGGGAAAGCTGCAATTTTGTGTTCAGCTTTTTCTGTTGCCTGGCTTTGGTGCCTCTCTATGTTGGAGTCTAAAATACAGACTGTGTGCCCTTGTTTTTAGTGTTTAGTTCTGTGATTCAAGAAAACACTGAATTTCATATAATATGAAATTCATGAGCATGTTTTCATAGTGATACATGAAAACAAATGCTAAAGTTAAATAAGAAAGGTAGGTGTGTAGATTAAAAAGGTTCTTAAATCACTGGGTGAAAAAGTAGTTTAGAAAAGAAGAGACAAGATGGAGGATTTAGGGTGTTGTCCCTTGTCTTTCTTCTTCCTTCTTCATGTTCTTCTCCTAAAAGTTTTTGAGTAATAGTTAGTGATTAGATAGAAAATGCCGCAGTGCATCACTGAGGTGATGGGTCATTGAGTCATTAAGAAAAATAATATACGTGTCTATTGTTAATTAGATAAAAATAAGTATAAAGATAAAAGAACTGCGTAGTTCAGAGCCATTTTGTGTATCAGACATGAAGTGTGCCACAAGGCCTTGTTTGTACCATCAGAAGAAAGAAATGTACCAAATTGCAAAGATTAACCTTGTAACCAGCCTGAAGAAACCTGTTAACTTTTGTGAGGATCCTTCAATAAACACGAGAAACAAGATTCTAACGAGCTCCAGAGTTTACTTCAAATAATGAGAACTGAGATAAGTGGAACTCCCCACGAGGGAAGATCCCAGAAGAATTCAGCCCAGAGAAGGCTGGGGAACTATAAAAAACTGTATTCACAAAGAATTCAGCCCAGAGGAGGCTGAGAGACTATAGAGAGCTGTATCTACAAAGAATTCAGCCCAGAGGAGGCTGAAGAACTATAGAAAGCTGTATTCACAGAGAATTGAACCCAGAGAAGGCTGAGAGACTAAAGAAAAGATATATCCACAGAGAACAGAGCCCAAAGGAGGCAAAGAAAAGAGAGACAGAAGTAACACTCTAGGTACTATGTCAGACTTTGCAAAGCTTATTCTTATGTGCCCAACTCCTCCCCACACAGCCTTGGCACCTAATTAGGGTCTAGTGAATTGTGATATTTGGAAATCCCTTTTGCACATTTAATTTCTAATTATTTTCTTATTCTTTATCAAATTCCTATTAAATTACAAATAAATTACATTCTGCTAATTGTAGCAAGATGTGGAAAGCATTTTGCTGTAACACTGTATATCTGCATATTGGAGCTGGTGTGATACCTTCTGCAGGACCCTTAGTTGCATATAATTCTTTCCCCTGTCAATGTTTGTCAGTCACACTGTTTGAGATGATTCAGATTCAGGATGTAGAAAATCCATTTACCTTTTTTTCCTGGCATTTCCTGATTACTGAAATAATCTCCATACTACCACCTTCTGCAAGAATTTTTCCAGAGGCAAAGAATTTGGGTGAACTTCTTCTAGTAAAACTACTATTGAGGTTTTCTTCTTTTTTTCCCCCAGGGGCAGGGAACCATTTATACTCTCAATGGGTTCACGGTAAAAAGCCACTGAAGATTGTTTTCATGGTTGTTTTTTTTATTCACAAAGGTCTATAAAATGATGGGTTAATCTTTGATATTAGAAAAAAATGAAATATTATATTGCAGTGGATTGCACTGCTAATATTAACACTGTTGCTTTAGGTGCAGGTGTCATAATATTCAAAATCATTCAGCACTAGATATCTTAAATATCCAAAAGATATGTTGGCTGCAAGAAGCCTCTACAAGTCTCTTCCTTTAAAAATTATTATTGTGGGCAGGCAAAAGGACCATAGGTATTTGCAAAATGTTAAATTTGTACCCATCTGACTCTGAAATGTCTCTGTAGAGTTATTTTAAACTTACTGCAAAAAACCAAAGAGGATACAAGTATGAATTAACACGTTACTTCATTTAGCACCTCATGGGAATCTTATACTGAAGAACATTAGTTTTCTAGGCTGAAAAAAATAATCTTTTTCATGCAATACCGCTTAGTTTAGAAACTGCTTCCAGGTTGAAATGTTGCATTTAATTACAATTCAATAGGAAATAATCTGTCATACAATAATTTTAATTGTCTTTCCCTGAATCTGCTCTTCCTTGCAGCTGTGTAGAGACAGGGTTTGGGCAATTTGACCCTTGCCCTTGGATATCTGGAAAGTTTCTGCTTACCAAGAGTTTTGGTTCCCCCTCAAAGAGGGGTGATAAATTTCTTGGGTGAAAACAACAATTAATATATTATCGGTGTGGTTCCCATGGGGGGTACATCTAGAATGCTACTAAGTTGAAAAATAAAGAACTTTGACTGAGAATGAAAGTGGTGACTCACAACATACTCTGTCCTGTTGCCTGTGTTACCCTGCATTACCCTGCTTACAAAATATTTTTCAAAATTTCCAAAACTAAACTAAATGTTTAAGTGGTGCTCATACTGTGAAAACCAGCGAGCCCAATTACTTTCCATCTTGAGAGCAGGTAAGCAAAGAAAAATCTGAAAGAGCAGGTCTAAGGACTAATATTCAAACCCTGTTTTTTCTTCTTGTTTCTCCAGTGATTCTTCCAGTCACTGCTAACACGTGTTTTGCAGAGCTTTGGTCTTAGAACTGTGCATTGCTAGCACTTAAAGGCTGATTTCCAAAGAAAGGGCTGGTCTTCATTTCACCTGGGAAAGAATGCAAAACAGCTAGGATTTTAAAAACTCTTCTGGCTCAATAATAACTGTGATTCTGCTATGAGCTTCTAATTACATGAGAAATTTGCAATGAAGAAGAAGGGGGTGGTCGATGAGGATGATGGATGCAAGACACAGAAGAGGGTTACTCTGTATGTACTTCCTAACAAGCTAAAGCCAGCTATATCTTAACCTATGTTCAGTGGCATTATAAAATTATCCTTTCTGTATGGGAAAAGTTAGCTATAGACAAAAAACAAGAAAAACACAATTTCTTATTAGGTTAAAGTATCTTTAAATTTCTAGCTGCTGCGGAAGAAGTCGCATAGCAGGTTTGGAAGTGCAAGTTCAGTGCATTGAACTAAACAGTCACAGAACAAACCACTGTCCAAAACCAGAAAAAAAAGCCGAAGCATGTGACAAGAATATTCAATCACATCAGTTTTTTTCACATCATGTGTAAGTAAACATTGAATCTTGGCACAAACCCAGCCAGCTGAGGGGGAAGGCACTCACAGCTCCATTGTAACCACCAATCTGTTTCTTTTTTTTTTTGTAAGTTTGGGACAGTTCTGTCTGCAAGCTGACCCATTCCTTAAGCATATATACATGTCACTTGAGGATTTATGAGTTAGAGACATTGAGAGACTGTCCAGATCCCTCTTTTACAGTCCAAGAGACACAGGAGGCTGAAATACAACTGGGATTTGAAACTGTGTGTGCAAAAAGTTTCTATTTCTTCAGCTAGTTGAAGTGCTTTGTTTCTATAATTTCATATGCGTTAAAAATAAAAGTGTAGCAAGCAATATTTTAAACTAACTTTCTGTTACACTCTTGCCATCATCTCCAAAACAGTCGTATGTCTTAATGACATTCCATTTATTTAACTACTTTTCTCATTAAAAACACTGTCCTGGTGGTACTGATTGCTCAAAGTTTGACTCTAGATTATACAGATATGCATGAAGAGATAAAAACCTGGAGCAGAGCAGCAACCCCAAAGAAGGGAACTGCCCTGTTATAAGTTTAACAGGTTGAGGAAAAACATGCATTGCTTGATGCACTTATTATCCAGGAAATTACTTTTCACTGTTAGTGATTATCACTGAAAATACCAAAATAATCCAAGAAACTGGGTCTTTCAACTAACTAAGTGGGTCCAGTGCTATTAAAATGGTGATGCATGATTCTGCAAGTTGAAGCATCTTTAAAATTCAATTAAATTAAAGACAAAAACTGATGAAGTATTTTTCATCTATTTTTGCTTGATTTATCAGGAAAGTAGATTTATTCAATGCATAGAATGGGCTTGTCATAACACAGTACAGATCTATACACTTTGAGATCCTAAGTCCTTGGGTTTTTTTCTCTTCACAAAGCTGGCTTGACCAAGGCTTTGTACTCTGAGGGCAGGCTCTTGAGCTAAGAAAGGGTGGAAAAAAAAGTGTTATAGGGATTTCTTATACACCCAGCATGAGAAAGTCATTCATGTTTTAAGCTCTCCCCTGGTTAAAATTTGGGGTTTGCCCTTGCAATGAAGATCTTGTGAAGCAATCAAAGTCAGTAGCCTGGACTGTTAAAAAGCCTTTAAGGAACTCTTCCCCACTTGTGCCAAAGGGTGGTGAGAATGTGAAGGCCATTGGTACTCAGGAGCTCTCTGAAAGCCTGCAGTGATAGCACTGATGAAGAGCTCCAAGCTGCACTGCTCTCAGAAAGAGAGCCTCCAGGAGTGATTTTGGAGCACAATATAGACCCAGCCAAAATGGTCCAAGGATGACTGCCAGTTGGAAGGGCCCCTCCAGGATGTGTATGCAAGGTTTATACCTGTGAAAACTCACATGTGATCTTAATTTCCAATCAGTACATGGTGGCACTGAGGCTCAGTGGGAGAAGAGGTGCTGCCAGGCTCCCAGAGCATTCTGAGAATGTCAAAATGACACCTCCTCTCTCTGCTGCATTTTGCAGGGTGCACATCCCAAGGGTGGTATAAGCACTCTCAGCAGAGCATTTTATCACACACAACTGTGTGTCCTGTTTCTTGGTTTTGTGCCTCAGGAGGCTCTGCTGTGTTGCACAAGATGAACTGTTAGATGACACAAAGTCATGACTTCATGTATGCCCTGTGAAATCAATTGATACTAATAAAAGGAAATGCAAGGAATTGCTCAAGAAATGGAGATTACAGGTTATTGCTTCATTTTCTGACTATGCTGTTGATGGACCACTCTGTGCAAACATCAGAGTTAAAATATGGTTCAACAGGTTGTCATTTGGTCTCAGTGACCAACAGACCACGGAAGACATGAGTAATACACTGAGATTGGAGCTGTTTAATAATACAAACACTCCAGTGATGTACCAAGTGCTGCCTGAAGGCACCAGATTTCAGATGAGACCCTTAGTTCTTTATCTGAGCTCTAGCATTTTGTAGATAAATGATCATCCTGCACTTTTGGGAAGAGCACAGGAACAACCCCAGGTTTCTAGCTAACATTCACTTTCTTAACACATCATATAACATGCAGGGCTGTTACTGACTGAAGCTTGGCTGTTAATGTTTGCCTACACAGTCACTGTACTCACAAGCACCTAATTCATCTGAAAGTGGTCTTTAGTATTTCGAGAGAGATATTAAATAAAACTAAATTACATTTTTCCATTTTGTCTCACATATAAATCTCTAGAAACTTAAACCAATCCTGTGTGTGCAATTTGAGCACAAGCTTTGCTTCTCATTTGCTTAAATGAGAGTTTTTCACATCCTGAGAAGCAGTGCTTTGAATGTTAATAACATATTCAAGGGGACTGAAAGTTTTGCAAAAATCAGCAGCTCAAGTCACAGGTGCACTTCCCTTGCAGCACTTTCCTGAAGGAGTGTGTCTGTGAGTAAAGCAAAGGCAATGTCAAGCCAGTATTTCCACCTCTATTTGTTATCACCAGATGCAAAAGTTAATTGTGCAAGCAGCAGTTAACTAGCAGTGGTTTAATTTTTCTGAGGCCTGTAGGCTGTTTTCTACAGAATGCAATCTCATATTGAAATGCAATTATTTTAGGAGTTTAGAGAAATAAAAATCCTTGCTAGCAAGTTAAGCATGAGCTCTGGGAACTGTTCAAGTCGCTTTCCTCTGCTGAATGATTATGGATTTGTCAAAAATCAGATTTAGTTTTTACGTATTATGTGCATTACCCTTGTTATAGCAGACAGAATCTTTTAATGCAAAGGTAAATGAAGAAGTTCCTGTACTAAGTTCGTGATTTGCTGGGAAAATTAATATACATTATTAAGGCCACCAAATGCTGTACAAAACTGCAGTGATGTACAGCAAGGAATAAGAGATGTGGGAATTTGAGAAAAGAAGATGTGTTTTCCATTTACCTAACCATTTATCACAGGGAGGAATTAATGTTGTTATGCTGTGTTCCCTAACCCAGCCTTTCATTCTCCAGAAAAAAAGTGTAAGTAAGTCATGTACATCACACATATAATGTACAGAATAGATATTAATTGCAAATCTAACTTGTTAAAAATTTTGTGTAAAGATGAACTTTAACATTATTTTAATGTTGCATAAATTTTTTTTCCTAATAGAAATAACCCCCCAAAACCCCAATGAAGTTAGTTACACTCAGTGTTCAGATGGAACATCAGACTCTCAGTTTTCCAGTGTGAAAATATATTGGTATGAGAGTGTCACTACTCACTCATTACTTGCTTAAAAGTTTGCAGGTGGCACAGCTGGTCAGATAATAATGACAGCTATCCCTGTAGTCTGTCTCTGGTTATTTTTGGGAGTCACATAAAATTTTGGAGTCTAAAAAAAATATAAACAAGAACAAAAACTTGTAGCAAATTTATTGATATTCCTGGAAAAGAGGATATACATGTATGCTATAAAATAAAAAAGTGTGTACAAAATCTGTGTACAAATAGCTAGAAATCCTGAGAAGTTACTTCTAAGTGTTGCAAAGTTTTCAGCATAATGAATTGTTTTGTGAGAAATGTTCAAAGTAACAAAATTCTTTAAGAGATCAGAAAAGAACAAAGAGATTCTGTAGAAACAATGGACCAAATATATCTCAAGGATAACCCCACTGAGATCAGTGGAATTGCACTAGGGATATACTTGGCCCAGTGACTCCAGAAATGATGTTAATGAGAAACCTTAACACTACTGCTAGAGAAATCTCTATTTAAACCATGCTGTGGCAGTTCATGTGAAAAAGTAAATGGGACCTTCACACGAACTGCACAGCATGTGAGTGTGAATCAACAGGCTATAATAAATTGGTTTGGTTTCCTTCTCCCAGACTTAAGCAAATGTATTATATTGTAAAATTTGAGAAGTTATAGTGAAGGTTATGTATTATTCCATTACATTCCAGAAAGCCTGATTGGATTCAAAAAGGGCCTCATGTTGAAAAATATATCATAATTCCTACAAAAAAGAGAAACTGTATCTCAGATTTAATGAGTTATAAATCCCTATTAAAAATTCCCTTTTTATCTAAAACTTGATCTGGTAGATATCAGTAAGCTCTGAATGAAGAAATGTTTTTTAAGATAAAAACCTGATATTTTTCAAAGGAAAGGAAACCTGAATGGGTTTCTAATGAAGTTTTACTTTCTCATAGGAAAAAGCAATGATTTAAAAAGTGCAGAAGAATGTAGCATCTGACATCCTATGACATGATAAATCCTGAAAATACTTAAACCCACAGAACTTGACCTAGCAGAGAAAGGAGTGACCCCTTCAACTTAAACTTACTTAAAAGAGTAAGACAAGATCAAGATTATTTTTAATTTAAGGTAAAGTACTCACAAATAACAGAAGCTGAAAAATGCCTGGATTGCTCTGGCCTGCCTCAGACTGAATGCAGCTCTTACATAAAGCTGTTCACCAGCAAATCTGTAGGCATTCCACATTTCTTATCCATAAGGATAAGTGGGGAAACTGAAATACAGAAAGATAAGGTGGGCAGCATCCCTGAGATGAGTAATAATGGAGTCAGGAACTCACCACACCCACTAATGTGTGAGGCAGAATCCAGCAACAATACCCCCCACCAGATCACCTACATAAAATATGACTGTTCCCATAAGCTCTTTTCTGTTTGAGGATGCCGGCTTCAGTACCAAAGAGCAATAATTTGTTTCATAATCTAGTGTCTGCTTGCAGTGGAGTGGTCAAACTTTTAAAAAAAAACAACAACCCAAAAGACCTTCAACAGTCTGTGGGCATGTAAGAGAGATCATAAATGTGATGCCTGTGTGCTGGACTGAACACTCTGCACTGGGTTTGGTGACCCTGGATGTCACTGGCAGTCCTCTAGCCCTAAGAACTGTGATTTCATTCCAGAGGTCACTGGAAAAGAAATCCAGCATTTCACAGATTTTATCTAGCACATGCAAAATGATCGTGTTCTGACATTTTAGCTGTTGAAAAGAACCAGTATTTACTACCTCACATGAAAAAGAGCAGAAGGCTAAAGTGCGTAACAAAGTAAAGCCATGATAGGAGACAGATGAACTCATTTAGATAAAATAAGACAAGACTCAACCTTCATTTGAACTTAAAATTGAAGCAGTTAAAGCTGTCATGGAAGGAAGATTACAAGTTAGTCAATTTATTTGTCTTCTAATTCTCCTTTTTACTTGAGACCACTATTGAAGAGCTGGCTGAGATTTAGGGGAGAGCAGCTTCTGCAGCTGCTATAGCTTTCTGAGCTATACTGAGCCAGGTACTCAGCCTCTCATGCCTCACTTTCCAGCCACACCCAGGAGTTCCTGCTCCCTCTCCTTGCTGTCTGATGTATGAACTTTAAACATAAACTTTAGAACAAGAGCTACTTTCTATTATGTGATTTCACAGTGCCCAAGGTCCCTCTTCCAGCCATTGCACCCAACATGTTTGCAGTATAAATGATGATGTTGATGAAAATATTTTTATCTTTGTGTCCCCCAATGTCACCTGGATTAATAAATATTTTTGATAGAGATATATTCTTCATGTTCTACCTCTTAGGTTTAGCATTCTGGCTATAACTCATGTGAATTTAAAAAGCAGTAAGAAAAGAGACAGAAATGTTTGACACAGTTTTACCTGCAGTATAAATCCTGTAGTATTACCATGCCTTCATTCAAGTTAGAATCAAGCAAAGGCATTGACTACATTTTAATCCATACTTTATGGCAAGCAATTGTCATTCTGCTATGTGCTATTTCCCTCTATATTGTTGCAACAATGCTCTGCATTTTTGCACAAAACCTTTGGGTTAAAAATGTCCCACAAAATATAATGGAAAATATTTTTATATAAGAATATGGTATACTCAGCATGGTCCCACTCATATTTTGTTCTAAAATTATTCAGAAATGTTAATTTCTCTATCTGGACTTCATAAATAGCTCAAACACACCCCCAGCTGAGCATAAAAACAACTAATGTTTGATGGAAACTGTCTTTTGGGTCTTTCAGCTGTTGTTTCTAAACTGGCCATTTTTACCCTGTTTTGGATTGCCAAGCATGGCACAGAAAGGAGTCAGCAAAACATCTCAGTGACTCCTACAAGTCTTTGTTTCTGAAAAAGTCTTTAACTAAAATTAATAATCCTTGTTGTTGCTAAGAAAATTCAGGAAAGTGAAGTTTAGAACACTCGTCAATGGCTTTCTTCAGAGCAAGAAAATACTGGTTCAAGCTTCTCAGTCTTTCTCTTGGGGCCTAAGGGATGTCTTCATCTTTCCACTGCCAGTGCCTGATTTTGTTTTCCACCTTCAAGGCACTTAAAGAAATCCTTGCTTTTATTCATTCTCATCTTATTCAACAGATAATAATCTGGTCAACATAATAATGTTGTGAGGGATTCCAGTCAGCACAGAGCCATGGAATCATTATGATTGGAAGAGGCCTCTAATATTGAGGCCAACCATTAACCATACATAAATTGGTCTGTTTGGAAATCAGCCTGGATACCACTGTAAAAAATTCAGTGCTTGTGGCATTGTTGAAACTAGGCAGGTAAGGCACAGAAGAGACATTCTGCTGAGAATTTTGGATGAGCAAAAAGATGATCTAATAACATCCATTAAATGCTCACATGATATAAATATACCACACAGTTGAATTTTTCAGAGTACTACAAGAGAAAAGAAACAAACAACACAGCAAGAAATACCTGTGCAGGCCAACTGGAACAAATAGTTAAAAAACTAATGTTAAGGAAGAGAAACAGGAGAAATTGTGAAAGAAAAAGCCCTGATGTCTGATTTGAAGATCTTCCACAACTAATGTGTGCAGTGTGACACAATGTTGTCTCTGCTTGCCTGTGAGTTTTTATAGATTTTGATAGGGTTTTTTTTGCAGCTGAGTTGAACAATCTTTGAATGTTACCACAATCTAAATACAAGTAACTATAACAATAACAAAACATTGTGAATCATTATCTAATTTTCTTCCAGCCTGTGTAACAGAAACTGTGTTAATCATTTAAATGGTTTGCTGTATTTCCATCCTTTATGCAGCAGTATTTGTGTTGCCATCACTCTGGCAAGGTACACTGCTGAGTTTACGTCATGCCAGTCATTACATGAGCAAACACTAATTTGAAAACCTAGCTAAAAAGAATATTAAATGAACAGGTAAGTCACAATCATTCATCGAAAGCCAGGAAATATGTTAAGTCAACAGAATATAGTTTTCCCTAACATTTAGGAAGAGAAGCATATAAATCACTTTCATGGCATCTAAGACATTACAAAACTGTCTCAGCAGGCTGCAGGGCAATATTTACTGATAATTTTAATTATTGTTTTTATGGGTATTCAACTTTGGTATTTCTATTTTCTTAAAACCACTTCCCCAAAAGATTTAAATTACACATTTCTGTTCTCATACAATAATTTCACCCTACCACTAATATTAGGATGTCAGCTCTCATTCTTGGTCAGTTCTTCAGTTTATAGGTAGTTATGGGAAAATTAGTCTTTTCCTATTACAAGCGCTTTCCCTATTCAGTTGAAAAGTAAATTGAAATAAATTCAGTTTCTGTAGTGACATTAGGAAGAGTATTTTCATTTCAGTTTCTGCTACAATCCATGCCTATCTTTTATTTGTTTTCAGTTTTTCAGTGGGGCACTCAGTAATATTCTGAAACTTCATGCACAGATGAATAAAGGTTTCAACCTTTGCAGACCTGCTAGAAGATTACAATAACCTCTAAAATTAGAGAGCAGGATCCTCAAAATGAGAAATAATAAAGTTGATAAAGGAGGGAAAAAAGCAGAAAGCCCAACCCAAAACAGAAGGCAAATTAATCAATTTATTAATTCTGCAAAGAAAATTAATGAAGAAGAAATTTAAAAAAAATATTTCCTCACTTATTGCAATGTGGAGTTTGGGCAGCATCTCTGGAGCTGTCTAGTCCAACCTCCTGCCAAAAGAAGTGTCAATGGGAACAGGTTGTTTAAGACCATTTCTAGTTAAATTTTAAATATCTCCACAGTCTCACCAGGCAACTTTGTCCAGTGTTGGATCACACTTGTAGAAAAACTGTCTTTTACTTAAATTTTCTTAATGGAATTTCCTGTGGTTCAGTCTGTGCCTTTTGCCTCTTTTCCTTTCAATGGATAGCACTGAGAAGAGTTTGTCTCCTCTATACCCCCTCTTTGCACACATTGATGAGATTCCCACCATGAGCCTCCTCTTCTCCAGGCTCAGCAGTCCCATCTCTTCAGCCTCCCCTTGCATGTCAGATACATCAGTTCCTTAATCGTCTTCCTTTCCCCTTGCTGGACTATCTATGAAGATTTTTACTCAAATACACATTGTTTATGCATATTTATTATACTGTATTGCACATATTTTAAAAAGTACCACCCACCTGCTTTAGGGGGAATTCTGTAGGGAGTGCTAGAATTAGATAGGCCTACACAACATTAATGCAGTTCATGTGGTGTGCCTAATACTAATTTTAACTTATTTTGGGATGTAGGGGGATGATCTATTATCCATTCAGTCTACATATATATTTTCTTTTCACTCTTCAGTCTGTGGTTTGAGGCCCTTTTTTATCATTTATAATCAAACCCTGATCTGAAAAAAGAAATGCATTTTTTTATTGGACTTTTCAGTGTAACTTCCTGTAGTGTATGTAGCTGTGCCACAAATGTTCAGAGCACCCCTGTGAGGCAAGGTAGCATCTATATTCCCATTTCACAGACAGCCTCTGGCCTGAATTTTTAAAGAACTCTGCATTATTTGCACTTTAAATGTCCCCACTGACTTTGGTTGCAGCTGCCAGTGCTCAGAACATTTGAAAATCCAGGCTTCTAGGGCTACAGACTGGCTTGTCCAACACAATCAGCTTAATCATAAAACACAATGTTTTTATCTGGTAAGATAACAGTTTGGAACAAGTGAAAATCCCATTCAATGGAATCTTTATGGTTACAGCTCCCCTGAATAACTGTCCTTTCCACACTCCTTCATTTCGTAACCACTGTATGAGATATACAGCATGTGGTAATGAAATATGAAATGTATGCATTTTACCGAGCAAATCTTTCAATTGAAATGTGGGGTCTTTTGTTTGAAAATAAAAGTGATTCAAGGCTCAGCAGGGAAGTGTGTGCTGCTCCAACAGCCAGGTCCCAGTCTCCTTGCTCAGTCAGCCTTTTGCATAGCATTAGCCTGATCTTACACTTTCCCTGTGACAAGCTTCCAGAAGTAAGTGTGAAAAGGAAGATCACTTTCCACTACCCACAGGAAATGAAATGACCCTTCTCTTGCCAGCTGGATGATACATGAGCTGTATCCCCTGCAGAAGCCAAGGCTAGAACGGACTTGTTCTCTTAAAGAAAGCCAAATATTGGAAGGACTTTTAAGCTGCAATGTAGGAGCTCCATAGGCTCCATCTGAACTTCTAGAGTTACTTATCTTAGGTTTAAGATACCCAGCCTTAGGACTGAGTTGCTGAATGATGCCACTGCAGGTTTTACCTGTAGCTGATTAAAATATGGGGAGTGTGTGTATGTGTGTGTGTGTGTGAGGCTGTCATGAACTACAGTGCTTCCTAATCTTGGGGCATCTCAGGGCTTCAGTGGCCCAATATTACAGCTCTGGAGAGGAGTTTGCATTACAGTAACTTTAACCCACTATTTGCTACTCAGAGTCCTCATCCAACATACTCCTTCCACTGTGTAGTAAACTGCAGAGCTCTGGCCACGTTGTGTAGCCTGTTTGTCCAGGCCCATCTCCCAATAAGTTTAGGGGGCAGAAATCCATCCCATGAAGCTCAGGAACTTTTTGAGACTGCCTCTGTTCTCACAGTCATAGTCAAAATCCACACCAAAATAATACTTCCAACAAACCATCCTGGAGATGGTGCAAGAGGAAAGGGGTTTTTGTATTGCTCCATGGATGACAGAATTTCTCTTGCTTCCCAGGCACATGGAAAAGCCATCTCTGTCCTTATCTATGCTTTCCCTGTTCTGCTGTGTTCAAGTTATGCCTCAGGATGGCATATTAATAGGTTGTCATTCTGTGTATGTTTAATTTCTGAGGTTGATGACCCAAACATTATATGAGCACTGACAGCCTTTGTAATTGTATAAACTTGGGGAGAGGGGGAAATTAAATAATCATAACAAAACCAATTGTCAAGAATAATAAGATTTTCCTTTTAGTGCAATAATAGTGTCATTAATTATTAAAAGAGAAAAATTACAAGGAATTATCAAGGCAAAAAGTAAATGAGCCTGGAAACTGCAATTCCTTCTTATATAGGAGTGCCCTCTGCAGTCTGGGGAGAGATGGTGTGCCCACTCACATGATGCTGTACCAGAAGAAATCAGAAGTAAGTTGGTCAAATCCAGTGCAGAAAGTCGGGATGTGGAACCATAAACGAAGCCCAGAAGCATGGGGTCCACAGTATTAAAGGACCATTCCCTGGATAAAGTGCTAGTACACATGTCTGATGGACAAGCTGAAAGACTTGTGTACACTTTAGGGGTGGGTTTTCAGATGTGAACGTTGCAGCCAAGAAGGCACAACTTTAATCACTGCTTCTTAGACATAAAGTAGTCTACTCTTTGTTTTAAAGCTTAGCAGGAACTGTAAAGTGATCTTCAGGAATGTTCTTCAAAGGGGACATTGTCTCTGTCCTTTCAGGATTTTAAGCTCTAAAGCTGGTCACATGCTGCCATAATATTTTAATGTCATTCCTAGCTGGCAGGTAGCAACTTGCTTTTCATCAGTGCCTTATGGAAGTAACCCAAGCGTTAAGATGTGACCTCATTCCTAAACACACATTTCTCCATCAACTGCAAACTTTACAGGAGCATCATTTCTTCTTTTATGATGCTTAACAAAAAAAGTATATTTTTAGTTAAAAAAATTGCATGGAAAAGAATATTTAATTTAAGAGGGAAAAAGTCCTAAGCCTCTAAAAGTTTATACTGCCTCCAATTACTTTTCATGCATGACTATGTGGCAGGGAATACTTCATTATACCAGGTCACCAACTTTGACATCTCTAACCTCACAATAATGGTCCTTTTTGTAATGTACCAAAATTGAAAATCAGTTTAGTTTATGTTCTCACTAGGTTCATGGCTCTGGTGCCTAATATATTGCTGACTTGTAGGTCAGCATTACTCCCTAGTGAGGAATATTAAATAGCCACAGCTTATATTAGAAGGGGTGAAAAGGTCCAGCTCCAGTCTGCTGTATAGTTCACATTCGTTAGTGCTTTAAAAACTCAGTAAGTTGCATAATGTTTCCACTTATCCATGAAATTGAGGCATGATTCATATCACAGGCATCTCTAAATGATTTGTAGTCCACTATTTAAGTATGTATTCCGCACAAATAAATACTTCCTGAGTTTGTATACATGATTTGTGCTAGTCAGTATCATAAAAGAGGCACAATAGTGCCTGACCTTTATTACTGTGGCAAGAAGTTCCTACATCTAATGGAAAACCCCCAAAGAGCCAACAGGAATGGTGTAATACAAAGCACCTCTGTTTGGAAAAGGCTTTTTTGGAGCTTATCAAAGTGTGAATGCTATTTCCCTCCATCAAAAATTTCTGTTCCTTCCACTCCCAGTACTCTTTGTGCCTTCCAAAAATTTCATTTTAGGGCTGTGTTAAAATTAACATTAGCATGTGGGATACAGTGTTTGACTGCTGATAGCTGGGGTGCTCCTTGAACCTGCTGGCTCCTGAGCTCTATTTGTAAAACAAATTGGACTGGAGCTGTGGGCCTTGCCTTACCAGTGAGCACACCTGCCTTCAGTAACAAAACTGCTTTTGGGGCTTTCATTTAACACAGTAATATTGGAAAAGAGAACATATTTATAGCTGTCTGGAAGATGAAGGATGATAGTTTTCCAGAAAAAAGCCCACGTTCTTTCTCTCACCATGATACATCTCCAATGTCTGGTAAATTATTTGCAAGAAAAACAAAGATGTTAAGTTTACAAGCTACACACTCCACATTGCACAGGGGTGTCTATAGGCAGACTGAGGGCTGCAGAGGAGAGTGAAGCAAAGAACCAAGCCTTCACCTCCAAGACCCTCCCTCCAGCACAAAATCCTCCTGGATTCCTTACTCAGAATTTGTGACAGCAGTAGGTTCATCATGCTCTTGGTATTGTTATACTTTAAGATTAATGTGGTATTTTAATCTCTAATGTGGGTGTGATTAGTTCTTTTAAAGTCATTGGAACTCAGCATAAGTGAAAACACTATCAGATCACAACCTTTTAATTAGCAATATATTATAAGCTTGGTAAAGGAATTACTAAGTGAAACACAAGCTGATTTATTTGAGTCAGATGAGATACTGATCACAACAGACTGTTGGCCAATGTGTATGAATCTGTAGGAGTCCCAACTAAAGAAGAGAATAAGATTTTTTTTTTAATTTCTGATGTCTTTTGAAAAGAAAAATGCCCACACTTAAAGAAAAGGTACTTTCTGCAGAAAAAAAATCCAAATCAACAACCAAACAAACTCTCTGCATACTGTGTGTTTTTCTCTTTGAACAATAAAATTTCTTCATTGTCCCTTAACTGCTCTTCTCTTGTTTCCACAAGGTAAAGACAGAAGGAAAAGACAACCCACATAGATAATTATTTTGTTTTATCATAATGATGGTGGACATTTTCAGCTTCTCTCAAAACATTGGCGTATTTGTTGGAGCTTATTATTTAAAAAAAACAGTGTTGTTTCACTGAAATACCTGAATTTGTCATATGGATATTTGTACTGATGTGAACTAAACTATGTTCTTGAATTTTGACTCAATAAATATACTGTTTTGCTTTACTGACAGTTCCTCTTCCTCTCCCTTTCCTTTTTCTGCTTTAAATCTGTTCTCCCTTTCCTCTCTTGCCACGCAAAATTGCCTAAAGGACATCCAAGCCATTAATGTGCACGTGGGTCTCAACTGAGCGAAACAAGCTGCCTGGTGTGCACACAGACTTTTCAGCTCCAACATCTCAACTGAATCTCCTCTGTGACATTGTGTAGGCCAATCCTGAAGTCTTGGTGCACGTTTCCCATGCAATGTTCTGCACAATGACCTTGCTCACCACAGCTGGGCCCAACTGCACTTCCCTTACAGTCCAATTGCCTCACAACTTCTGGGTTGATGACACGCAGCTCTGCACTCACCTCTTTCATGGGAAAGTATTTTAACTTTTCCCATGGAAAAAAATGCCACTTGGCCCAAACATCCTGACTTCCCTACACATCTGTCAGAATAATTTTCTTGAAAACTTATTTTCTTGGTCAGCAAGGTGAGGACACGGTCCTTTTTCTCTCTTTTCTTTCCAAAACCTTCTATCTAATATATGTGAACAGTCAGAAACAAGACAGAACAATGGACTCTACATGGGCACAGCAGTTGCCTATAAATGACACTTATGCTGGTTCAGAATATATGACATGGCAGGCAGAAATGTTCAGATAAAACTATAAACAAACAATCAAAATCATTAATGCAATTTGAGAACTGGCTAGAGACTACTTGGACATAAATCACTTTGAGCAGAAACACAAAGGAAATATTTCTGAAATGTTGGCTGGCAGCCATCTTAAAAAAGGTTTTTGGTTTTGTTTTTTAGGTGGACCATATGGAAAGTCATGGCACTTCTGGCAAGCATCTTTTTTTTTTCCCCCTGAAGATCATAATATTTTCATTCAATACTGTGTTTTTCCCTGCACATTAGAATATGTATTTATGAGAAAAATAACAGCTCAAATCCTCATTACTCTTCATGATTTCACAATTATAGCTGCTGTACGTGACCTTCCCAGCCACAATGCTGCACTAATCTGCCAGTGCAGGAGTCAGCCACCATGACAGAGCCTGCTGAGTGTTCCTGTGTGGGTGTTTTGGGGAGGACATGGGCCTCGACAAGGGGCAGAACCAACTCCCACAGGCCTTGGGCTTTGGGAACTGTGAGAAGGAGAGTTAAATGAAAGGTTACCTATTGAATTGGGGGCCAAATTCCCTATCTGGCTTCAGTTTTGAGACCCATCTATCCTGCACTGTGTGTACCAGGCCGCTCACATGGCTGGGCCCAGATTTTATCTGCTCCAAGGACTGCAGGAGTGCTCTCATCCAAACAAATGCTTTATGAAGCTCACGGTGCTGCTTGCTTCTGTCAGCCTCAGGCACAACACAGGCTTTTGTAAAGGAGAAGCCTGTGTCTTCTGCCATGGTGGTCACTGAGGGTCACCCCAGGAAGCTCCAGGGAGAGAGAAGGGCAAGAAGGGATTGGTGAGGAGCAGAAGAGGGCAGCGTCTGGGTCACTCATGGCAAGAGGGCACCCGACCTAAACTGTTCACATCAGAGAGCAATTAGAAATGCCATTCAGTAGCTGCAAGGAGACTTCTCTGTGATTGTCATGCTTTTCTCTGCTCCCTGATACTTCAGAGAGAGAGGGCAAAGCTCCCTCCTCTCATCCATCCCCTCTTCTCCTGGTATTAGTGTGCAGGCAGGGACCCGCAGACTGGGCTATGCCCTCTGTGGGGTGAAGATGGGACCCTTTGTCATGCAGGACAGCAAAGCTTCCTCTGACTTTCAGCCCTGCCTATTATGGCCAGCCCTGCTCTGTCACTAGCTTGCAGAAGGTGGGACTTTTGCCTTCAAGTGTTCCTGTAATACACTCAGTACCGTGCAGCACAATGACACAAAGCCCAAGAAAGGGCAGCATTCACGCATTTGGTGAAATTAATGCTGCACTGCAAAAAAGTCCCCGTTCAAAGGTTGTGGGTATTCTTGACATTTCTTTAAAGCAAACTGCAATGCACATGGAACAATGTTCAGAGTCCTGCTGAGGCTTCAGTAACTAAATTATGCTTTATTCTTTCTAACCCACGCACATACATGCTTTACCAATTTAAACTTTTTATAGATCCTCCTAAAGTATTTTCTGCTGTGCTTTGCTCTTAACACCACACTTGTTTTTTTCACTCCAGTCCTTTCTCAGTTATGTGGTGCCTTCTTATGTCTATGTAATGTCGTGCAAGACAGTTTCGATACCTTAGTCTAGAGCAGAGCTAAAAGGAAGAAGGAAGGAGAAATAGAAGAACTTTACCTTGGGCCACACCTCTGCTCTTCTGTATAAAATACACAACACTGATTTAGGAGCTTTGCTTCTTGCGTGCCAATAAATTACTGGAAGCAGACATAAAAAATGCAAATGGAATCATACTTAAATGAAAATTGAATTGCTTATAACTTAAGGAAAGTGTTACAAAGCAAAACCGATGCTAATTGTACAATCAGGTCCAGGTATACACTCCTGCAAGTGTAAAGACAGGGTCTTGCTTACAGATGAAGTTCATATTCTCTGTGTTGGACAGAGTGTTTAAATACATATGTTAATATTTCAAATGGAGCATCGAAAAAGCCATACCAACTTACCTTTCAAATCAGGAATAATTAGAACTCTTTTGAGCCCTATTATTTTCAGCTGCTAGACAATAGTTGATTCCAGTGGGATCTGTATCACTGAAAGCCTGTGCAATATTTTGCAAGAAAAGGTTCAGATCCATGGTAAGCTAATACATCCATTCATCTTGGACAGCTTCTTCTGTATTGAACTAGTATCACAAGTCCCTCATCAACTCAAAAACATATTCTCTAGAATAGCACTGAATTTCAGGACTAACAGCAAATCTTGGAGACTTGAAAATAAAATTATTGAGTTCCATAATTGATAATTGCCACCATCTTCCATAAGATTCTTGTACTGAATTGAGCTAATTATAAAATAAAATAAACGGGTTTCCTAGAAAAACTGAAAAGTTGTCTAAAAGAAAGATGCTTTTCAGATCTAAAACACAAGAGTTGAATTTTATTTTCAAATTGAAATCATAAACTAAATAAGATTTACATAACAAAGAGCAACATGCAAAATGCATGAAGTTTTTCTATTAAGGAAAATTATTTCTGGCAGCTGCACCACTTGAGATAAGGAGCGATGGAGACATGAGCAAATGTCTTGGCATCACTTGGTGTGAGCTTGGAGCTCTGCCTAGCCACATTTCTAAAAGAATCAGAGCTCAACTGGCACCCTGTTTAATCTTTAGCTAATGCATTGGAGCTCAGGCTTCCCTTTTGTATTATGATGTTACCAACACTAATGACTGTTCTGCTTCAGTGTGGCATAGAAAGTGGGAAATATTTCTGAAGTTATATCCACAGGCAGAGTAATGAAAATATCTTCACTGGAAGACATAGCAAGATGCTCATTTAGGCTGGTCATAAGTAGGAAATCAGAGTCTGTGAACAGCTTGGGCACAATAAATAAAGCACAATCCACGTTCACTCCACCGACAGGCTCAAGCCCATTTTCACCACTGTACAAACCCATTTTCATTGGAGTTTACTGTTTGCTGAGCTGAAGAACATGACTGTAGATTCTGTTGGAGGTAGGCATTGAATGGAAGATGTGAATGTCCATTTCTGGTTATATGCAAGTTTATGGAATTCTGAAGTCCACCTGGGACTGCACTGGGATGTGAGCAAGTCAAGCCTCAGAATTAGCTGTATGATACTGCATGGAATAATTTTTTAATACAGAGGGAAGGAAGATTGTTTTAGAAATGACATTAGTTTACTCTCTACAAAAGAGGAAAGACTTTCCTCAGGCAACTGAATGAAGCAGCAATGGACATTTTTATTCTTTCTTTTCCCCGAGGGGATATAAGGTAATGAGTCAACTTTGATTCTCCCCTCAGTCCCACTGTCAGAGAGGCTGCCAAGTATATATTGGGTTCCCAAGGGCAAAAGGCCTTCAAGCAGATATTTGTGATACTTATCCCTGTGGTTAGCGCTGAAAATTAAAGACACATGATGTTCAAACCCAAAACAACAAGCATAGCTTTCCAAAGACAGCCAGCTGCTTCACTGGGAACTGCCAGAGCAAACAATTAGGAATAGAGCAAAGATATTCACACGACCTGCTTTCTCCAGAACAGTTTGGAATTCTTTGCCATAAGGAGAGACAACTTTGATATTTCAGAAAAGTGATAAGAGTGATTATTCATCACTGGCTTTGTCCAGCTGAGGAGGTAAGGCTAAGTATCTTTTTGGAGGAAAAAATAGCTGAAGCTTCCTCAGTCAGCAGGGCAGTTCATGAAACATACATTGCCTGAGTACCAAACATGAATTAGACTCTAAATGGGAAATTATCATTAAAGACAAGCTGTTCAGGAGCTATCACTATCAAAACTGAGGGGACTTGACATGATATATTTTTATCAAATGGTTTCATGAATGAAAGTGGGAGGAATGGACACAAGTTGCCAAATTCAGCCTCTTTCTGCTAAGCTTCATGTGGGTGCAGAGACTGCTGGTGTAGTCTGGCATGCATAACACCGCCATCACTGTCCTCAAATTAAGAGAGGCAGACTGGAGTCAGCTGTGCTCAGGGGAATCTCTCCTGAGGTAAGACTGAGCCTGACTGAACTTGTTCCATAAAGCAAACTACCTACTATGCTAGCTTGTGAAAGAACTCTAAAATTGACATTACTAGAATTCCCAAGAGTATAGTATTTCTGTATGCCATCTTTTCATCTTCCAATGCACTTGACTATACTGTTCTTCCAAGGAATATCACTTTATCTCAGTACTTGATGGTTATTGACTAAATCCTACAAGATTGAAATAACCATAGAGTTAAAAAAAAAAAAATAATAAAAAATGCAGAATTCTTCACATATGTCAATGCCTTGGCAGAAACTGCAGAAAATGCTACAGAAAAAAACACAACTATTTGTTGGTCACAGCTCCAAAATCCCATAAAAAGTGTTGTCAGAGAAACACCATTCAGGCTGAAAAATATGATATTTCTAAAATTCAGTACCTAGAAAGGCTAACAATAAATTAATTTGGTACCAGCTGCATAATCAGATACTCAAATTCATATCAAGATTTTCACTATGGATGGCAAAGCATCAGGACGTGAACCTTGTCTAAATCTCATCTAACTCTTGACCTAGACAATGACCAAATGTTGTGAGGGCATGACTTTCTACATAATTTCTAAACTCCATGGTTCTATCTGGGTTGAACAATCATGGAAATAATCCTTTCTGTAAAGCTGTTAAATGCTGCTTGCTATTTCACTGAGTGCTACCTAATCACTCAAGCTGTACTAAGTGTGTTCCACTGTCAGTTTCAGAAACCTGTCTAGTCCTTGGAAATTAAAATTCTATCTCAGAAATTACCAGAATATTATTGCAGGACCTAAATGCAAATAAGAAGAGTGTGCATCACCAGAGGTTCAGCAAAAACAAGTTTTCAATTTATAGCCATTCAAATGTTGTCGCTTTGAAAAATTATTTGAGTGCAACAGTATTTACATTCCTTCAACAGGGGTAAAATACTAATCAAATAAGCTATGGGAGAGAAAGAGAGAGAAAATGTAAGGACCAGGGGAAAAAAAGAAATTATTGCATTTGTATTCATCTATTATTAATTATTAATTTTATAGCTATAGCTAGTTAAATAAAGATGAAAAGAATGTGAGGAGAAAAATACATTATTGCACAAGATAAAAACAGATATCACTGAGGACCTGATCTTCAGAGCTTTTTTCAGATCATTTTAAATGATCTCACTTAAATTGCCTACAAGTGAAACTGCCAACTTCACCTCCATTCAGTGCATATTTGAGCCAGGCTTTTACTGAAGCAGTTCTGATTTCTGATTAGAATATTTTTTTTTCTTGCTTTCCCCTTATGCTAATAACATTTGGCACACTGCTGAGCTGCTCTATGAAAAATACAGATATTAAATTACTAATGGGAGGGAAATGAACAGTTCAACTGAACAACATAGGTGCTTGAAAACCAAAAATTCTTCATAGAGTTTAGTGAGAAGGTATTGTTTCTTAAGTTCATATTTTCAAGATAACATTTCTTAAGATGAACTTTCTTAAGTAGATTTTCTGGCAGTTGTTAAAACTCAGCATAATACCAAACCAGTTATCTTTTCTGTGCTAGAGTGGCACCTCCTGAGAAGGGGTGGAAAACCACATTTTGTAAGGGATCTTTCCTGAGTTGTGCAGGAAGAGCTATGGATAACTGCTGTGTTTGTGCCCAGGCAGAGAATGATGGTTTCCAGTAAAGGTTTCAAAAGCATTGAATCCACTTTAAGAAAACTTCTGAAACTTGGACTTTTCCTGTGAATATATTGTACACGTCTTAAAAACATAAATGCAAAGAGCTCAATCAAAAGTGCAAAAGCAACAATAAAAAGCCATTCAGCAGGAGGAACGCTGTTACTAGGATCTGTTTCTAGAAAATGAAAGCCAGCTTTGCACTCTTTCTCTGCATGCTGAAGCATGAACTTAGGGTGCCTCTGTCTGAATACACTGCATTCTGGCAACATGGCAAGAAGCCAATAAGATAAAACATCCCGTGAGATCATATTTTGTAAATCAGAACTTTCCCAAAGAGTACTGGTAATACAACAGATCTAGAAATTAGTAAAAAAATCAGCAGTTTCCATCTTTAAAAGTTCAGCTTATCTTTAAACCTATTTACCATCATCTAATGTTATATGAAGTTCATAAAAGTTATAGATGCAACAGTTAAAGCAGCACTGAAGAACTGGACTGGATAATTAACATGCTTATGAACCTGGATGACTGATGCATTAGCTCTGAATGCAAATATAAAGTGACAAAATTCTGCTGCTGTTATACAACTATAAATCTGGAACAACCCTTCTGAGGCCCCTGGAAATTCTGAAATGTTATAGAAATATAGCAGAGCTCAAAATTCATCCAAAATCACCTAAACTACATGAGAACATATGTATTTACAGGCACAGGAATGGCAAGATTACAGAGAGAAATTCATAAAAAGAAGAAATTCTTTCAACGGAGAAAAACCCGACAAACAAAACCCTACAGATATTCCAGTTTAAACACTAGAGTTTTAAATTATAACAACCAAACAATTTTTCTTTTTCTTTCAAGCAGATTATGCTCTTAAATTATCTCTGGATGCTATACTGAAAGGCTGTAAACAATGAAACCTAATTAAATTGGTTTGAAAAATACCTGGTGAAATACCTATGATTAAATTATTTCATCTGTAGTTTGGGGCAGCGAATTTCCCAGGGCTGTAAAAGTACCTACATTATAATATGGATCAATGTATTTGCCATGTAAAATGAGAATGGACCAGCACAAAAATACTGAATTAATTCACAGTATACACTTTTCCATCATAATAAATGCTGCTTCTGTGCACTGAGCCATCAGTAATCTCAATTCTTTTTCCTGTAAGTGCTACATCACTGGTTAGATTACTCTGTCCTTTCAGGGTTATTGTACTTTAATTTGCCTTGCGCTTTACACTTCCTCCAGAAGCTGCAGTTTAACAGATTTTTATGAAGATGCAGCTACATTAAAAGAAAAGTATTGTTATGTCTTCATAGTAAAAGCTCTTGAGCCAAAGACCTTTAATCTTCTGGTTACTATATACATCAAAATTCACAGTTTCAGTACCACTTCAAAGCATTGATATGATATTTCAGTGTCACCATAAATAAATGTTCCTTCCTTGAAAACACTTCGTCAAGTTAATGATTTCTTATTTTTTATTTAATCATCACTGTCACTGCAGAGCCTGAAATACATGATAGGGGAGTAGTAAAAATAACGGCAGCAGTGTCTATCCATAGTGCACTGAAAACCGCCCTTCAGCTCCTGTGCAAACAGCTTGTGGAGTGAAGCAAAAACAACCAAAACTTTGTGCCTCATCCCTGCAAGGGGCTTTGAGAAACCTGGTCTAGCGAAGGGTGTCGCTGCACATGGCAGGGGCATTGGAACAAGATGATCTTTAACAGAAATCATTCTGTGATTCTGTGATTCGATGAAATGTAGCTTTACCTTGACATACACTACCTTGTACATACACTAGCTTGACATACAAGCTTTCACACAGACTCACAAACCTCACTTTAAAGATAACAACAGGCTGTGAGATACCACACCTGAATTACCTGTTCCTTTCATAACTTGGCAGCCATTTGGTATGACCACTTGTACAAGCTCCTGCTGATTCTTAAACTTGCCAACAAGATCCCCTCTTCTGGATGTGAGACTGTCCTGTTTAACACACCTTTAAAAGGCTGTGATTTACACCAGTTTTTACCACTCTACAAGCATTAAATGTGCTTAATTCCATATGTGCTTTCACCCAGCCTGGAGACCCTGGGATAACAGGGTAACATGGATTCACTTGCATGGCTCCTAACTTGGCATATGGAAAGGGCTGTCTGTAAAACAGGGACTAAAACTAGATTTCACCATACCTTTCACTATTAGTTAGACACCTCTTTCCCTATTTGTATGAAATGTACACAGCAGACTTGTTTTCTTCAAAGAAAAATCAAGGACCTTCCCCGTTCATGCAGCAAACTACCCAGCTAGTTTTGAGCCTCCTCCACATTTTTGTTATTGGCTTTGTACTTTGATCCTTATTGGGGTCTAAATGTTCACTAAAGACGGAAAACTTTGTCTTGCAGCTGTCAGAGCTGTTCCAGTTTCCCCACTGGTTGTGCAGGAAAAAATAGCCCGAGTGCTGCACAGAAGCTCAGTTGCTCTTTTAGATGAATTTCCTCTCTTTTCTTGGTCATTTGCTTTAACTATACGGAGCAGTACTCAATGAGTGAATGAAGGAGATTCAGAAAAACAGTTTGAAATTAATTAAGCCTTAAAGCCTTAAATCACATTAGAGATGATTTTCTGGTATGGATTCTGTTCTGTCCCTCTGATCCTTTCCCCTGACAGCAGTCCAGCAGCCGCTGACATGGACTGTCTGCTCCAGTGATATTCTCCCAGCTGAGGTGCCCAGTGGTATTCGCCCAGCTAACTCCTCCCAGGCCAGCTGCAGAGAAGAGTTAAACTCTGAGCATTTTTGCAAAGGTCCGAGGAGCCTCACAAACTAGGTGAAGTCAGAGTGTCCTCTCCTGCAATGCCACTGGATTCTGAAGTTTCTCAGAGAAGGAAAGGATCGAAAGTATTCATCTAGGCTACCCCAGGAAAAAAGAGACTGGATTGAGAAGATGCCAGTCCATCTCAGATTTTTAGATCAGATTGAATGTCAGCATATTCATAGGACATAGGACACTTTTGCAGACAGTATATATTGAAAGTGCTCTCCCTTGCTGAAGCTTGAAAAACACGAGGGTAGGTACTTAAAAACACAACATGCAAATGGCAAATCAAGAAGATCAAACCTAAAACAAGAAAGAAAATAACAAGCAGTGTGAGTTTCTTTGAATCTGGTCAAAGCCGTAGGCTGCTTTACTGTTATCTGAATGGGAGATCAGATAATGTTGGTATAGCAATATGCAAAAATCAGGTTGTTATATATGCACACAGTCTCTTTTACCAGTTAGTGCTTTGCAATGCTACAAATCACCATTTCTCTTCTATGACCTTTTTTAATCAGTCAGTAATCTAAAAGAGGAGCATAAGGAATTTTACACTACACGAAGTAAAGAAGATTCATACAAATGGTCATTCCCATGTTATATAGAAGGGCACAAGAGAGATGATACATCTGAAACTCCCTTTGGTACTTTCTCGAGGAATTAGATTATTTATTTTACAAAAATAAATCCAACTGTAAGTGTCCTGAGATATCCAGAAGTGAAGCAAACTATACCTTCTTACTTGGAAAGGTTAGAAATTAAAATCTGTCAATCAGTGCTTTAATCTAACAATATTAGAGCTGCTCTCTCATTTTTTTCTCTCTAATAAACTACTGGAAGACCAGGTTAAAGAGCTACGAAGAAGGCACTTGGAAAAGTCACTTATAACCAACAGTGAAACCCAAAGTTAGGTGTAATCCTGTGGACAAGGGCTCCCTCTGTGGCAAGGACACTCCCTGTCATAGGACAGCAACAGTGTGCCAGAGTGAAAGGTGCCAGCACTGGGAGGAAACCCATGAAACAAATTAGCCTTCTCCCCTTTCCACCAGTAAATCCATCTGGTAACAGCTGTTACCTATCCAGTTTATACAATCTCTTCCCCAAAATCTTTGATGTCCAGAAGACTGGAAAATCTAATCGTGTCTTGGGAAAGAGGATAACAAAAATATTGAGAAAGTAATAAAAACACAAACAATTCTCTTACTGCGATACTTGCTGAGAAAGAAAGTTTTCAGATCTGGTTAGTTAGCAAACTCTTTTATAAACCAGTCATGAATGGAGGAAATTTACTATTCATGCTGCAGAAATATAGTTTAAAAAAAGGACTTGCTTCTTTCAGCAATCTTGAGGACAATGATGTATTTTCATTTGCTTTCCTAGGGACAAATACAAAATGAGAGCATTGAGGCTTCCTCTGGAAGCCTGCAGTTTATAGCCAAGGCACAGTTCAGTCCCTTAGCCCAAGGACTTGATTCGCCATTACATCAGCCATAGTGGAATGACACTTGTGCAACGAAGGTGGTAATCAGCTAAAAAAGTAAATGATGATATCACTGGCTCTGCTATATGGCCAAACTGGCCAGGAACACCACAGTCTGGGAGGTCTGTGGCCAGGCACCAAAACTGGAGCAGCTCCTACCTGCCATGCCAGGACTTCCCAGCTGAAGAGGTGACATCCCGAGGGAGTCACACCAAGCCTGACCCCCACTGGCAATGACATAACTGCTCTCTTTGGCTGCTGAAAGCATCTCTTTGGGATGTGCTACCCGTGACATATGCCCCACAGTAGTTAAATGAGGAATGAGAGTCCTTTAGTGTCGCTTTTGCCCCAGACAAGAAGTTGCAGCATTGCAAACCCACCCCACTCGGAGCATGCCAGTGGGATGTGGAGCGCTGCTCCCGCTGGGTCCAGTGGGCTGCCCAGGGCCGTGCTCAGCCAGGGCTTGGCCAGTGGAGCAGGGAAACAAATAGCAGCACCTTCTGGGAAACAGGAAGGGGGCCAGTCTCCAGACACCTGTTAAAATTAGATTATAATATTTAGGTTGGGAATGCCAATGTGCTTTTCCTGCATGGATCCTGCTTGCATAGCTGTGGTACCTAGCAGAGATTGCAAAACTTCACATAGACTGGACCACTCTGGCTGCTGTAAAATCAGAACAGTGCTTATACCAGATCAGATATGCAAAGTGAGACAATATGAATTTTGAATATGAATTTTAAAGCTGTCCCTGTAGCACAATCTCATTCACCTACAGTTCCTGTGCACACAAATCTCCCCAAATGGCACCTTGGTAATACATCAGATAATACCCTCAGAGCCAATTTTTTTTTCTGTTTATAGATTGCTCTGTGCAAACTCCCATTAGTTTATTTTAGTTTTAAATAACTGCAAAATGTCTCCCTGTTTTTGAAGGGGAGGAAGATAGGAGGTGGGGGGAGGCCAATGTGATTTTTTTAGATTTTAAGGGAAAGAACCCCTCCAAAGTGCAAAATCTTTCAAAGACAGACTTACAGTTTGTGAAACGTGGTTGTGACTGCTCTCTATAACTTGTACCACACTCTGCCTCCTTCACCCTCTGACACATAACAAGAAAACTGGATTCAAAATGAGATTGCACCATGGTGAATTCATTCCTTGAATTGCATCGTAAGTTTCAGCAATACACAGCGTGGGAACACGTCTATTAGCTCTCGCTTTGAAGAAATTGGATTTGCAAAGGTCAGCAGTGGCTCGGCCCATTTCTCAGCAGATCTTTGGCTTGCTTTTCATCCCAGGACTAGCAGGGAGGAGGTCAGAGAGGAATGACAAAAAGAGCGAGCTTTTTGAAGAGAGCCCAAAGAATCTGACAGTGCTTCCAGCAGTGTGGAGGTTTCTTTTGCTCAAAGCTAATAAAAAGATAGATTTTAAACCAAATTTATGGGAATAACTTTCTGGTTTTACTTTACATATTAAACAATTAATTGTTTTGGTATAAACTAAGAAATGCTTTTCAATGTAACTTTTGGTCTGGCAAGAGCTGCCTGAAAGCTAATCTGCAGAAAAGCCTGCTCGCCCTCCCCCACCCCTCCTACATTTTGTGCAAAAGGGTCCAGCCAGCCTGGAAAAGAGGTAGAAAGAGGCAAGCCTCAGCCTCCAGTGGAAGTGAAGTGTGAAATCCAGGGAGTTTGTGCTCTGTATTTCTCCTCTGAAACATGTTTCCCAGTTGTTTAGTTTGCTCCTGTGCCAGTGCGCTGAGACAGAGGTAACTTCATTACCCTTCTGAGCCAGAAAATTCACAAAATATTTTCTCCACTCTCTTCACCTAATTAACATAACCTGGACTTTCCTCTGGCTGCTAGCAGGGCAGGGTGCTGAGAGTGTGTGATCAAGGTGTTTTGGCAGCTGTCACCAACATTCTCCTTAGGCTGGCGGTGAAGGATTCCTCCTGGATCCTGAACAGGTGTTTGCTGTGGCCACTTACACTGGAAAGCCACAAAAAAGGGAAGGATGTGGGGAGAAAAAGAAAGAAAGCAGGTTAGAAAGGAATCCAAAAATAGCAAGCCTGAGTTCTTCACCTCTAAATATTAAACATTTCTTGCAGAAATACAGAACACACAGGCTGAAACATATCTCCTAGAACACTGGGAATAATGGACTCATCTGCTTTATTAATGTATTTTTTTTGGCAGCTCATTTTCTCTGGCTTTCTGTGAAGGTTTGCAATGCGGGGAAAGATGAGGCAGACAGCTCCAGCTGCTGTTGCAGCTCTCCCCAAAATGTAAAAATTTTACTTGTCCCTACTCTTCTAACAAGCAACATGTCAGCATTCTGACATAAAAATACAATTTAGAACGTATCCAAATCATAGGAGGTCAAATCCTGATGCTCCGTTGATTCCTGTTAAGTAGCCAGTACTAATTCAGGTGAATTTTTCTTGTCATTAAGTGAGCAATACTGGCCTTTGCCCTTACTAATTTGACTCAGAAATTCCCTTCTGAGTCTGTCTCAGGAATGCCCAGAAGTCTGGCTGCTGCAGAAGGTTCTAGCAGGAATACAGCAGAAATACTGCTGGAGGAGGAACATTTACAGCATGCGCAAAAGAGATGTAGAATAGAGTGTTTTATGCAGATGAAGATGAACAGGGAGTAGTCACTGTCAAACTGACAGAATAGTGGTGTTTCTGTGACCTAAAAGGAAGTAATAAATGCTGGATTTAGGCTTTTAGTGACAAAATGGCTTGTTCACGTGCTGCTTCATAGCTGCATCAGACTTCCACCAAAATCTGATCACCACCACTACAGAGTGAGCCTATGCAAGGAGACTGTGCCAGATCCTCTCACAAGTATTGTCACCACAGATCCCACCAGACCCTGGAATTTCTCATTAGCTCACATACCAGCAACTCTTCAGAAGTGCTTTCACCTTCCAGCTACAGAGATAGAAGCAATTAGGGGATCCGAGTAAGGTTCTGCAGCTAAGGGGAGCTCTCTTCAGAAAAAGCGCTTTGTGCTAAATATGAGATCCCGTCTAGAGGTTTTGTCAAAGCATCCTTTCTAGGAATATAATTTTCAATTTGACAGATTTCCACAATATTTGACCTGAAGAAGATTGTGATTTATGGACACATACCTCATTTGCAAATTTCTATCTGAGCAGTGCAGGTAAATATACACCTAACCTGGAGAGCATTTGAACATGTATCTGGATTACCTGTGCACAGCTGTTCATGGTCAGCCATCAGATCCCTGATCCAGCTTCTTTTCTCTGTTTAGCATCCTCTTGTCTCTGTTTTCATTTAAGCTCTCTTTTATGTGTGATGTTTTTATCAACACTTACTTCAGCATCCTGCAGTGGAGAAAGGCATCCTTGTCGCACCTTTCACATATGAATAAGCTTCGTAACTGAAAACACAAGTACTAGGTTTAGTTTTCTTTTTTCAGAAACAAACCAAAGAAAGTCAGGAGGTTAAACAGCTACAGTTGAGGGTACCTTGCTGAGCTGCAATAAAAAAATAAAAGATTGGTCTGAACACGTATTTTTTTATTAAAAGAGAATGAACATAAATTACAGCTGCTGACCATGTAGTCATTCTTTTTATGAGGTGTTTCCTTATACCCATATATGATTTCCACATATAAATTCCCTGTTGGACTGAAAACTTCTCACATGAAACTGGTGCTTTTCTTAATAAATTGTCCACAGAATCAGTATTTCATCTCAGATGTAAAAATTTCATTAGGGAAAAAAAGCATCCCCATGTCCTGGTGGAAAGCAATACCAGACACTATTCAAGCTAAAAAAAGATCTGCCTGCAGATTGTGTAGCATTTTTCCTCTGCTTTTCTATTTAATTATTTTCCATAATTTAATAAAAACCCCATATAACATAGCATACTATAACAGTGCCTGCAGTAACAACCACTTAGTCCAGAGCAGAAAAAAGAAAATCTGTTCCATTGAGGATTTCAGCATTTTGAGTTTTGTTTCCTTTAAAACTTTCTTGAAGAAAGGTACCTAGCTCTGAAACAGTGTGAGCACAGAAACCCTGAAGTCCTCTCCTCTTTCAGAGCTTGTTTTATGGAATGCCCTCAAACCATGCAGCCTGGAAGCCTGGAAACTGCTCCAGGTCTGCCTACTGAGGTCTTCTCACCAGAGAAAATCACTTCAACCAGAATCAGATGTTCCATATGGGACTCTCAGTTGTAAATCTGAGAAAGCACTAAAAATACGAAATTGTAAAAAAATGTCCCCAGAGTCCACATGAAAATCCAAATTGATGATTACCTTTGTTACTCCAAGCAGAAAAGAGGCAATGCTGAACTAAACCGGATGGCCATGTATTCAGGGTCATCTGCTGCCGTTCTTACTCTGGAAGCGCAGCTGTCTCCTCATGAAACCAGTGAGCTCAGCAGAGACAGGGTGAAGAATGTGCTCCTAAGAGATTCCCCCTTCCCAACAAAAACGCTTGGTTTTACAAACTGCTGGGTGTGCATCAGAACCTGACAGAAGGGGGACATTTTTAGCAACACTTGGCTGAACCAGTATGGCAGAGTGTGGTCCCCAAAAGCACAGTTGCTTTCATTCCCATAATTTACTTTCATCTGTCTGTTTCAAAACCTTCTCTAATTAAGCTTAATTACCATGCAGTCACACATTAGTGCAACATTCTGTCCACTTATGGACCACCCATAAAATCCTTCATAGCATTAATCCCGGAAAGTGGTAGACTGCTTGTTTTGTTTTCTAATGTGCATAAGTGCCTATAATGCACAGCAATGGCTTTTTGGAACAGATACTTGACTCTGATTATCATGAAAAGATTCTTAGTTTATGCCAGAAAATCAGAGAGGTCAGAAGGGTGTTTGTATTTTGGGAAAAGCAAGCATTTATGATGATTTGGACACTTAAGAATTCTGATGCAGTACTCAAGCACAGAAATTCCCACCTCTTTGTTATATTTAACTCCTTCTTGGTTCACTGGTG